>NC_139840.1:11776588-12376588 GCF_963691815.1 Echiichthys vipera
GGGGGGACACAAGAATATACAAGTGGAAGCACGAGAGACCACTTTATTTGGAGCTACTAAAAATAGCGCAGCAAATGGTAGCAGGGGCTAGCTGCCTAACGCGCCTCTCTTCTTCCAGCCAGTTGAATCGATAGGGAGGGAGGCTTCCCGGAGCCTGTAGCAAACAGTTGCTGGGGGGATATGGAAGAGAGAGGGGGTGAGGCAAGGAGAGGAGCAGAGTTGAGTGGGAACTATTTTTTGCACTGCTTGACTAAATATGGTCAGGGAGGTGGTGAGACAAGACACAGGAGCAGCCCGCGACAGGGGCCGAGGCATGCTTCAAATGCTTGGCTTCCCACAAAGTGCTAACGGCTCAGCTTAGCCCTCCTCACTGTGGGGTAGGAAACCCTTGGCTGGTTGACCTTGTGTCCCGGATTTGCTGCCACTGTGTTCTTCCTGTGCTCTCTGCCCCTCCAAACTGCAGCAGCCTCTTCACTTTAATCTTTTCCTGGCAAAAAAGGTAACCCTGGAGATGCACCATCAAGAATGCATAAGCTGCCTATTGAAGATTCAGCGAGCGAGAAAAAAAAAAATTAAACACCAAAAATACCAAAAAGATATTGGGATATCCTCCGTCTCTAGTCCCTTACAATAATAATCAAATTTGCATGGATCGCAGGGGACTATTAAAAGTACAGCTGTCTTCTACCGCAGAGGCACAGACACCTCCATCACTATTCTGCTCTCAAACATTCAGTAAACTCCCTCTTCTAAGCTGCTGTACAAGTTCCACTGAATAATAAAAGCACATTCTAGGAGCAGGATAAGGCTCTGGGGCTATGTGGGTCTCTAGGAATAAGAAAAAGGCAGGGTGCGAGGACAGTGTGGTACACTTTCTGCCACCTCCACCCACCAGGGCATCCTCCCAGCTCTCTCCCTCAGAATGCACATGATGGAGAGGAGAGTGCTGGCAGATTTTTTCACCACTCCTTCTCCCCCTCTTCTCTCTCTGCCTACCCTCTTTTTTCTAAATGGCAGCTTTTCATGTCAGCTCTACGTCTTCCTCTTCTAAAGGTATGACTTGTGTTTGTATGGGAATGTGTGCATGTGTGCATGTATATGTGTATGCCCGCTTTCTCTCCTTTCCCCCTCCTCCCATCCCTGACTCTGGCACTCAACCCGCCTGCCACCACCCCTCCTCCCCCCAATCACAGAAGCTGATTCAGCGAGTCAGGCATGCACCCGGCACACACGATGGCTGCAGCAGCTGGAGCGCTCTCTAGGTCATTAAGGCTCTCTTCACTACGGGAAAAGGAGGAGAGGAGGGGAAGAGAGGAGGAGCAGCTCAGATAAGAAACTGATCTGACAGGTAATATATGCTCTTCCTTCGCTTTTCGACGGAGTTTACGCCTGACAGGCCTTGACGTCTCCCGTCCTGTCTCTTCCCTCTCTCTACTCTCGGACGCAATCAGTTATTAACCGCATGGCTTGCCTGTGAACCGCGTAGTCGAAAGGGGGAGTGGAATGCACTGTTCTGCAGCAGCAGCACTGGGACAGAACTTAACCAGAGACCACCTTTGGGCTTTTTTTGCCCTCTTTTCTTGTTCCTCTTGTCTTAAAAGAAGGAAAAAAATAAAGGCTTTATAAAACCAAAAAAGTATGGAGAGGAAGAGGAGGCAGGAGGAGGAGAAAAGGGAAAAGGGAGGCTGGGGAGTTGCTATGGTCCACATGGATTTTAGCCTTTTTTTGCACTCTCCACTGTCCCCCCCCCCTTGCTTGCACTCTCTCTCTCTCTTTCTCTCTCCCTCTTGTGTTCCTGCACTGGCCGGACATGCTGCAGCAGCAGAGCTCTTTGGCTCATTAGACTTCATGGTTGCAGCCCTGCCGCTATCTAATGACGGACTTGTTAACTCAGACCTGCACTGGTGTGGAGAGACATTCCCTTGTGCACAGTTTGCCCTCTGCGTCCGACACCTTGCAAGATTTTTTTGTCACCATCACTAAGGATACTATAATTACCGGGACTTTTAACATGATTTTTTTGGGTCTTTTTTTAAATACATTTTTGGTGGTCTTAGCAGACCACATTTCAATTTAACTGAGGGGCGGGGGAGGTCACTGCCATTCTTAATTGATGGGAGGTAAGTTTGAGGACACGTCACACTTTTAAGTTCAAGGTTGGCTGATTGGGGCGAAAGGAAGGAATGTGACGGCCAGAGGAATGACGAAGCATCAGAATAATGAACAGCGGGCAGGTCGGGAGTGCTGAACAGGGGGAAAGCGGATTGACAGCACACAGCTGTGAGAAGTGTATTAACACAGATGTGGAGGGGGAGGATGGGCGGGAGGGGATATCGGGCCGCAATGGTTGGCTGAGTAGATGTGTGTCAACGGCTGAACCCAGAGCACTTGTGGTAGTAACCCTCTCTCTCTCTCTCTCTCTCTTTCTGTTTAACAGATTGCTATAGGCTAGGGCAGGGCACACAATACTGCAGTGCTATTGCCCAAAGCAGAACAGACAACAACCACTGGTTCACGTTCCTCCAACCTTCATCCTGCTGTGTGTAGGAAGGAATTTCGACCCCCCCTCCTATTTGCTCACCCTCTCGGGTGGCTGTGACATTTCCTAAACAGGACGTCACACCTTTTAGGACCAGGCTCACCCACCAACTGTCACCTCCAGTTCAACCTCCCCTCATTGCTATTGCAAAACCCTCTGCCACCAAGTCTCCAAACTCAAACCTAAGCTAGTCCCTTGAATCCATTTTTTTACTTTACACCCATTGCCTCATCACCCAGCCTGCTAGCTAGCTAAGTGTGGTTGGAGGCAGTGTCGACTTGTGGAATGTGGTGGTCTGGGGCAAAGATTCATTAGAGGCTTGCTGAACAATTCTCGCCACCATGCAAATGGTTATTGATCTGTTCAACCCCCTCAGCGGTGAAACATCAGGTTCCTCTGTAAACACTGACGGGTGAGGTTTGATCAGAGAAAGAGGGAAGTGAGAGAGGATGACCATAAAAACAGTGGGAAGGGAAAGAACAAGGTGGGGAGAGGAGGGAGAGAGAGAGAGAGAGAGAGAGAGAGAGAGAGAGAGAGAGAGAGAGAGAGAGAGAGAGAGAGAGAGAGAGCGAGAGAGAGCGAGAAGGTATAGCCAGGACCAATCCACAAGTGCTGAGTGGGCATTAGAGCCTTCATGTGACCTATTGGCCTGCCTCTGTGCCTAAAGCCCAAATCCTGCTCACAATAGCTTCCTGTTCCACTTGGATCCACCCTCGTTTTCAAACATCAGCAAGCGCTCCAGCTAGTCACTGGGGACGTTGCTGACACAAGAGAGATGGGGGGCAAGAGCTACATATTGGTAAAAGTGAGAGGTAGGCACAGAGAGAGGATATAGAAAGTGGGGGTGAAATAGGCGAATAACATGGCAGTAAGGGGTGGCAGACAGAGAGAGGAGTGGGAGGAGAGAAGTGGAAATGTTTAGTGTGTCAGCTTATAGTTGCACCCAGGACACACGGTCCAGAGCAGATGATTATCATACAAGTCAAGGTGTATACAGAGGCACCTCACACCATGGACTTTCTATCAAGGAGAAAACTCTTCCCATCTTTGCTCCTGATTTTGTCCAGCCCCTTAATCTACCTCCTCAACATTTTTCCTGGAAAGAGAAAAAGACCACATTCTAACTGCAGTAAAAAAGGGTTACTGACAGTTGTCTGGAGGACAGCAGGGGTCACCAGGACAGTCGATATGGTATGGACTGAAAAACTTTGGTTATGTTCGGGGGCGGGGGGGGACTGGCTGTTCAGCCTTACATGGCAACCAAAGGAAAGCCTTGAGTGTTGAACTGAATTTACACTCAAAGTCACCTTACAGTGCAGACTACCATACTTGGGAGAGAGAACGGTGAGGAGAACTGTTCTGCTCACAACTTCCTGACCTTGGAGAAAGGTGAGAACATTTCATACATAAGATTACCTCCTTGGTGTACATACTTCTTTATGTACCCATATGAACATATGATAGCTATGGAATGTAAAGAAGTATGTATTCTTGGTGAGGTGCGAGTCCTCGTTCCGGGAATGATGTTGGACAGCAGTGTCTGAGGATATGTTTGTACTTTGCAGATTTTTATATGACTGTGATCATGGTGTGAGAGAAAATAGCAGGGAAATTATAGAGAAAGAGAGAGGAAAAGAGAGAGTATGAATGTGAGTGGTAAGGCTCATACATTAGCTATACTGTCTCTAGGCAGTCTCACTGCAGCAATATTCGCTGTAGGGAACTTACTGCTTTCTAAAACTGGCTGACTTGGCCAATAAAAAACGCTCATCCAAGATATGCCAACATTCATTGGACAATTATGTTAGCATAAAATTCTAGCAATCATGTTTTGAGCTTGCTTTGTCACCAGTGAGTTTAGCGCACTACTTTAGCCACCTATGACAACTACAGGCAAACAGTCGCCTTGTGACATCTCCATATAAACAGGGCCTCCTTTCATTATTGGGCGATTTTACTGCATTACAGCCTTGAAATTCAGCCAGCTGCAACTTAGAACTACTTCACCGAGCAGTGAGTGGTATGCTGCTCCTGACCATTAATCCATAATCTTTTCCAGTGCTCCCACATGGCTTTAAGGAGAAAAGAAAGCAAGGTGAACAGGACCAAAACGCTGTCATTGTTGCTTTACAAGCAACTGAAAGAGAAGGAAATAGTTGCTGAAGAGGCAGAATGAAGAGGGAATGAGATTGCTGCTGCTGCTGCCACAAGCTGGCTCTATCCTACTGCTGTATCATATGGCTTCCGTGTTAACAATCTTGTGTGTTTAACTATGACTGCTCTCCCTTTATGCCGATGCCCTTCTCCGCACCCCCACCCCACATCAACCCTGCTGCCCCATGCTCCCCTCCCTTCCCCTGATTCCTGCTCTCATTGTTCATGTTTGCTATGCTTGCCAAATGCTTTGCTAGACTGCATGGCGGTCAGATTAGACCATCAAAAAGTGACAATGCAGGATCAGAGTCAACTCTGGCCTGTCAGCTGATTCCAATTGTTGACCGCTTCAAACAAATAAAGGCAACAGAATATGGACAGAGACACAGAGAGAAATGAAGCGAGGGGGGAGGTAGGGAGTAGTTTGCATGGCGAGCTATTCATATCTAGCACCCTCTGGCTTGTGCTTGGATCATAGACAATCCCAGTACCAGTTTTAGCACAGATTTACCCCCTCTTTAAACCCCTTTAATGTAGATGCACTGCTCTACTAAAGGTCATTTCTTCCACTGCATTTTGGCTTTTATCATAATCATTATCATAATTTTTTGAGGTGTGATCAACAAATTAGATTATTAGTAGCTTAACAATACTTAATACAAATTTACAATGTTGCACTGCTAAAAGTAATCCTTGGAGGAAACCGAAAAACTAAAACACATGCAGTACATGCATATATAAATCGCTTCTTCATGAAATTTGATTTCTTTGTCTTAATTAAGATGTTGTTAAGCACAGCAGACTGATCTATCAGTGCCTACAAAAGTTCTCCTGCGGTGGAGCAATGAAAAGGTGCACGCATGCAAATTTATTAGGACAACTAAGTTGAACAGAACAGATTACATGCTCAGTGTAGGGCTGACTTATTCCTTAAATTAAAGAAATATCTAAGCTGAGATGACACAGCAGATATCAACAATAACAATCAATTATTATTTACAATTGTCAATTACTGACAATGGTTAATACTTGAGTCCTAAACAAAAAATAGTTTGTAGCCTATAAATCATTTTCTGGTGTTCTTTTTTCCCTCTCTGATTAAGCTGGATTTCATGTATGAAAATAGAACAAAAGTTCTAACAGAAAGGACATGCTCAGAATTTTTTTTCTTCTTTTTCTTACATTTCAGGACAGCATCAGAATGTAGCTAAATTTTTAGGCTTCAATTTTTATTTTTTTCCTCCATTTAGACCCATCTGTCTGAAATTCTGTCAAGCTCTCTTTTCTGTCAAGACATCAAAGGTGTGTAGGAGTGCATGGCTTGCACTGCATGTTTTTCCTGGGCCCTCAATAGCAACAACCTGCTGTCTGAGTGACAAACACAGCAGATGCTGACATTATCAAATGCTCAGTGCCTGTCGTCCCCCCTGCTTTTGCCCTGTTATGGCCCTTAGACGAGGTGAGCAGCGTGGCCACCTGACTCTGAGAGACTGCGTGTGTAAGTGAGCAAGCATGAATGTGTATGTGTATGTTACAAATAGACCTGCCTCTGGTGTGCCATATCAAGCTGGCCCTATATTGACCTCCACCCTGGTCTACAAGTAGTGCCGTATATCGCTCAGCTGTTGTTGGCTACTCTGAGAACCTCAAATGTGCCTTGGCAGTAAAAGTCAATAATTATTACAGCTGACCTATATTTCATATTTCGCTTCCAAAATAGTTTCAAAGGAACATTTATTACAAATGATAATGAAAGCTCAAAGAAGGCCAAATAATTGTCACTTAACTATCTTAATGCAAAGATCGAGCTACTTATAATTCTGCAGCAGTAAGGTTTAAAACGGGGGGGGGGGGGGGGGCTATACTATACATGACTAAAATATGATAAATGTTTGATGTTGCTCTCATAGCAGGAATGGTTTGCTGAGCTTGTGATTGACTACAACTACCATAAGCTTTAGGCACACACACAAAACATAATCATAGTTCTTTACTTGGGTGCTACTGTGATTATTTTTGTATTAGCGCAGGGATAGATTTTTAGTAGAACATGTTACACCTGTACTATTGTAGAGCCCTAAAAGAGACATGAAATAATCTGCCCTCAGTCACTGTTCAAATAGTATCATCTACAAAAAAATCAGTCTGTAGGACTTAAATGACTGTTTTTTTTTTTTAATTAATGTTGTGACTTGACACCCCAGATTGCTGCAGGAGGAGCATGAGTGAGAAGGCTTGTGTATGTGGTTATGCCGCTGCATTTGTCTGTTGGCCGTCTCGGTGACCGCAGTGGCAGCATGCTTGCAGCAGGGCCCATCTGTCAGAGTCTGTAATTGCTTCATGACTCCGGGACATTTGACTCAAGTGCACTGCCACAGATTATTATTATCCTTTTCTCAGGGAGCAATTTTTCTCTCTCTCTCTCTGGGAGGGGGCAAGCATATAACTTAAAAAGATAGCGTGGAGGATAAATAGACTGCCTCAGAGGCGTCAAAGGAGAAAGTTAGGTAAGGTTGATCAACTGTACGTATGTGTTATTGGTGTGGTGGTAAATTGGGTGTAGTGTGCTAAATTTGTGTTACACAGAGTGGGTGAAGGTGAACAGGCAAGAGAAAAAGCAGGAGAGAGAGAGGGAGCATTGTCCATTTCAACTAGTGGGTGAACATGGTGTGAAAACCCACATCTCAGGTTTTTATAAGATGTTTAAATGCAACATGGTCTTTCTATGCTTAATGTTTCTCTGGCTCTCTGTGGCAAAGCCTTTGAGACAGTTCACTTCCTTCACAGCAGTTCCCGGTCCGTCTCTGAAACAGTGACTCCACAATGCTTTGCTAAAGCTGGTAAAATGGAACCAAATCACCTCTTGAATGGATTTGGTCCCCTTCAACCAGCTGTAGCTATGCTTTGATGACTACAGGAGATCCTTTTGCTGGGATGCCTTCAACACAATCGCTGTAAATGGCTGCCTTGATGGCTTTCCTCTACCAACAACATCTGAAGTGTTAATTAATTGTCATGTTCAACTTTTGACTAATAAAGAATCCGTCATAGCTTCAAAACTTTGGTATGGTCTACTTTCCTGACTGAGTGTTCCCTCTCTGCCTCCAACAGGATTGATATTCTGACCACACCATCAATGGCCGTTTCAAAAATAGCAGGGGGTAGATGTGCAGCGTGTGCCTTTTCAGAACAGCACTCATAAGTCTGTATGGCTGTCTCGCTAAGACACCTCCTAAACTCACTATCACTTGACGCTAACAGTCAATTACACTTTGGGTGGGAGTAGGCAAAAGAAAAAAATAAAGGAGCCACCCTATGCAGCTCAGCATGGGTATATAATGGTATTATAAAGAGATCTGAAGAAGAAATGAGAAGAGTGAAAGAAATTAAAAAAGCGTAACATAGACTGTACAATACGCACATTTGAGCTTATAGGCTGCCTTCCCCTGAAGCCCCCTGCAGTGATGCTGCACAAGTTAAGTTAAGTTTATTATTTGGGGTAAGATGAGAGCCAGATGCTCTAGAGGACAGGAGCTGAACATATAAAAATCACAGGAGCCGCTCGCAAACAGTTAGAGACCCACACATTCACTCACTGTTACTGCAGAGCAGGCAGGCAGATCTAACCAAACTCCCTCCACACTGTTTCCTGAGGACTCTCCTTTTCTTTTCTCTCTTTTATTCTTTTGTCCTTCTAATTTGATGCTTAATGCTATGTCAAACTGACCTGTTCTTAAACTCAGAAACTATATAACATAACCACAAATCAATCCTGAATTGTTTGATCTGAAATCGATCTAAAAAGCTGTAATTTGTCTCATTACTCAAAATTATTTTTAAAGATGTGGATATAGCATATGCACATTATGTATTTTTAACTCATTGTAAATTGCACTGAATTCTCAATTTCTTTTATATCTAAAGTGTTCTCCATTGGACCAATAACCATGAAATCTATTTGGGTAATGTAGGAGGCACGAGCTTACTCAATTACGGTCGTCTGACTTGATTAGCCTAGTCTGAAATGAGCAAGATAGAGGGTGGAAAAACTCCTGATTTAATCAATGGCAGCCATAAAGAACATGTGAATAAAGCAGCAACTCTGAGAAATGCAAACATTTGAGCTATTTCACAGATTTTATTCCATGGGACCACAACACTATTTTCTTTCTAATCGTGATCTCTGTTACACCACTACTTTTATGCTGCTGCCCATTAGTAGTGAGATTAAATTGGAAACGCTGCATTTTGGAGCACAGTGTGAATGATGGCACAGCCCTGGATTACCATATGGGGTTAGCCTGTATGTTGCCATATTAAAAGAAAGCTGAGCTTTATATGAGAGAGGGAGGAGGGGAAATATTACAAGGAGGTGACACGTAAAAGGGTACAGACCGCCGCTGCAGGGCTTGTTTGGAGCTCTTTATGAGTCATGGGCTATTAATCGTAATGTTTACAGTATTGTAGCAGCTACTGGCTTCTAGCAGCCTGAGGGAAAGACACGGAGACGACCCAGCCTCCCCTTGCAGGCTCGGGCTGCGGTAAACACACAAGTGGGGAGAAAAAACAATGTGACTGTCCAAGAAAATCCTTTTTTGTTCGACATGTTACTATTTGGTAATAAAAGCACTTTCAATTTAGTAGCAATTGAAAAACTTAACAACTAGGTATAATTTATTAGCAAATGCTTTTACACTCTGTAGTAGTGTGCTTGTGAGTAATAACCAAGGTGAAATATAGTAAAACTCCCTAATTTCTGCAGCACCCCTTTTGGGAGACTTGATTTGTCTCTGTGTTTGGGACTCCAGATTGGAAGATTAATTCATCACACAAAGGGTTCTTCCTCCTTCTTTTCACCGCTGGAAGACCCACCCACCCTCTTAAAACACCCAGGCACATCACACCAATTACAAAACACAAACACCAGTGTGTAAGCACCCTTTCTGTTTTAAAGGAGTAATATTGTAATAGTTTTGTTGAGAGCCATGTATGCCAGGAGATTCTTTGCTTCGGTCAATCTAAACAAGAGTAGGGAGAGGGGACATGCTATCAGGAAGCAATAATAACATCAATTATTAACTAGAGGGGCTTCATATCATGTCCTTCATCAAACGGCTTCCGATCAACTTCCAACTCCAAGCACTTCTTCAGGACAGGCGTCAAGGGCACTTTTTTTGAAATATGATTCTATGGTAGGAATTCCTCTAAGCGCTCAATCGAAACAACTACGTCTCCACTAAAAACACAGCAGACAAGGTACTTTCATTTGAACCTAGGGAGAGATTTCCGAGGGCTTTAGGACTTGTGGACTGTCTCCACGATATTGCAGGAGCTTGAGCGTGAAATAAAAGTAAATAGGCAGACTGGAGAAGGCGACATATATCTTTGTTTCTTTGAAGGCAAGGGGACAGGAGCCCTGATACAAAAAATACTTTATTTCAGCACTTCTGCCTCTAAATCCTGCGTGCTGCAGCAGACTAGCTTTCAGCTTATTCTGAATCCCAGTTTACATACACATTACACACGCATTGCCTTTTAATATTTATAATATTAAATGTTGTTTACACAGTGTCCGTCAATGACCTTCCCTAAATAGTTTACCAACATTCATTAAAGTTTAAAAGCTGTGCAATAAAAGACAATGTAGCCTTGTAAAGAGTTTTCCCTCACAGACTACAAAGTCAGGCTGACTGCCGACCATATGGGCTACGTTGTGTGATGTGTGTGATTTTTAGATATTTTTGTCATTTATTGGTTATAATTTCAAAAAGATTTAACGTGGATTAATCCGATAGATCCTTAACTATATAATTAGATTTAATCGTAGAATTTCAAGGATCATCAACTCTGGAACAACCTGCTGAAAGGGATTCAGGCAAGCTAGATCTGCATCTTTTACAAAATAGAGAAAAATAAGAAAAACACATCACAATAAACTTACTTTTACTTTAACTCTGTATACCTTTCTGCACTTTTGTTACTGTTCATACTTTTTCTTTAATTTTATATCTAATTTCCATCTGGTTGATACCTTTTTTGATGTTTTCTGTATTTTCTTTAAAGATGTTATGTAATTGTTTTTGTCCTAAATGATTGTTATTACAACTAGAATTTTGATAATTTGCTTATTAAAATAAGGACTAACCCCAAAATCTGTATGTTACTTAAATCTATTTGACAATAAAATGCAATGGATATTAAACCACTAACAACTGATTTAAGCTTTGATAAGCAATGTTTTGTATTATAATAGTTATTCTTTTTGTCCAAGTCAATCTGCAAATCAATTGGTCAGTGCACCACACACGAAACAAGCACTGGCTTTAGACAATCTGTGCTGTAGTGTGACAGAGGTGGAGGGCTGGGTCTGGTCAGGCTTTTGGCAGGTGACAGGTGCTCCACAGCCCTCTGCCCTCAATTCCATTTGTCCTCATGTCAAAAGAATGAATGCCAGTGAAGGGGGATGACATTTAGCAAGCGATAACCACACTCATGCGCAACCATACACATACACACACACAAGAGAAGCAAGGGAAGCAGCTGTTAACTCTTCTAGAAATCGCTCCAGTCTATAACAATAACCCTGTAACGCCAGTGCCCATCAATTTAAGAGATCCTGGATGATCAACCTGATACGCACAGCCATCTCACTGAGCCATCTTTAATATGCTCATGGTTGAGAGACAAGAATAAAGCACCCAAAGAGTGAAGCAGTAGCCTCCTACAGCCAAAAATAGCTATGGCCAAGGACAAGGCGAACTGCTGCTGCTGCTGCTGCAAGGTCCAGCCGCTTCAGGCCAGCCTCTGCTCACAACACACGGTGACGGACCAGCATAACAGTAAAAAGAAACAACAAATGAACTTCAAGGGCTATTAACTACACTAATAAAAAAGTCAATGTAAGACAGATGCTTTCAAGGCCTCAAAGGTAGTCTAATGTCAATTTGAGACCATACCATCTGTTGGGGAGATGGATGAAGCCTATAGGCCTTTTTCAAACCTCAATCAATGTCAAACTAAATTGAGATCCCAAAGTAAATGTTATAATAGGATATAATGTAATCACAAAAGTGGTGGAATTAAACTGATTCTAGATTTAATGACTTTAAACTACTTTTAAATCAAAGTGGAATCTGTGGAAGACTTTCAAATATCTACATAAAGTGGTTGATTTATTTTTAGATTTACTACCATATTAGACTTTTGGATACACAAGACTGCAGTAGTGCATTATATATTAGGTTTGGGAGACACTGAATTTTTTTTAATTAAAAATGAATCCGTAACTTTGAATCATAGGTTTTTCATATATTCCTTTAAACACATTCAACTATGCCATAATAATCCATGAATGAAAACTGATCTTCAGAACGTATACAACAATTTATGGAATAAACATATATTCTGAAGTGCAAAGCTTTTACAGACTTCTGAAGCCTCGAAAGGAATCACTTCTGTAATCAGAATTCTGCATTTGTCCTAGTCTGTCTCCTAGTTTTGACCTGTAGGTGGTGACCCCATATCTTTCATTCCAACCGAGGATGATTAAGTAACGGATTAGTAACAGATTAGCGATTCTGCCATAGCCTGTCGTCTGGCTGCAAAGAAGCAAAACATAAAGTCTAGTGGTTGTAGTCTTGACTAATATTTTTCAATTTGTTTTTCTATCCAAGGTTTGATCATAATAATGCTCAGAAAAGTCTTTTTTAAGTTAAAAATGTTTCAGTTGTACTGACTCTTCAGTACCAAATTATTCATCAGTCAAGCTATTATTTAGTACTCCAGTCTGCCCACACATTATCCAAACCTCTGGGTACCACCAATCTGATTTCTCATGTTTTTAAGTTCGATACTTTTTAATTCACTGTGAACCCTCTAAATTCCAAATAAGGACACGTGTGCATCAATGCTAAATCAGTCAAGAAAGAATCCCTGTGTGGACATAAGAAATATAAAAGGCATTAAATATAGGAATTTGAGGATTCAGCATACCTGTGTCCAACCAACTGAAAACATTTGGCAGCCATTTATTGAGATCCTACGTACCTAAGGATACTGATATCCACAGATTCCACTTAAACGTGCCCTGGTCACTCATTAACATCAAATAGGTGTGACAGCTAGCAGGAGAGCAGGACAGTGTCTCATACCTGGGGTTTCCTCGCAGGGCAGCATGATGCAAGGCATTGAAGCCGTTATTGTTGGTGATGGTGACATCAGCACCAGCCTCCAGCAGCACGGACAGCATGTCATCTCTCTTCTTGCTTATGGCATCGTGTAAGGGTGTGTCCCCCTCCGAATCCTTTAAGAGAAACCTTGCTTTACTTACTACTCTCATAATATGATCTGGGATTGAAATTAATTTGTGATTCAAACCCAATATGTAGATAAGTTATAGTGATAGATACCTGAAGGCTGGGGTGACAGCCAAAGTCCAGCAGGGTTTTGACCACCTGCAGGTGGCCCTTGTTAACAGCTATGTGCAATGGAGTCTGCCTTCGCTTGTTCCTGGCATTCAAGTCAGCACCGCCCCTCTGCAGTACCTCAATGACCGAGCCCTCATCACCAAAGGCTGCGTGGTGCACTGCCCGGTCTCCGTCTTTGTCCTGAGTATAGTGACACACCCGCATAATGACTGTGTGAGCAGATTTTTTTTCCTACGTAGTGAAATGCACTGTGTGGGCTAAGATGTGTGCCTGTGATGCCTATGTGATAGGAATATGGATGAGACTGGAGAAATGTATTTAATTATACAAAGAGGATAAATTTACTTAATTATACCAACCTCAGCTTCCAAGTCCACGCTGTGTTTAAGCAGGAGCTTCAGGACATCCACGTGACCGTTCTGACTGGCTGCCTGCATAGCAGTGTGTCCAGCACACTGCCCGTTCACCTGTCAACAAATCAAATGTCATGTCTCATATTGAGAGGTGCATCTACTGAGTTATCTGTTAACCTGAGGGGCTAAGAGATTGGTTAGTGTGCGTTTAAGCGTTTGTATGTATTGATGTGCATGCACGGCTGCGTAGGCATGTTTCATCACCAACTGCAGCACTGCAAAAACTCAGAGCATAAATATTAATGTGGACTCCTTTGGGAGTCTCGAGACGTCTCTTGTCCTGGCAGGCGGATCACTTGGCCAAGCTCAGTGTGCTCAGCTTAAGCAAATAATTCCACTGAAAGGCAGTAGGGCATCTGGCCAGCCTTCACCAATGACTCACACTCATTCACTCGCTCTTGCTCTCTGAGTGAGGACAGTATTGCAGTATTGACGTAACCAGTTCTCAAAACCCTTACAGAGCGCAGGCTTCTGTCCTGTGGCAAACGGGTGTTTTCCCTGGCCTGTAGCCTGACAGAACAAACTCTGCAACCATATGGGGTTTGTAGATCTTAGCTTGATTTCTAGAGTGAATCAGTTCTGTGCTGTGGTGCACAACAATGCTCCTTGGTGCCTCCTCTGGGCCCAGCCTTAATGCTTTTCAGATTGAGAGAGGAGTGGGAGGATCTCAGAGCTCTTTCCTGGGAGACTCTCAGCCTCCTCAATATACTGAGAGCAGAGTAGAGCAGAGTACAGCAGAGCACAGCTAGTGATATTCCAGCTGAAATTATGAATGTACTCAGACCTTTTGTAAACATTCTATGTGAAAATGAATTGGTGGTCATCAAAAACCCTTCACGAAAATATTTTGAGCACTTACGTCCACATCAGGTCTCTTAAGGATGTCCTCCACCTTGGCCAGGTCTCCATTGGCAGCTGCCTTGACCAGCTCCTCATTGATGTCTCCGGACTCTTGTGTCTCAAATAGTTTCTTCAGCAACTGAGACAGACGCTCTGGCCATACAGGGGGTAAAATGCAGAAAGTGACTGTGTGTAGGTGTCAGAGAATCAGCAGCAGTGAGGACAAAGATGACACTCTCGGTCAGTAGTGCATGTTCATACGTACCTCCAGAGGCGTTGCTGACAGCAGAACCAGAGGGGGCAATCTTTGTAACAGCGGCGGGATTGTACGTCCAAGAAGTTCCACAAACCTCGACCTTCAGGTCACTGTCAGAGTAGATCTGCTGCACACGGCCCACCTTGCCAAGGGTCTGTTAGTAAATGTTGCGACAAACTCATTAGTATTTTGAAGGCTGTTGTCTTTGGGCTATGCTTTGTGTAACAGAGCCTATAAATGGCAGAGGAAAGATGGAGAGATTGTTAGAAAGAGAAAATATTGAGAGGGTGGGGGAAAGGATAAAGAGGAGAAAATACCAGATCAAAAAAGCAATTGTTGTAGTTGGAGCAGAAACAAAGCTTTTTGCAAAAATATAACCTGACAGAAAAAAAACAAAATATTACAGATTCATGTCGACATTATTTAGAGGACGTTTATTTGTGCGAGAAAGAAGATAGATATTAGAGAAAGAAACCATTTTACTAGCTATTCTATTCTTTATCTATACAGGCAATACAGAGAGGACACCGCAAAATGCCTTCCTATTTTGAATCATATCATCTCGATCTTGGCTCTATGAGAAAGAGGCACTTTGAGCCTGTCGAGCGGGGTCTGGGGCTGTCCTGAAGGATGCCATCAATAATTGGGACTGCTGCAGTAGAAGCAGCAGTGGGTGACAAACAGACGTGGTTAGTGATCAAAGCTACAACCCATCTCAGGGTTTTAAGGCTCATTAGCTGCTGGGAGGACCAGTTTGGCAGGGACAAGTGGCATAGTGGAGTAGACTGGCGTTACATAACCTAAGGCATGCTATGCAGCAATGGACAAACTTCATAATAAGAAAAGAATAAAGTTATGTTTGGACCAAAAAAAAGAAACAACAAAATTGACAACATGATATGAGGGGAGGAATCGTGTCTCTGTAAAAGTGCAACATTTTGATGATAGACTGGCACAGCTGTGTGTGAGGGGAATAGCAGAAGTGAATTGAGCCCATTTTATAGCAGCAGATTTTGTACTTATGATGTACTCAAATCTCATATTTTTAAGCACCAAAAATAACACTGATATTTCTTGTCAGGTTTCAATGAAACTATCCACTGGGGTGTAATTTAGATTTGATGACGTTGTCACCAAAAGCATTACAGTGTTACTCGTAGGCCTGCTTTTGTTCTTGTCTCAGCCAGGATTTTGCGTTCATTGTGTAGAGATGGATAGGCTATCATCAGAACTTTATCAATGCTACTACTCTTATAGATACTTCTCATTGGTTTAATTCTTTATCAATACTCATATTAGTTATTTTTTTCATTACTAAATAACTGCTTTTTAAAATATTATCTAAAATATAAGATCAATTATAAGAATAAATTAAGAAGAGTATTAAAATGTATTTATATTTTAGCCTTAATATAACTACATGCTGTCTTCAGAGCAGCTTACAACAGCAAAGTTACTATATAGCTCACTTATATGTTACTAGAAAACAAACTAAAATGTCAAGAAAAAAAATCATAATCCTTCCATGAAAATCAAGTTTATAAAGAATGAAGAACACAGACATTAGTCAGAGTCAGTACTTCCTCCTGTCTTCGGGTACACATCTCAGTCCGATGACATCACTGGCATGCATATTAATTAGCCTTGGGTAGATACCACGTAAAGAGGGAGGATGGGCTTATCCATCTCAGCAGTTTACAAGAATGTGCCCAATTTTAAGATATGTGGCAAACAGTTAAACTACATACAGAGAAACAGCTTTAGTTTTAGCTTGTAACAATTCATTATTTGCAGAGTAGCGCGCTGTACTTGTGTAAAATACAGCGAGGTCAATGACTGTGGACAGGGCAAATTGAATTATCACTATTCTTATGCTTGTTAAACAGGTATATTGATAAAGTACTGGCTTCATACTCAAAACGGTTTTATTTCACTTAGGGCACACTCAGGCTGTCCGCCCGTACCGTTCCCCGGGCTTTAGGGTACTTGCCCCCCCCTGCTGGCCAACCCGTTTGTACTCACACTGCCTGGACCTCGCGCAAATGCTTTTTGCCTGTCCATACTTCATCACGCCGTAACACGTCACACGCATTGATTGACGTCATCGCGATGCGTCGCTTTGTTTACAAATCTTTCCATAGACCTCTGAGTTTTTGTGCGTCTTGTCCGACTGTTTTTGAATATTTTCATCCGACCAAATCTGCAGTAAACACTCCACCTCCGCATCACACCAACGTGAACCTTCGCCGCCATTGTTGTTGTTGTTGTTGTTAAATGTCCGTGCATGGTCCGTCTTTTTTTTTTTTCTATGTCCGAACAGGCGCACATAAAATGACGTCAGAGCCACTGTAGGCCTCGTGCTCGTACATGTGCGCACGCTCGTGCTCATGCATGTGCAAACACGCTTTACAAAAGCCCACCTCTCTCAAACGGGCCATGGACGGCCAGCTGGCTGCAGCTAGGCGCGGAGCGGTTGCACTCACACTGGTCAAACGAACTAGGCTTTACCCATAAAACCTGTTTTGGCCCGGTATGGAAGGTCAATGTGAGTGCGCCCTTACAGAGGTTAATGAGCTGGAGTTCAGCATAGACACAGAGGCTCATGGGTCCAATAGAAAGAACTGTGGACATTGTAACACACACGGCGGAACGCATGGCAGCGAGAATAACAACTTAACTAGCCTTGCAGTAACAAAAAAATGTCAGTAACAGTGCTAGTTACTGATAAAAGGAACAGAGTGACTGTAACACGTTAGTCCCAACACTGTCTGTTACTCAAACAACTTTACAACAACAGTGGATAGTTTTGTTTTGCGAGACGCTGTACTACCAAGATATATTTAACAAATTTACACTGACACATTTTGAATTATCCTGTGAAAATCAATCATGAACATTTTATATGTGTATGTTTGGATTAAAATTTCAAATGATATTTAAATAAAGACAGCCCCTTGTGAGGGTGGTTTAATGTGCACAAATGAGTGAGAAGATGTTTCAGATTCTTACAGGTAGCATCGCCTCAGCCCACTCTCCATGGCCTCTTTGTAGCAGCTTGATGCGGTCGATGTCATAGCAAATCTGGACCAGATCTCCCACTAGGAACTGAGAACTGCCTCCTTCTGCCCCAGCAGCTACTTCACCGCTGCGCACTACATTGGCCTTTGTCAGCACGGCTGGGTTGAATGTCCATCTGAGGATACAGAAATTAATGCATTCAACCCATGCAACAACTCGGACTAATTCACTCATTCATTCATAAATTTTGATACCTAACCAGCTATAGATTCTGAACAGAATATTTAGGGATTTTCAAGTTATGATTTAATTGATAAAAAAAATGAGAAAAGGAAGAAAAAACCCTTGTTTAAATGATTAATGTCAGACAGTTACGAGATTTATCATTTTTATGAAAACTAGAGGTAGACTGAAAATTACCATTAAAGTGGCTTTAAAAAATCCACTTTTTAATTATAGTTTACTACAAATTGACCACTCATTTCTAAAGAGTCTCTTCTCTTAAGTGTTATGAACTATAATTCTATCTTGTAGTGAAGATGTACGTGTAAGTGTTTGGTGGCTTTTGACTGAGCTGAGGTGAAATGGGTGATACTGTATAAAACTCAATTCATGGGGAACTATTGTGATAAATCGCAGTATCATTGGTTCTAATCACTGGCGGCCAATTAATCTGAGTCAGTCCATCTAGGGACTTACCTGTTCCCACTGGGGTACTGAACGACAATATCATGATCTTCATCGATGCCACATACTGTGCCGGTGGTGGTGAGCGTCTCAAACATGCCATCAGTCCACCCACCGTGGCCATGTTGAAGGGACTGAACAATCTCTAGGTCTAAGTCGATGTTGACCAGGTCTCCAATCTGGAGACCACCAGGATTTCTGTTGCCATTCTGCTCACCTGGGAGATGAAGGTAAAGTTAGGCCTTTTAATAATAACATTTGTATTACTAAAAGTGAATCAAAAAAGTATTAGTCTTCTTAAAACAGGAATAGAGAGAAAATAGGAATAGTAACATTTTAGAGAAATACATTGTGATCAATTCAATCAATATCATTTATTTAACCAGGTAAAAGTGGTGGTGAGAAATCTGTGAAAAGGAAAGTGTGCTTTTCAAAACCTTTTAAGCACATATTTGGTAGAAGATTTGTAACAACAGAACACTGGTAAAGCATAACTACAAGCACTGGACATCAAAAGTGCTGCTATCTATGAATAATGATCTATGAAACCTATTGTGGGACTGCTGCAGTGTTGAATCCAGAGAGACAATTAATTCCTGGAATTCTTGGAATACTTTCACTGCATGTCCTGAGCCTGTAGCTAGCTTTGCCAGCCAGGCTATTATGTGGTGCTGCCATCTAGTGGCCAAACCGAATTCACTACAAGTGAAATTCCCCTAATGCCCTTGAATTCACTGCACCAGAACGTTAGGTGAGAGAATTGGTGCAATAATGACGGCGGACATATATTGAAGGCTTACTTACCTAAAACGGGACAGTGGTCTCTGTAAAAAGAGCCTCCTTTGGCATCCTGGACACATTTCAGATCCGACTGAGAGAGAAAAGAGGGAAGGGGTTATATAATAAACCAGGGTAATTCCATTAGAGGAAGGGCACAATGATCATGAGAAATTAGATAGAGACTTTACCCACACCAAAAATATCACTGACCTAAGGGTAAAGCAGGACAGTGGAGTATTCCATTGTTACAGAGAGAAGGCATCCTATAAAATTTGTGATGACTCAGGTGCGCAGCCAATGTGGCAGAGTTAGAGGGCAGAGATTATCGTGAGGCAGTGATGGAACACGTCTTGAGTACAACAAGTCCCAACAAATGAATAACTCAACTCAACCCTACTGTAGGCAGCCAGCAAGACACTTTTAATCTTACGATGCTTTGAGCACAAGGCAGACATTACTAAACAGGAAAAGGAGTTGGCCTTGCATGCTGCATTTGGAGCATACCCTTATGTGCAGTACCTTTGTAGTTGTATTTGATCACTGTCTTAATAAGAAAGAAAGCCAAGTAAAACAGTCAAGATGGGGGGTCGAATCCATGATTTACTGAATCTAGAAGCAGATGTCATCCACTTTCCTATTAGCCTATTAAAATAACAAAGGACAAATCTGTTATGCAACCGAGAAACTCGATTGGCCTCTTTTGTAAAAAGACGAGGCCAGTCTCCACCAATGAGGAAGATGCTTTTGATTTGAGACGCGTGTGTAGCTGCGCCTGCAACAACCCCTGGAGAATGCCCCCCTCCTCTAAAGCTGACCTCTATGTTCACTCTCTTCCCCTAAAAAGCAGAAAGAACAGCTTGTCTTTATCATGCAGATATACCTTCCCCTTCCAGCTGCCTGTACAATGGCGCCCTACTCATGCTGGCTGCGTGGCTCTCACAAAGGCCTGGCAGCAAAAGAAAGAGCCTCAGGCCTGCGGTTAAACACAAAAGCCACATGACAGCTGATCTTTTGTGATACTGTCTGTGTGTGTGTGTGTGTGTGTGTGTGTGTGTGTGTGTGTGTGTGTGTGTGTGTGTGTGTGTGTGTGTGTGTGTGTGTGTGTGTGTGTGTGTGTGTGTGTGTGTGTGTGTGTGTGTGTGTGTGTGTGTGTCTGACGGAGCAAGGGGGTCAGCCTGGAAGTTTGCTCACCATTCCCTCAAAGCCAACTCTGTACAGGTTCTTGGCCCCATTGTCCCACAGTACATAGGCAGCGCTGTGAGGGCTGGCTGCACTCCAGTCCTGGATCTCCGTCACCTGTGGAGGAGGGATGAGATGAGACAGAAAAATAAGGACACATTGGAAGTAGATTGTTTTGGGTTTTAATCTAAATTTCATGACACATTGTGTGAAAAAGGTAATGACTGGCTGTAAATGAAACTAAACATTTTGACATACTGTATGTGAAAATATAAAATTGACCAGGAGGAGGATCATTTTCTTAGTCTGAATTTTTAGGTAGCCGTTTTTCATCTTAAAAGCTCATTATACAGCGAATTTGACACTTTATTGCACCAAAATTATCTTTTCAAATTGAAGGTCAGAGTGAAGGTTGAAACTACGATCAGCAACCCAGCGGCAGAGTCAGTATTTGGTGCCTAGGTCAAAGGAGATATCGACTAGCACAAGTTGAACTTGGGCTCCTCAAGTTCTGACCAGAGCACCAATTTTCCCTCTCAGGCTTAGAGGTTTAGTTTTGTGTACCACTATTTTACAACATGATGATGGAGGAGAGTAAAGCCGTTGCTGATGTAGTAAATCATTCTGTACACAGTAGTGTCAGACGCTCTGTATGCTGCACAGTCACCGAGTTTCGACTTCAAGTAAAGTTTAATTCCCTAACTACTGTGAAATAGTAGGAGTGTGAATCATCAAGAACAAATCTGATTAGGCTTTGATTCTTGGGGTTGCAATTAGATTTTGTTTTAATCCTCCCTGCACTGCAATCTCACAGTCAATACTAAGCCTTTTATTGTCTATTTTTTTAACCAGTTGGATATAGTTGTGAAATCTCCAATAATGTGTTAATTAAAGTTTTGCAACCACTACTGTGTTTGTTTCCAAAGACAAAACAAGACAAAATCAGGTCTAGTTCAGCCAGACAGAGCCTGTGGGAAACACTGACGAGTAACTTTCGGCACAAGATTTTCTATCCAGAAATAGTAGGTTCCAGAAGACCCTTCTGCCTAACTGAAACGGAATTTGCTACATTTTCTTACTCCATAAATACTTATCAGAGTCTGGGTATCTCTATATGGTTAACTGAATAATCTTTGATGAATTCAGGAAGGTCCTAAACATCACTATAAATGTATTCCATCAATTAGCATTCTGGGAACAAATACACAAACACAAAATCTTTACTTTTAAATAAATAAAGAGACATGCACTACTCATTCACAGGGGGAAAGTTAAAGAAAGTGCCAAAAGTTGCTCTCCCAACTTTCCTCAGTCTATTCACGGTGAGTTGGACAATTAATGAGTTAACAAATCCATGACTCTAACCTTTGTTCTAATGAACCTCTCAACTTGTGCATGCATATTAAAACTCTATTAATTTTTTAATGTGCATGCACAGTCTACCCTGTCTTACCTGCTGGTCCGACATAAAGCGGTGATCCAAAACCACCAAAAGCATCCCAACCAACACATCTGCCTTGTTGTATTACATGACTAATGCTGTACCCAGCTTCTGTAGTGAGAACCAGCTCACAGCTTTTGGCAAAAAATTGAAGGGCACTGTAAGCCAAGGAAAATTATGTGTTCTAGGCATAAATAAGCAATGAGCTATGAATGGGAAGGGTGCAAACTACAGGGGAGCCAGGGGGAGCTTGGCTGAGGGCGGGGTGTACTCAAAAATATTGACAATATGCTATTTTTGCCATGCATTTCTATTTGCTATGCATTTTAACCATCATGGATCATACATAAAATTAGGCTAATATTGATGTATGATTAATGCATTAGGGTCTTTCATCACTAATTTACTTCAATAAAGATACCAGCATGCATGTTATTGACAAACTTTCTTGTCATTCATGGTGTGTGGAGGTTTGATGTGCTCATTAACTAATTATTATATATCAGATATGCTGACACAAAGTAAGTAGGCCTACATGCTTGCAGCTATGCACGCATCGTTGCAACAGGAATCACAGTCAGTCCACTGTTTTAAATTGTGTGCAATCCCCAAACTCCACCATAATAAGAGTGAGCTCCCTCGATAGTCATGGTATAGTTTGCACTGTGAATGGGGGACCGCAGAATCAATTCAAATTTAGTGTTGGGATTTTCACAAGACAACTCTCTCTCCATCGCAAGCAGCACAACACTTTCATCACATTGAGAAAGTGTCAAGAGAAGAGCTGCACTGAAGTAAATTAATTATCTGATTAAAAGCTGTGCCTAAAGTAAATACAGAAATCAAATCGTTAAATTATTTTCAAGCTCCTTACAGAAGTAATTGATTAATGGGCCTCAGGAGGTAATATTCATGCTAAACTAATGGAACATCTAAGCTGTAGGACATGCAATAGCAGTTTTCTGGAGAGCATATTGCTTACAGCATCATAAAACAGTAATGAGATATGCCATTAAATAACACAGCAAAATGAAGTCTTAAATTGCCTGGAGGGACTCTTAAATTGAATACTCTGGGGTCTGGACCAGAGTCAAAATGCAAGCACTTTACAGCACATTTACAGTATAAATCTAAATAGACTGTGTTAAACAAATGCAACCTCATCAGACATTGTATTACTTCCTCATTTAAGACTGGCGTAACCTGCAGCATGGAAGGCTGTTTATAGCCTCAGTAAAGATAAATAAGAATCCATGGAATTGAACAAAAAAGTAAAGGTTTAAGAGGTTCAACTAGTTCATATCATAATTTCTATACAAATTTACCGTTACATTTGGATAATTTCCCAACATACTACGATGTGAACAAGTCAACTTCAGGTGTTTAGAAAGCATCCCACTAACTGTTTTGTTTAGCAGTATCCATTACAGTGAATTGCAAATTAGGGATAAAAGAGTTACCGGATTAACGATTACGACAGTGTACCGTTTCACATTTTGTCGTCATAAAAACTGTGTTTGATTACAGCACATTGAAAAAAAACGCACAGTAAATACTGTCCAACATCAACTTAAGTTAGCAACAGTCAGTAGCAGCCGCAGCAACGTGGGGTTGTTTTGTGTCAATGAAAACATGGTAGAAGGCAGTGACAGCACTCTTCAGATTCTTCAGCCTTCCTAGAGAGTCTAAGTCTAAACTGTGGTCTTGTTTTATTTTTGCATTTATTGCTAAGGGATGATTAATCGAAGATGGTCACCCTGTCTTCAGAACATGCAGAAAGAAAACCACTTCGATTTTGCTTCGAAGTTTATGCAAAACAAAAAGTGCTGCAAATTTTAGTTAGTTGGTTATTTAGTTTTACAAAACTGTCTATCAATCGTTTTCTAAAAAAATTCAGCATATTTTCCCAATACTGCCATTATACTAACAACTATCGTCATTTTGGTCACTACAATCGTGATAGGAATTTTTAAACCATTTCATCTTTATTGCAGGTTAGTGATGTATTTTGTATTAACTTAAAAAGACTGCAGGGCAACAATATAGTTATCCTGATTATTTTAGGAGTACAGTAACTTCAACCATAGCATAATGCTGCACATCTAGCTTGGCACCAGAGAAGTGGACTGCTTGTGTTCTCGCTTGCCTGTAACATGTCCATGCTACAAACATGTTGAGTCAGGCAGTGCCCTTCCTGTTTTGATTGAGGCTCCTGCACATTTCGTTTCAATTCAAATCATATCCTGAGATGCAAGTTTGTTTTTTCCTCTCCAAGATAGTTTAGGGCAGAATCTTTGTTCTACCCGTATAGGGTGGATTCTCTCCATTCAGTGGCACACATGTGGTTGTGATGACCTCTGTCCGGTTGGCTAAGCCTGCCTTACCTCCAGGGATTCGTCATCAACTTAATTGTGCAGCTTTGAGATAAAATAAAAAATAAAAAGCTAAGTTTTAATGAATTTTGGAAGCGAATCATTTAGCAGCCAAGTTCATTCAGCAAGAAATGGAAAGAAGTCTGTACGCTTATACCTCACTTGTGAAAAAAGATTTACTGGAGACTGTGGGGTTACAGGCTCTACTTTCTTGGCTGGAATCCTACCTTTCCTCTCCTTCCGTTGCCTCCGTCTTGGTCTTCCCACTGCCAGTCCACCCCTCTCACCACCCGGCCACCAGTGAAGATCCCTCTGGCTGTGATTTTCTTTGACTTGCGGCGCGACTCCAAAAGTACTCTGAGAGAAAATTATTTTCAATTGGGTTAAACTTTAATCACTCATATGACACTGTCAGGGCATTCAACAGCAGGTGTTTACAGGTTTTCTCTCCCTCCCTCCTGCTACCTCATGTCCTCACTGCCCTTCCCTGTGTGCCTCTGGAGTCATGGTGTAAATTACTTTCAGCAAATTGGACATGGCTACCAATGAAAAATCTTACTGTGAACATTAGGCCTTAACAGCATCTAATCTTCCGTATTAACCATGCAGTACCTGTCTCAGCATTGGGCAACTGATGTATGATGATAGCAAAACAAATCAAACCAGAAACACAGCACTTTTGGCATATCTTTTTAGTTAGTTTAGAATAACAAACACCATTTCAAAGTGCATAGAGCATAGATGTGAGTTTTGTAAAGTTCTAAGGAATTACAACTTTCTACTGACTTAAGTTTAGGAATGGTATTTCCATGCAGTTAAATTCAAGAAACACGCTATGAGACTTTAAGAAGCAGGTGTCATGTTGTAACATTACGAGTAACAATCATTTTTGTAATAGCACGGCATTCACATCTCACTGAGAATTCCTCCCTTTTTCATCCATACCCAACAATCATGGCACTGCAAATGCAAATGAAAAGCCAGTGGTTAAGCAGTCAAATGCTAATTTTTTTGACGTTTTGATATCACTATAATGCCCTGAACTGCAGTCTTAGGGCGCACTCACACTGTCCATCCGTACCGTGCCCCAGGGCGTCTCAGGGCTAGAGTCTAGTTCGCTCGTTTGCAACCATTTGCCGTCCACGGCCTGTTTGGGAGAGGTGGGCTTTGTAAAGCACGTTTTCACATGTACGAACACGAGCAAGCGCACGTGTACGAGCACGAGGCCTACGGGGGTTCTGACATAATTTAATGCGCGCCTGTTCGGACATAGGAAAAAAGAACATGGCGGTGGAGTGTTTACTGCTGTTACTGTTTATGGGGGGAGAGGGAGGGGGGGACAAGTACCCTAAAGCACGGGCACGGTATGGGTGGACAGTGTGAGTGGGCCCTTAATTCCAGTTTAGATACAAGCCTAATGAATGAAAAGGTAGTAGCAATTAATAGCTGAGCTTTAACCATCAAACAAGTGGGAGCCTTAATGGTAGACACGGCAGCTGGACAGTGTAGGTCTAACCAATGCAAACAGCTTGTGGCCTCTAACCACTCCCTCTTCAGCAGTTAGTGACAGAATCTAATGTGGTGTAACAAAACACCCCACTATGCTGTCAGAGCAGTTTGAGCTAGAGAGACCTCCAGCACCCATTGTGCATTATGCAATGTCTGTCTTGGGGGAAAGGAAGTACTCAGTTGAAAAGGCTGCCAGCTGCCGGGCCATGTGTTCACTTACTAAACTATGGTATTTGACTAAAATAGGCCTTAAATGGATGATCATCACAGTACTGACATCCTACGTGATAACTCAATAAAATGCAAGTTGTGGAATTTAGTGACTAAACTAAACTAAACTTCCCACTAAAAAAAGTTCCAAATAATACATTAAAAGTCTTTACATCAAACCAATGACTGATTCAATTGCTTGTTTATATAAGAACATATAACATATGAGATACATTAATCTCTATGTGGAGCATCTTTGAAAGCTCAGAGTAAACCTGCCTTCAAAAGTTTGACTTGATCTTGTCTGTACATGAATTAATTGGTACAAATGTTTCCATATACCACACCTAAAACATTGTTTACACTACAAACCTTTTTCTTTTTTAACCATAAGACCCGAGGGTAGATATAAATTACAAACACACACACACACACACACACACACACACACACACACTCACACACAGTACCTCATGTAGCATAAGTAGTATAGGGCATGCACAGATTTGTTGGTCTGATTACCACAGTTTGAAGTTACCCAAACTTTTAAAGCTTCTGCAACAACTTCCATCGCCTTGACTAAAAACTAAATCTATTTTTTGAAAAACCTTTAGTGAGTCAACTTTTGGTTGTGGTTGCTAATGTCTTGCTCTTAAGATCATTTCCAGGATGTTTCCAGGACATTTTCAGAGATGATCTAGCAGGGATCGCTCGATACACCAATATGTCTAAGCGTTATCGCATGTCTTTGGACAATATCTTTGTACATTGCATATTCTTTTTATACTCTTTATTGTAAATAATAAAAAAAAACAGTATTTAAAGTACCATTAGCCTGTGTTTACAGTTGGACTCTTAATCACTTTATTGACCCTGGCTTCCCATTAATCATCCAACTCTCTCAAGAATGCCCAACTTATATTTAAAATCATTGCTCTTCACCAGAGTTGAATCACAAACCATACAACTTTGGAGGCAAAACAATCAAGCAAGCACACGCCAACTTTAGCAACTACCTCAAACTTTCTAAGCTAACAAAAAAAACTATTCTTAGTTTGTAACGTCATCCAAGTTACAAGTGCTGCATTTGATGTGATTTGGAGGGGTGTTCACAGCGTTTTCACAACCCATCAGGAGCAGCCTTTTCAAAATACTCTCCTCCATAACCTACCTTTGGAAAGTTAATATGATCTTGAACATAAATTAGCCCTTTCAGGTGAAAATATTTGATTAGCTCTGATATGGCCTAGTAGTTCATTCTCAGCTGAAGGAAAATAAGAGAAAGTTGAAATAATTTTCCGGATGAGTGGGAATCTTGACTTCCTGGGGAGGCTTTACAGTAAACCTACCACTGTCTTCACAGCAAAAATCCTTCACACTAAAATGCAGAAACATGCAGGAAGTTGTCCGGAGCTGTTTTGCATAGTAATATAGAGAAAGATTTTCATTATCTCTATTCATCATATGCAATTACAATGTTTTGTGGAGTCAAAGCTCTGAATTTTGAAATGTGAAAGCCAGCTGCACAACAGACTTTTCAGTCAATCTGCACTTAAAATTTTGAGTATACACCCTTCCAAAGACATAAAGAAAAAAATCTACTCAAATATATTCTATAAATGGGAAGTGCTGCATTAATATATATTTTTTAAAAGGTATGACTGGATCTTAGAGGCTGAGTTGTTGCCTGGCAACTGAGGGCTGGGAGCAATAGAGATAGATTATTTCTGCAAGGCAGGATACACAAAAGACTCAGATCACACACACGGACATACACACTCACACATAACACAACATAACCCAAAACTTGGGAGTAAAAGTGTAGGCTAACCAATCACAATGAAGTGCAGGGATTACCTGGCTACCATGTGTCTATTTCATCATTGAAGTATCTAAGAGGAGACAATACTGGCAAATGTTGCTAGGTTAACAAACCTCTCACTGCCTGGGGTGGTGATCCTGTAGAACCGATGTCTCAGGTGATGCTTGTCTCCATGGTAGCAGGTTGTGCAAAGGTCGTAATTGGTGCACTCAGCACATTTCCAGCGAATACCAATGATGGGCTGTTGACGGCAGGTGTCACACATGGTTCCATCATGCTTGATGCCTGGGAGGGTTGAGTCAACATTCATACATTGGGGTTGTATTCTGTGATAGTATGTTTTCAGTGGATATCAGTAATATGACTGGAACAACCTTCGAACATTATGCTATCAACAACATGTTGCTTTACATTCGGACAAACAACACCCCTTAGCTGTGATATAATACCAATATACCATGGCCTGTTGTGAGCTATTATATAAGTAGACTGTGCAAAATGTATTCTATAGGCAATCTGAAATATATGTATTTGACATACTTTGACCTAATTATGTCCACTATGAAACTTATATCTGTCTATATTATGTGAGAACAGCTGGACTAATGTTGGTGTTCAGGGCTCTAAACTCTCTTCTCTTTTCAAGATGCGATTCAAATTTCAGAATCATAAAAAGAGCTACCAAAAAATGAACTGCTCCTCATCCCATGGGTGCATCATCAGACATTGAATGGAGCCAGTCAATAGATACATGCTGAAGTGGAACAGTGTTGGCATCTAATATTATGATGAAGTACAGAGAGAGACAGACCTAAACATTGGCCAAGTGGTCTTTAAATATGTATACATATGCTTCCACAAACATTTGTATACGATGTTGAAAATGTTTTTCCTATAAATGTGTTATTTGAAATCACAAGCTATGCTGACTCTGAACGTCGATATCTTCTATATCTACCACAGCTTATTTGCATTCCTTGTACACTTGTATGCTGTCACACATCTGTTCAGGCTTGATGTATTTAAAATACTCACCTCTCAAATCTAAATCTCGTTAGTCACGCAGACAAAGAATAAACTAGCCAACTAATTTGCTGTTTCCCTGAATTGTGTACACTAAATAAGTTTCTTCAACAACTTTTTGGAATAGCAGAGACTTTGCCTTACGACTATAATCGTAACTTTTAATTTTAGTAACAGCAAAGTATCGTAGCAAAGTCTTGTTGTCGAATCAATATCAACCCTACACCCTCCAAAGCCCTGTAATTAAAAGCCAATAAAAAGGACTAGTATGTTCCATGTTGAGCAAGCATAACAATGTTGCATTCAAAGACACTCGTCTCAAATTAGTCTGTAAGTGCTGGAAAACAAAACCCAGCTGAAGTCAAGTTACCTGTTGGAGCACTGTCTAATATCCTCACGTCGTAGGCTCCGGAACAACGGTAGTTAGCAGCCGTCCCGTTATCCCAGACAACAACCACCTCCTCTGGACTTTCAAAACTCCTGACGGTGCCAACATGTCCCTCTCCACCATCCTGCTTCCCCCACTTCCAGTCGGGTCCGCGGACCACTCTCGCCCCAACTCCCTCCATCATCGCTCGGTTGTTCCTGCCGGTCGTCATTTAAGAAAAGGACGGGCAAATACCACAACAAATCTCACTGAAGTTCGCAAGCTAGCAGTCTTTGCTAGTCTGTGCGCCGGTGGACAGTTTTCAAATGCAAGTGCAAGCAAGTCCTAACAGGAAAGAGACAATCCACAAAGCTAGCCAAGTTAGCCACCTAAAGAGGCTGCTGGACCCTCTTACAAAAACTACTCCCACAGGTTAACTGCAAGCCGGTGTCTCATTTGAGATTGAGAAACTAATTATCCCAAACGCCTATCTAAGTAGCCACATTGTTAGCTTATCCAGAGTATCCAGGAAGCTAGTTGTGTCTCTCCTCCACTCCACACACAAGAATGCCACCTCTTCAACTTAGCAAGCTAGCTAAGCCGAGATGCTAGCTATTGCAATGCTAGCAAGATAAAACCTCTCCTGGCTCGCAAGTCCTCTTCGCTGAGGTAAATATAGTCCTTTTTGGTGGTTGCTTATGCTTGTTGTTGTTGTCTGTGGTGCTGAAAATCCCTCCAGGACGTTCCTTTTGTTAACCAGAGATGTGTTCCCTGGAGTCAACTCAGAATAAACGCGTCGCCATTATTGTCAATCATCGTTCAGACCTCAGACGAGCAACAACTAGCTCCGGAGGTGAACGACAAAGGCCGAAGACGCGAGGCTAGGAAAACAAGCACGAGTCCGGCGCGCATGCGCATCTGGTCCCATTCCCAGCTCAGTAAAAACACAATCTCAGTATTTTAAACATTTTAACGCAGTAAATAGACAAACGTATTTCTTGAATGGTTTTTCAATCATAACTAAGAATATCTTAATTTGCTCAGACATGACGCAATTAATGAAACAATGCTTTAGCTGAATTCGTTTAATTTAATAATTAAAAGTGCTTTACACAAAACACATATAAAATGACATTTAGATATCAAATGAAATTCAGATAAAATAATTGGAAAAAATTTAAAACAAGCAAAAAAAACAAAAAAACAGGAAAATCAAAGAAATTGTGGAAACATAAACCAACATTGATTAACTAATTGATAAATACATATCACTTTATAAATAAGAATTAATTTACTCATGGATGTGAATACATCCACGCATACATGCTAGACATATGATATATAGTGTATACTGTGCACTGGATATATTGTGTTATCAAACTGTATAAGCTGATAGCAACTGACGTTCATTCAAATACTCATATTCAAATGAGATCCAGCCCACAGGGAAGACAACGTGTGTCAAAGGCCACCAGCTGGTATTAAATATATATAAACTGAATGGCCATCTTATTTGGTTGTTGTTGTTGTGTATAATTTAACACAATTAACAGCTTGTTAAATGGCACATCCAAGCGATTTACAAATATAAAGATATGGTACAGAAGCCTTACTTCCTTACCCATATTACTGAACGAAGACTAAGTCCATTATCAAATACAATACAGGGATTTGAAGCACATTTCTAACCACTGACTGCAGTATCAACCTAAAATGAGCAAAACGGTATTAATCTTTCCCTCATATGCCTCATATGTTGACCTAATTTAAATGTTTTTTTTGTCATATCAGACTCACCAGCAATGCTTTAATCTGATAATACCAAAGCAGGTGTTGCCTTAAGGCACCTATCAGTTTATAATGTGCTTTAGTGGTACAAATTCTCAGTTAATTAAATTAGCACAAACTAATTGCCACAGGTGAACCTTGAGTCTTTGGGCCCCCCTGGGGCAGGTGCCTGCTTTCCCTGGTTGCTGATTCAGTTTCCCTGTGGACTAGGCTACCACTGCAGGCAATGAGAAGGTGAAGGTTTTCAGTGAGGCTCACTATATTACATTTCGAAATTATTTTGGGTCAATCCAAATTTTGAAGAATAAGAAAAGTATTCATCCAGCTGATATACCACACATTTTCCTTTTCAAGGAAATGTGATTATTTAGCCTACTTTCCCATGTTGTTTTGGGTATTCAAGTACTCTTTCTTCTTAAATATAATTATGTTATTTCAGCATAATGTCAAATTCTAATGTTCATTGAAAGTAAAATGACTTTGTTATTATTCTTATTACTATTATTATTATTATTATTTGTGCCACAGGATATTTGGGAGAATTTGAAAAGTGAGCCTCGCCGTTCTGCCTTTGCAAATATCTAGGTTATTAATTTTTGTTTTGATCAGGTTTTGATTGAGTTATATCCACTGAAGACACTGAAGACCTTGCTCGTGCTGAAACTGCAGCACCGCATGTTGCACATCACCTCTGTTGGCTGCAGGGGGCGACTGACCGGCTGTGAGCGGCTCCATCGATAGCTGGTCAAAGAGCGCCACCGCTCGCTGATACATGCGCATAAATATCTCCCCACATCAGGTCCCCTTGACTGTCTCCTTCACGGTGGGCTCGCAGGCAGATACAGCTGACTTTCACCCGAGCTGGCCGCCCTCCTTGCAGCACGAGGAAAAAAACAGGGACCTTGCAATGATCTCGCTGGACTTGAATTTCAACATTTTGACAAGGGACCTGTCACATTATCTGGAAAATCAAGTGAAAGTTGGATTGTTCGGATCGGGAGTAGGGCTGTCTCTGGTCCTGGGCTTCAGCGCAGCGTACACCTGCTACTATCTGCTCTCAGTGGCGAAGGTAACGTTCACTCATGGTTATAGCCTGACCTGCTGCTTCGAAGGGACTATTTTTTCACCTTGCAACCTTGTATATTAAATGAAACCCACTGTGTGTGTGTGATTGTGTTTGTCTTTCATGGTGGAGCATCATCACTGCCAGGCGGGTGATGCTGATGATACTCGACACCGGTGCATTAGATGCTGATGGAGCTTTCGATTCGGTCGCATCTGACCAATGTTAAACCTCTGCAAATGTGGGGATGGATCTCAGGCAGATGAGACACGTTTTAATCGGCCCAGTAACCTGAGATGATCTATAAGTGCAGCACTGATGGAACCACATAAAACCAATACAAAGCCACACAGACAGTTACAGTCCGACTGCATTGACTAAGCTAGGCTAACATTAACGGTTGGTGTGTGTGTCAGCTTAACATGCCGGTTGGAGGTTTTCTGCTAAGTTGCCATCATTCGTTTGATACCTGGTAGAGACTGTTGATTTTACGAAATAATAAATCACCCGTTAAATACTTATTTATTATGCACGATGCATGGGTATTAATGGAGGAAAAATAAAAAAATGTTATGAATAAAATGTTATTAATCTGTAACTACATTGAAATGAACTGGTGCAGCATTTTCTCCAGTGGAATATGACTAGCTAATAGAATACATTATGCAACAAATATATATTTTTACTTTTACCAACCACCGGGCCTCTTGACGTTTTTATGCACGTTTATCTTTTATTATCAGTGTATTCAAGTGTAATAGAGACCTGAATGCAGGTTCATGCAGATGTGTTTCAGTTTTCATTACAGTTGAATGCTGGAATTTTAATGTATTACAAAACTGTTGTACACCAAGTGTTGTTAAGTATCTTTTAATAATTTATCTGCATCAGAATATTTGATGTCAAATTTAGAGACAGTCATGCAACAAGTTATGCAGTTTAAGACACGACATTACAACATATGATCCAACAAAACATGGCTTTGAGTTAAAAACAAAACAAAAACAGCATTACTGATGGATCTGCTGTCATGGTTTATAACATCACATTCATTCATCCCTGAGGAATAAATAAAGAAGTCACATTTTTGACTAATCTGTGCAACTCTTTCTTCACCTGTCTTTTGCAGAAGCCACAGCTCATCTCAGGGGGTAAGAAGTTCTACCACTTTCTGAGGGAGCAATGTCCAGTAGTGTCAGAGACCTACTACCCCACTTTTTGGTGCTGGGAGAGCCGCATCCAGACTCTGCTGAGACCCTTTGTCACAGCCAAACCCGGGGTCGTCTACAGAAAGTAAGTCCTCCTCACCGTGACTAATAACAGTTTCAGTTTTATGTTCATATGTAGGTTAACACAGAGTCAACAGTACAATAAAATGTGTTTGACAAGAGAATGGCTGAGCTCAGTGACAATAAGTGAAAAGAAAAATTAGGATGACATAATTAAAATGCAGTACTATATGGGAATTATGATTTCAAACGCAACTGCAAAAATGTGGAATAGTGCATTTTTTTTATGTATCACACAAGTCTTTTTTTGTATCCCGACCTGCTTCACCTGGATAATATGTGCATTTGAACTCATAAAACAGGTTCAGAAAAAGAGGTCATGTTGATTGAAAGATAAGGGTGAAGCATGCAAGGTAGAAAGTTCACCTTTGACACAGTACAGTACATGTGCGTTTCATTCTGGCATCCCAGAGTAATTCATGCCACTGCAGAATTGCCCATGCACGCAGTGAAGAGATTTACTGAGGAAACCAGCTTGGTCACTGAGAAACCGCCATTGCATATTTCTTGATTTCTTTTGCACATGTTTCCCAACTTGAAACAAATCTCAGTCTTGTTCTTAGCCGAGGTTTAAAGGTTCAGAGGAAAAGTAAATCTTTTGTGCCCGTTCCTTGATAATTCTGTTGAAGATTAATTGCCACTGCATTCCTTGCCCCCTGTACACATAAAGGAGATTAAAGAGAGACTTATTTTCATTATTACTTATTTATCCATATTACATTCTCACATAATGTGTTTATTCCCTAATTTCCATGACCATGCTTTTTGGCTAGGTGTGTGTGTGTGTGTGTGTGTGTGTGTGTGTGTGTGTGTGTGTGTGTGTGTGTGTGTGTGTGTGTGTGTGTGTGTGTGTGTGTGTGTGTGTGTGTGTGTGTGTGTGTGTGTGTGTGTGTGTGTGTGTGTGTGTGTGTGTGTGTGTGTGTGTGTGTGTGTGTGTGTGTGTGTGTGTGTTTGCATGCGTGTGTGCGTGCGTGCGTGTGTGTATGCGTGTGCGTGTGTGTGCGTGCATGTGTGCGTGCGTGTGTGTATGCGTGTGCACGCGTGTGCGTGTGTGTGCATGCCCGTGTGTGTGTGTGCGCGTGTACAGTATGAATGTACATGCATTATGCGGGTTTTGCAGGATTGATTGGATTGGAAGAAAAAATGAATTCCTAGGATTACGCATTTGCTTTGTTCACCCTTAACATAAGAACTAAGTCTCAGTCTCGACCTAAACATACCAAAAAACTGATCAATGTAAATTAAATGAAGACACATACTGTTTATCATCATTATCGGCCATAGCTGGAATAAATCTCTCGATAATGTCAATTGGGCTTTTGGTGTATTTCAAGTTACGAGACTTGATCAAAAACTTCCTGTTATCAAAAGTTGTAAGACTGATAGCCACGTTCACTGACGTTATTAAAACATCTCCTCCAGGGACAACAGGACCCCCATAATGAAGTTAGCCACGGTTGACCTAAGGACAGAAGGACAGACGGCGTGAAACCTGTCCTACATGTCGCTGTCAGGGTGGAATTCCACTCATCTCATTGTCAGAGTGGAGGATTAGCATCAGGTCCCCTTCCACTTTGTGCGCTGGTCACTCTGGATTGGCACCCTGGCTGACTTTAAAGTCTAGCTTCAGGTGCATATTTCATGGCGGTTCTGTAATTTCATGCTGATGTCTTTACCACCAGCCGGCCCGAATTGCCTCACTGGCTGCTGTGTGTGTGTGTGTGTGTGTGTGTGTCTGTGTGTCTGTGTGTGTGTGTGTGTGTGTGTGTGTGTGTGTGTGTGTGTGTGTGTGTGTGTGTGTGTGTGTGTGTGTGTGTGTGTGTGTGTGTGTGTGTGTGTGTGTGTGTGTGTGTGGGTCTGTGTGTGTGCAGGTTTTAAAATGCCCTAGCTCTGGGACTGAATGACCTCATCTGCCAGGCTAGGGTTGTATAGCCCAGAAATTGATTGACTATAAGCACCCACTGGTGCAATGCTCTCTTCGTTCTCTTAACTTGCTGCATGTTGCAAAGCACCCTGACTAGATAATCACAAGGGAAATGAAGGCTGCTGTAAGTGAGCGCTCTACTCACATATCCAATCCCCCTCTTTGGGAGCGCTTGTGATGGACACAGTGAAGTAGTCACTTTACCTTGAACTGAACAGAAAGTATTCATTGTGCAGAGAACTAAACCAGAGGATTACAATTTTAATGATGATTAGGTCAGCAGATCTTATCAATTTTGTCCTGTGTGTGTGTGCGTGTGTGTGTGTGTGTGTATACGTGTTTGCTTGTGTTTGAATGAGACAAATGAATACATAGATAGAGCTACAGATGGAAGATAATATTCAGAAAGATTGTCGTTGCTGATTTGCGTGCCTCGTTCGCCGCAGTGAGCTCATTAAGGCAGCAGATGGAGGACAGATCTCTTTGGATTGGTTTGACAACGACGACAGCCTCTCTCATCCTGACCCTGCCACTAGGCCCACTGTCCTCCTTCTCCCCGGTCTGACCGGCACCAGTAGAGAGTCCTACATCCTGCACATGGTCCAACAGAGCCGGGATCTGGGCTATAGGTGGGTGGTCTTGGCTGGATACCTTTGGCTGAGGTCCAGTGCTGAGCACACATTCAAGGCACACAACCGACACACCCTATGTTCTAAATTTGCCATCCATCGAGCATACAGATATTTTGTTCAATCATAGTCAGAGCACCTCAGCAGTCTCACCAATATTGGTTAAAAGGTAAAACCTGACATCCACCTTTGCGATGATTGCCTAACTTTTATATAATGGGTGCAGAAGTGCCATGGACTCGGGGGTTATTTCAGGTGAAGTTCACAATAAAGTGGGAAACTAAGCTTTTGTGGCAAGAGCTGCTTTTGTAAATAGCCAAACGAAGCACAAGCTCAAATAGTTGCAGACGGAGGCATTTTTTCCCCACTTTTTCTCTCCCCCTCCAAAAGGCCCTTGCTCCGTGTGCACTCATTCTTTCACTCAGATTTGGGAAGGCATGGCAAACTCAGCATCTTCCGCCTCCCACCGCTGTCTGTGTAGCTTAATGAATTACAGCTTATCCCAGTACAAGCTTTGCAGCTTAGCCCAGACCAGCTTCAGAGTCTATGCTGCAGTGTGTGTTTAAGCTACCCCCCCCCCCCCGCCTCCAAACACACACACACACACATACAAACAAACGCACACACACACACACACACACACACACACACACACACACCTACCTACCTACCTGCCCTACTGCCCAACACCCCACCCTGCTGCAGAGTTCTACTGAACGTGACACTGCAGGTCAGACGCCACATAATAGATATGCTGATGCCTTTGCTCCACTGTACGGACAGAATTCTTTTCACACAGCTGTGCCCCTCTGCACATCTCATATTAAGGTGAAGAACATTTGTTTGAAGGAATTTGGGCCACCGTGCTCGTTTGAACAGCTTGTAGCTTGTAGTAACAAAAACACGAGCAGAAAGTGTACGAGGTTATGATTGTTTTTTCTTCCTTGTACACATTGAATTAACACATCTTTTTATCATTGATTAACTGCCAATTATTATATTATTATATTATGTCTATGAGTTTAGAGAAAATCGCGAAAAATGCATCGCAACCCATCCCAGAGCCCCACGGTGATATATTCAAATGACATGTTTTGTCCGACCATGAGTTTAAAAAGCCAAAGATATTCAGTTTACAATTATATACAAAGCCATAGCAGAAAATAGGTGCTGATTCATTTTTCTGTTGATTGATTGTAAATTAATTGTTTCACCTCTGTTTAAACTTGTTTTAGCCAGACTCAGTAGAAGAAGCGATTACAGGAATCATTTATGAGACCTTAATATATATATATTTATAAGAGTATATGTTTTGTCTATTTCAGATGTGTGGTATTCAACAACAGAGGGGTTTCTGGTGAAACGCTGCTGGTAAGAATCCTGTCTAGTAGTTTTCAAGCTGTCATTTCATTCCTTCATTTATCTTGTCCATATGATGCAGAAAGACAGACATGTATACAGGATAAAAAAGGACTGTTGGGGACCTTTTCATAGCCCAAAGCATGTCTATTCCACACATCTATTCCCCACGTGTCCCAGAGCCCACAGGGAGCCATAAGCGGATGCTGCACAGACAATGTTGTTACACAGCAAGGATTAAGTTGCAGGCAGATACTGTATTTTAATGCCAATCCACAGAAATATGACCTCGTTGAGCACGTGCTGTTCTGACACCTGGCTTAATCTGTCCCCATACACCCGGGTATATTTAGCCAACAAAATGGGTCCCAGCTCTGATAGTGCATAGCATGGCCACTGTGCTTTAGGTCTCCCCCTCCATCTGTGTCTGTACATCTTCGGAACAGAGGCACGTTCTTTACGGACGACTGTATCACCCTGATCTAATCATACCATCTCTACCATACAGAGATCTCATTCATAGCACAAATGATGTTTCATTTCAGGCAGGGATTACCCACAATCAATCCAATGTTCCTCAGCGGGTGTAAATCTGAATCGGTGGCTGATCTGTGACCTGCTGTTGTCTTATTCTGTCCCAGCTGCAAAAAAAAAAAAAAAGGGTAAAAGTGACACTGAAGCAAAATGTGTAGTGTCAGTTTGATTTTAAATATGTATTCTAGGTCATATCCAGAATGTATTTGCCTCAGCTCTCTTCAGATAAAAAAAAAAGCAACAAGGAAAAACAGTTAAACTCTGTAACCTTGGCACTGTACCAGGTGGTGGTGGTAAGGCGGATTTTCTACTTCATTTCACGTGGGAATCATGCCATTCTGTGCAAATGATGTAGCATTTGTACGCTCCTGTGAGTTTGTTCTCTGTGTCCAGTTAGTGTGAATATTGTCCATTGTTTAAATAGGCCACACTTTGGTTTAGAATGACCCACTGTGTGTAAGATGCCCCCTGCCTCCAAGACTGCTCTGAGTGCTCGTGCCCTATTTCTAGACCTCACAGAAAGCCTATTACATTACACTTTCTTCATGTGGAGCAGCTTTGCAGTGCAGAAGATTAAGTCTGCTAAAATATTTCCCACATCTATCAGTATTATATTGGTCTTTTAAATACCTTTATATGAGATCATTTAATTTGTAAGTTTAGCTGTTTCACTGCAGAGTCTAACAGTTGTGCAGGCCTATAAGAGGAACTGTTAGCGAGGAGAAAAACAGGAATTTACTTTGCCTGTGTTTCTGCTTGAATCTTAATGAGAGCACTAAGGAGCTGAAGAGTCAACAGCATCCTGAGAAAATGGACTTGTTACACAGGCTCCTTCAAGTTAGACCTGTTTTGTTTTATAATGTTAAGTAACCATAGCTCTGCCTTTCAAGATGAAAACGATTTTACCCCCTTTCCCAAAAACCATAGAACAGTATTCGGTGTACATCTGTGTTATGGCCTGTAAAAATATTTTTCAATATAAGCTTTACAGTCATAGATTTCACCCAATTTATTTATGTATAGTTGTAGGTTATAGAGTTAAGAATACATCTTCTGTTCACAGCTTTACTTTTTTAATTTATAGTGAGTGTGGACTCCCTTCTGCAGTCCAAGTGATGTCTGGAGAGCTGCATCACCCTTATGACAGTGCAAAACACAACAACTTGGAGCAAAAAACACAACATATAATTCATGATTTCATGACAACAGAAATACCAAATAGCTACCATTTTGAGATGGGGTTAGGGTTGTTTCCGTAAGTGGCAACAACTTTTTAACAATCAAAAAAATAGAGACAGCAAAAAGGCAAAACATGCTCCCCCAAATAAGTGCATGTTAATATTTATTCATTAGTGATATTCAAGTGTTGTTATACAGGGAGAACTGGAACCAGGCAACTGTACCTTAAACATACGTTTACTGGTTTATGCGTTTACTCATATGTGAACAGGCATTTGTTCATGGCGAAAGCAAACTCTGCTACACCGCCTGATAGAACCTGAACCCTCAATCTCTGGAGGAGGCTAGTGCCTTATCCAAAAGGCTGCTGGTGTAGCTGCTAGGGAGCCAGTCTGAAACAAGGCAGTGTTCAGTGGTACTAACAACACCGGGATCCTTTTAAAGTTCTCTGTCTATGGAATTATATTATAGTTAATTGATAATTTTAGCTCTAAATTGACTTGCCTTATATATTGATTGACAGTAACTGATCTTTTATAAAAATGAAAAATAGCATGAGCTGATAATGGCACGGGTGCAGCCTCACAGTGATGGACTCTAGGTCCACGTCCTTCACTGCTATCACTCGCTGTAAATAACAAAGGTCCTGGTGTCACCCAGAGATATTGCCTCTGCTCCATATGAATCTTTAAGCCTTTTGTGTCCACGTGTGCATGTCTGTTTTTATCTGCTGTATGCATGTACTGTGTGCCTCACACATGTCTAGTGTATACTTTGCATTATTTGCCAAAGATTGTTTTTCTTATTGTATTTTTTTTCTCAATATTCACCCAATGGGGTCCAAAGGTTAATTCCAAATCCAGTGCAGTATTTGCAACTATTAACATTTAACAGAGATAGAGAAACAGAAAGAAAAGAGTGACTCTCTTGTCTTCCGGCCCCACACAGACCCCGAGGACCTACTGTGCAGCCAACACAGAAGATCTGGAGACTGTTATTGAGCACATCCAGAGGACTAATGAAGCTGCTCCAATAATGGCGGCTGGAGTATCAATGGGCGGGTAATGAAGCCACTCACTACCAGCTAATTTGTCATTTCAGTACTGGTGTCACTGCTAATGCATCTCTGAATGTGACTTAATGCTGTTACAAGACAACTTCACACATTGGTCGGTGAGTTAGTGGAAATTGAATAGCTAAAAGACTATCTTTTTGTCTGTGTACCAGAAAATGTGTTGGGTTTTTTTTGCTTTAAATATTTAACTTCTTATGAATTTATAGAAGTGAAAATACCTGATATTAGAATTTCATGTTGATCATTTTTTAAATTATGATTCACGACATTGGCCTCAAAATCTGTTTGGCTATTGCTAGTGCTTTATTATGGCCCAGGGGTTTAGTGCATGCCAAATAAGGTGTTTTGCCTGCACACCACTAATCCCATGAAGTGAAGGATTGGTCAGAAATGGAACATGTTCCAATCCCGGTTTTTCCCCCTCCCCATCTGTCTTCTCGCCCTCTCTACATATTCAGGATGATGCTGGCCAACTACTTGGGGCGCAAGGGTCGGCAAACCTGTCTGAAAGGGGTCGTAGTCTTCTCAGCAGGCTGGGATGTATTTGAGTGCACCGCTTCACTGGAAAAACCCCTGGACCGCTTCCTCTTCAACTCCTACCTCACCAGCTGCCTACAAGCCTCTGTGCACAGGTCAGCCGGCGCCAGAGAGGGGGATTAGCGCGGCTGCTAACTCAATGCTAGCACCAGGGGGTAAACATTTTGGGAGCTTGAATAGCAGGGTTTAACATGTTTTTTTATGTGCTCATCAAAGGTTTGCTTTTTTACAGTTTCAGAGAAAAATACTTAACTGCTGCTATATTTAGTTTTATTTTTTTAGCTGGTGAACAAAGCATATTAAACAGCTTGGTATAATACCTACATTATACTCCTATTTGTGCATTGACATGGGCATGATACTACCACTACTAATACCACTTTGAAAGTTTGAAAGATTGTTGTTTCATTATGCTATTCCAACCTTGTCAGAATTTTAGAGGGACATTTTTCAGCTGCAAATCACGTAACATTACAGTAATCAGTGACAGTTTTACTTTTAATCTCCCCTGCAGACACAGACCAGTGCTCGAAACGTGTTACGACATCGATCATGTCATGAAGGTCGGATTATTTTTTTTAGTGGCATTACGCCATAAATGCTAATCTAATTAAAACAAAGCAGCTAAAAATGTTATACATTTACTCTGTCTCTACAGGCAAAGACCATTCGAGAGTTTGACGAGAGGTTTACTTCTATAATGTTTGGCTATCCTACCAATGATGACTACTACCATGATGCCAGTCCTGTCCACAGGCTGAAATCTGTGCAGGTGCCAATGCTGTGTCTGAATGCTGCTGATGATGTCTTTTCCCCGTCTCATGGTAAGTCCCAGCAACATTTACCAGGTTTTTCTGTACAATCTGACTTCAACACCTAATTATTTTATAAAATGAATACATTAAGGATTATTGGCATTGCTATTATGGTGGCATGAAGAATGAGAATCTAGTCTATGGAGAAAAAAAAAACACTTTTGTTTCCTTTTGCAGCCATTCCCGTGGAAGCGGTGAAGCAGAATCCCAACCTAGCCCTGCTCATTACCTGCCACGGCGGCCATATTGGTTTCCTGGAGGGCCTGTGGCCTCGACAGAGCACTTACATGGACCGAGTTTTCAAGCAGTTTGCTAAGGCGGTTATCGAACAAGGCAGTGGGCTCCAAGACCTCTCCCACTAAGATAACTCAGAATGTTCCTCTCGTTTTACTTCCCCTCTCGTATGCCTTTCTTCTGTCTTTCCTCCCTTCCTTTAATCAATTCCTTCATTTCTGCACTCCATCTTTCCTTGGCTGCATACCATCCTTTATTCCTGCCATTTTTATTCCATTCTTCCTTGTACATCCATTACTTCGATCCTTTTCCCTCTTTTGCTCTTCATCCCTCTTTTCTGCATTCCATTCTTTATTCCTTCTACCTATTTCCTTCCTTTCATTGACTCTATTTTTGTCTTTGCCTTCCATCCTTCCGTCCCATTCTTCCTCCTGCCACAAGCAAAAAAAAACACGTTTTGTCATTTGAAGGGCACATCTTATTGAATTCAGCATTCGTCTTGTATTCAACATTCATTTATTTATTCCATACAGTATACGAGTTATTGTATTTAATCACACTCTCAGTGGTATGCTTATTTAAAAAAACAAACAAGCATAGCTGACAATGTCACTGTTAAAAAGCTGAATCTGTGCCCATCTTTCTCAGTTGCATTAGCTAGCTAACAAATACTGCGATCACTTTGTGCAATCATTTTCTTTGCACGTTAACACAAGTACTGTACATGAAAGTCCAATCATCTTTGATTATCAGTAGGATTTTAGCCCTCAGGGATTTTCTTTATGCACTCATACTTCCTGTGTAAATTTGTGTTGACATACGGTGTTTTTTTTCTTTCTTTTAATGAATACTTTTAACTAAGGCTATTGTGCAAAATACGCTTATTTGCTTTCTAGCGGGGGTTAGATAAGAAGACTGACACTTTCAGCTACAACTAGCAGCCGATTAGCTTAGCTTTGCATAAAGACTGGAAGCAGTGGGGAAACAGATAGCTTTGCTCTATCCAATGGTAACCAAATCTACATATAAGCACTGGAAGTCGGAAAAGTTCCGCCGATTTCAGTCTTTATGCTAAGCTAAGCTAACTGGCTGCCCCACCAATCTTCTCAGCTAAGAAAACAAATGAGCGTATTTTCCAAAATGTCGTTCATTTCGTTCCTTTAACCCTCTGCATGCACTTTTATTTTTCACACAATCTACCTTTACGCACACCAAATAGTTCTACAAATGTATAATATGAAGAATAATTCATTTTTGACAAGGAATGTGAAATTGCACTATTTTAGTTGATACTACCATGCCTCTAATTCCTTAATGCAAGACACTTCATTTCATTCGATACATGAAAGTATATCCCAAAGGCTGAACAGAGCAGTATATGGATTCAATGAGGTTTTCTTTGTGAAAATGTTGGTGGTTAGTCTTGTAAGTAAATCTGAGGGTTCTCGGTAGAGTCGTGTGAGTGCACACAGGGAGACGGAGAGTGTACATATTGGCTGTTTGAAGTCTCGGATGTTCCTTTAGATGCATAGTATCGTTAATGGAACCTGGTTGTCAGTCGATTTTCGGTTTCATTTCGCCAACAATGAACAAGGGGCTGGCCACCGTGTATGACTTGGCACCGATGAAACGCTCGCACAAGGGATTTTGATTTCCTGTTCCTGTGGAATTTTTGTGTCTGCTTGTTCTGCCAAGTTGCCCTTTGAGTAGCATGTGTCTCATCAGCGTCACCATGTCCTGAACCTTAACATCACTTCTGTAGCACAAAGGACATGTTTGTTTTTGTTTTTATAGGATGCTGCATTTCAATTTGTACATGACATGAAAAGAATAAGAAAAAAAAACAAAATTATGTATAACGTGTACAGCAATAAGATTTTAAATTAAAAAAAGAATGTCTCTATAGTAGAATTACCAGTATATGCACATTATCACCATGAGTGTAATATGCTGTATTTAATAAATTATTAAACAGAGTCTAGGTCCATTTGTTTGCTGTCTCAAGTCATTCTGACTTTAATGCATTTTCTCAACAGAATATATTGGACTGCTCGACTGACCGTGTACTGCAGATTAGAATAATTGACTGCAATTGCCTTTTTCTCAGCCATTCTCTTTAAACTCTCTCTTTCTTTCTCTGTCTGCCTATAACAACAGGGTTTTTTCCCCATGGCTAAATACTGATAATATCCAGACTGCTCCGTCAGAAGCTCATCAGTCACATGAGGTGTCAAGCTCACACAGGACTTCTCCCCCGGGGGTCGCAGATTCTTGCCCCTAAAGTCAAGGCATTTGACAGCCGTCTACTGCTTGAGCTGGCTTACTGCGCGGCTGGCGTGTCACTGCAGGGTCACACTCCCTCCCCTTCTCAAAAAATCAAAAGTATAGGGTTTTCGCTCGCTGGAATTGACTCATTCCACACTCGCAGGCTTAGCTGCTGATAGGATATGCATAGTCGCAGTAGTGGATGTGATCCACCAAAGGCAAACTGTAATCCCCCGGCACTCCACTTATCACCCCCCCCCCCCTAATAAGCCCACAGACAGATGAGCTTTGGTTTTAGCTAGATGGTTTATGGAAGCCTGAGAGTAATTAGAGTAGACTGCCAAGAGGGATGAGTGATTTACTGTTTGTTACCATCTATGCAAATTGATATTATGTGGCAGGGATCTGTCTATTTTAAATGTTGATATATCGGCTCACGTCACACTGGCATAATTACACGGTGATAAATGAACGAGCAGTTCTTAATGTTGAGATGGAATAAAAGGATGTTTAACAGTAGCATGGCACAGTGATACTTTTAATCATGTCAGTGTTTGAAAGTAATTAATAATTACTATATTGCCTGAGGATTCAATAATTGAAAGAAATATGTCAGCGTTATCAAGAGACATTTTCTATTTTTCCTCAAAAGGATTTGTTGAGGGGCGCCCTGTGGCTCAGTGGTTGGAGCAGCCCATATACAGAGGCTAAAGGCTAAAAGTCCTTGCTGCAGAGGCCCGGGTTCAATTCTGACCTGCAGCCCTGCATGTCGCTCCCTCTCTCTCCCTCATTTTCTATCGAAACTCCAGCTGTACTGTCCAAATAAAGGCACAAAAATGTATCTAAAGGATTTGTTGAAATATCAGCTAAAAGAAAAAAAAAACAATGAAATCAATCTGGGAAACTGTACCACATAACAGTGGCCAAAGAAAGCCAATCTTTCCTCATGATAAAATAGTCAATTACCCTTTGCCCTCACTTTAAGCATGGGACTTCTCCGTTTTGTCATAAATTAATCACTTTGGGACATAAAAAATCTCTTGGGCTTTGTGCACAACATCTTTCTGCTTTTCTCAAAAGAGCATTTACGATGTGCAAGAATCAGCATGCCAGCAATTCTTGCTTAACCTCTCCTTCCTTATACTGTGCTGACTGCAGCTGACTGAAAATAGCCCTGCGTTATATCACACAGGGGTTGTAGGTTGATGGAACGAGTGCTCTAATATTACTTTGCAGGAGCTGAAATAGTACTGTCCCTGGACCAACAATGCCCCTGTACCCTTACAGTGAAGCCAGAGAAGATACTGTAGAATTCATTAAGAAGCCATTTGTGCTCTTGATATGAGAGGGTCAGTGTGCAAAGTCACAGCATGTGTATATAGAGATATTGAGGTGAGGCAGATATCAGCAAAAGGAGGTGACTGGGAAATGAACAAAGTCCTGGGATTTACTAAAATAAAAAAGATTGAGTGAATGCATAGGAGAGTGAGGGGATCTTATCACAGTCTAAAGAAAGGGCAGCACATGCACAGCTTAAGATTTGTATTAATGCACTTGCATGTACACAGGAAGCACTCCAAAATAACACAGAAATCATCAGAACTAGTGCAAATCAGAGCTTCAACACAAGAAGTTTAGTTAACTAATCTCGAGGAGTATTCAAAGTCAAATTCTGTTGGTTTGAATTATCTCTGCCTCCATAGTTTGAATTTGTACAAACCTGGGGTTAAATATGGAATAACTGGAAGCGACAACATAACCTATGACAACTATTTCCCCTATAGATAGTGTTTGTGCTACTGTCACAGTTGAAAACCATATCAATATTCAAGATTAAAGTTTTAATCCGAAAGCAATTCTACCTGCCTTTTTGAGTATAACAATATATGTGTCTGTGGCGACATTCCCTCCCTAGATGTAAATAAGCTAAGGCTAAGGCTTGTAGCAAGGGCAAAAATTTAATAGGAACATGTGTATGTGTGTGAATTTAAGAGGGTAACATAAAACAAATCGTGCCCCAGGTCCCCAGCCCAGGCGCTCTTGTCGAATGCTCCTATGGGCTTAGTGGCCAAGCGTGGTACTGCAGCACTCGCCTGTTTGTGTTGCACATCCTAGCCCCGGATTCACTCTAATACATGCGGGGAAGAGGAGATCACCTCTGAAAAATTATATTGAGACCCTCTATTAAAAAAATGTAGGCTTGCATAGTTTTAAACCCTACCAAAATTGAGTCATGGGCAGGAGAAGGAGGGTGCCTGGCTTGAAAGAGCCAGGGTGAAACACATTAAGCAGCTTAAGTCCCTTTTCTATAAGGGCCCAGTGCAAGGCTCCAGAAGAGACACAACTCTTCTGCTCACACTTTTTGTGCATTGTGTCCAATGTTTTTTTTTTGATTGTTTTTCCTGTTGTTTCATGCCTGGAGCTTGGGCATCGGCTCGAGAAGTGGACGGTCCTCCCGCATTCATGAGAAGACGCCACACAACCAGGAAGTAGAAACATTCTTAAGCAACTATGCGCCACTGAGCAGCTTTCAAAGGAATTAATGGGCGCCATTTTTTTCAGTACACTGTATTTTCAGTACACTCCATACGTAGTGATGACAAGATGAAAGAACAGGCTCGCCTGCAATGACATCTTACCGCCAAAGAGGCCGCTAGAAACAACGTATCTCAATTCTCACAGATTATGACTTTAAAAGAAAAAAAATAAACATGCAAATGTTTTTGGAATTTTCATTTTATTACATTCATATTTTTTTTTAACAACAATAGAATGACTCTAATGTCATATGTTCACAGCCCACAACCACAATGGTAGACATGAGGTAGATCACCCAGACATAAAGCTACTACTGGGCTGCACATGGTTATCAAACACATTTCAGTGAAGATTGTGAGAGCAAGTTGCATATTAAGTGTTCAATTCTAAAAAAAGAGACTCTTTATGGATCATTGGAGCTTAAGTTAAAGTTTTGATCACCAGTCTTATCTTTGGACTAATTTTGGGGTTAATTTAATAGTGGGAAATATATATATTTTTTCTGCTGGCAACTTGTATAGTGCAAGTTCACATTTCCTACCCCCCAATGACATTCAGTAGATCTAAGAATCATTCGTTTGGGTCTTGTGCAAAGCCTTCATGGATGGTTTTGAAGAGGACACACTCCCTCGGTTTAAGCGAGCTTAGCATGCAATCAAATATTACACTTCAATATGATTATCAGTCCAAAAATGCTTGTCAAATAAATAAGAATCCCTCACGGACCTGATTTTCATTTTCAACAAAAAATCAAACACTAGAACAGGAAGGGATACAGACATATGGTTAAGGACACATCTAGGTAGATTCTTCTTGCCTTTGCAACATTACATGAAATGACATCATGACCAAAATATACTGGCAAGAGTTATACAAGACTAAAAAAACATCAGTAACCCTCAGAGGTTAAGGGGGGTGATATAATATATTAATAATGTAAACAACGCTTTAAACAGTACAGTAGTCCAAAATCCAATTATTTCAATTTGCGTCACTCAGACAAACAACATTCTCCGCCTCACAGTTAAATGGCTTCTTCAGTCTCATTGGTCCCAAAAAAATAGTGACTTGAGAAGTGACTGTATGAAACATCACTTAAGGCATATTCTTTGGACAACCCTGTGCAGAAACATATAAAAATACTCTACCTTCAAGTGTATGAAATTATCTGGTCAGTTGCTTTTGACAGTGTGTAACCCTTTCTTTGTTTTGGGGACTAAAGATGGCAGATTGTGAGTTTAATGTTTGGATGGTAGCTGAGACCATCAACGTACAACATCAACATCAGAATATAATAATAGGAGAAATCCCAGGCACAGTCAGTAGCAGTATGTTTGGCAGTGAAGAGGTTTGCTTATTATACAGCATTTACTGACGTAATGTGATTATGCTTAAAATACCCAGTATTCAAGTCAGAACATGCTAAATACAAAACATATGTCATTTAGAACATACCCAAAAATGAACTTCCATGTTGCTCTGTCTGACTGGCATTAAACATTAACAGATGAATTAAAAAAAACAGATAAGCCTGCTTCACGGTTGTATATTCAAGCCATAATATAACATCAACGTGATACATTCTTGAAAGGACACATTGTACTTTTCTTTTGTTGTAAATAAAGTCTTTGGATTAATGAATGTGTCAGTCATTAAGAGACTAAAAGCACAGCCCCCCGTCAGGATTATCGATGCCACATAAATATTTTTAGAGGCACGCAAGAAAAAAAGTCCACAAATAAAATGGACTTAAAATGATTCATGATGGAAATCCAAAACAGGTCAACCTCTGTGTCGATATTTATTTAATGTAATGAGCTGTCAATGAGCTTTGTGGAGTTTGAGAGGCAGAGCAGCTAAGGACGGACAAGGAAAGAGAAAGAAAAAGGCGAGGGGCAGCGGAGGATGTCTTTGGTGCACAACATAAGTTAATGCCAAAAATAACACGTAGAACTTGGGAGAAAAAGCTTTACCCCTTTAAGCGACTTCCCTTGGATCTCCCTATAAAACCCTGAGATAAACACGTATGTCCAGAATGGGGCATACTGTAGTCAAACAAGATTGTATGTACACATACAATCTTTAAATAGTCACATCATTTGTCAGAGAGCGTTCACTTTTGAGAAACAATATAGCACACAACGTTCAGGTTCAGCTGTGCTTTTTCAGTTTTTTTTCAGTAGAACACAAGCTCATGTGTCAGCTATAAACAAGAGTTAAAACACGCACTGACCCTCTTCAGAGCCAGGCGTAGTGCACTGTCGCAGTGCAGATGAAAGGAAAGCCATATTAGTTGTCCTTGTCTTGTGGGGCACTTTGGATTTTGTGCTCCAGCATATCGCCTCAGACCTTCTATTGGAATGGCAAGAATTTGTGGTGTGCTGGCTGGTTTGGAATCAAATTTATCCTCATTTCTGATTGTGTTTCTGCAGCAGAGCAGAGAAGTGGACCCAGGAAGGTTCAGGTTCAAACATGGCGGCCAGTCAGAAAGTAGAGGGGCCGGTCCTCGCTGCAGTTGGCAGTTTGAAACTCATCCCGCAGGCGGAATTGCCACTCGTCCTCCAGCTCCAGTCGGACAATGGTCTGACGCAGGGAACTTCGATCCTGGCAGATCACGCAGAGAGTGGCGCCTGTGGACAGTCAGGGTAAAATAAATGAGAGCTGGAGTCTAAAAAAGCCCTGCTAGTGATCCTTAAAGGCTTGGCTGCTGACTCAATGTCAGGGTAATGATTTGTTCTAATTGAATAATCTATCTGCATTAAGTTTCTACCATTAATTGTTCTTGACTTAGGCCACATTCACACAGCCTCAGGCAGCTTCCGATCCACCGCAGGGTTGTATGGCGGTGCGATTGTCACTTAAACGGCCAATCTGTGGGATGTCCTGTTGTGTTCTTTAACCTCTTAATGTAGCACAAGTAGACTTTAAATTTCATATTTATGGTTTTCTGTCAGAACTTGATGCAGCTTCATTTTAGAGGGAAAAAAGACGAAGGTTATTGCAGGAAACAATCAGTTATTACACAAACTCCTGGGTAGTTTAGTGCTTGTATTTTTTTTTTTTTACCGCCATAGTTTTTTAAACTTTATTGTGGCAGTGATAGAGGTAGGGATGTTCACTGTTTACTGCGAATCTCTCACGACCACTGCAGCATGCCATTGGGTTTTATTTCTCCAAATGTTGAATCTGTTTTAACTTTTTGCTACAGGCTGCTTTGTTTTGTTTTTTTGACACTGACCCTGCAGCTTCCACCCCTGCAGCCTTGATGCATTAACTCCATTCAAAATGAGGACAAACACTTGTGCTCGCCGGACCGCCTGATAACCACCTGATAACCACCTGACAACCACCTGACAACAACCTGAGAACTCCTGACGACCCCCTAATGACCGCCTGAGGCTATGTGAATACAGCCTTATTGCTTAACACTCATAGAAAAACACAGGAATATATACACATAGGCATGCCGCAATGGCAACACACACTTGCGTCGCATACTGCATGCACCACTGTGGTATAAGATAACTTTTAGAAGATGCTATAACAACAGAGACAACAGAAGCAGTAGATATAACTACGACCACACTGAAGTATCACCTTTAAGGAAGCGGAATTTCTTGAGGAGTCCAGAAACGACGAAGGAGTCACAGAGGTAAAGCAGCAGGCCACTGAACAGCAGGCCCTGATGGCTCAGGTTGGTGGAGTGTGGACGAGAGTTAATGTAGCACACAGAAATCTGTGAGAAAAGATATGACAAAATAGACATCATTAATTCAGCTCGAGTAAGCTAAAGGACACATGAAGCGTATATCTTTTAGGTCACAATTAATGGAATAATTACATTAGATCATCATTACGAAAACTCAATAACTCCTGTGGGGAGCTATGGGTGGAGGGGGGGGGGGCATATTCATCGGTTGCACCATGTGCAACCACATCATGATTTATTTCCATTACAGGAGAAAACACAAACATAAGAAATGTGTCCAACAGTCAAATGATGAAGTTGTGCAGAAAACACCTCTTATGCACAAATATGCACCGTTAGCATTCAGCGTTTGTACATGTGCGTGTATGCAGGTCAGAATGTTCTAAGAAAAACAGATGGTGAAATTGCGCAACATCTTTCTCCGCGGTTTAGATTAATTCTACAAACTTAAGGCTAACACAACATTTGAAATAAACTCAGTCAGCAGGTTTTTTACTTATTTCATAGTTTTCTTAATGCTGCAGTAAAGTCTTCCTGTGGGTTTAAGGTTTCAAGAAATGATGCTAATATTCTTCTCTCCTGCTTTCAACTGCAACCCTACTGGGAGCACTCACCTCTGGGCTGATGTTGAGGTAGCTGTCTATGGACAGAACTGGGTGGTTTCTGTTCTGAACGGCCTTTGGAAAGAGTCGGTGACTGCAGTTTTGCAGAAACTTTTCAAGCAAGAACTGGGCCGGGGCATCCAGGAGGGTCTGCTCGCTGTCTGGAGCACAAACGTACTGTGACGGGCTGATTGAGGCAGGGTTTTCTATTTCCTGGGGAGAGAAGAAAGCAGTATAAATATACTGAATAAATTCACTCTGAAACCACTTACAAATGAGGATACCAGTAAAACCAAGCATCCACCTTCAAAGTAAATTATATATTTTTCTAGTGTTAAATACATCCTGTAAACGTGAATATCTATCAAACATATACTGTATATAACCAAACTCACGTGTATAAGCAACCTGTTATATTTATAATTCTATATCTTATTAAAGCAAATTTTGCACTCTGCACCATTGCATATTTGCCTTTATGTTTACATGCATATACACACGTTTCATATTCTTATATCTATATATAGTAGACAGTTGTTTATGTTTATCTTTGTTCAGCTTTCTGTCTTTGTCTCAGCTGTATGAGTCAGATTCCATGCATGTGTATGCATACTTGGCCATTTGTAGCTGATTCTGATACCATATGTTGTGCAAACACGACACCCACCATGAGTTTAGGTTTGACCAGGAAGTCTTTGCTTCCCCCAACTGGAATGTGTTTCTTCATGAGGCTGAAGTAGTTGAAGCGACACAGCAGCAGCCCACTGCTGTTCACCCGTAGATTGAAGTCCACCTCTTCACAGGTATACCTGCACATAGTACCAGAACAGCAATAACAGCAGATTAAGACACTAAACGAATCACAAAATGTGCGAACGCTTAACACAATCCTCCTCTAACTTACCGATTAAGGTCATATTGAACATTCTGCGTCAGGTCCACATTAAGCATGACAAAGTCGTGGAGGTGACAGCGGCTGAAGGGGTGGCTGGGGGACTTGCGAGCCAGGCTGCTGCTCCACCTGCGCGTACCGCACATTGCGTACAGGGAGATCTTCGGTGTGGTTTCCATATGCTGCAACACCGACTTTAGAGACACGTTCGTTCCATATGATGTCTCACTGAGACAGAAAAAGGAGGACGTACATAAGTATGTTTCGTGGGGGGGTGGGCAACAACTCAGCATCTTAAATCAGAAAAAATTACTACCTGCTGTCTGCCGGCTGGTGGGTGTTCCACAGTACGCAGGAGTCGTCCATTATGACAATGAAAGGCCATACGTCTTGCCTCTTGATACCTTGCTCTTCCAGTCGGTTTCTCTCCAGCTCCAGGTTATGATATGACAGCTCTTTGATCATGAAGCGGGCAGCACCTTGAACAGACAAGAGCACACGTGTCAATTGTTACGCCCTTTGCCTAAACCCCGGTGCTGCCATCTATCAAGGAACAATTTAGTTTAGTTACACCAATTCAGACAGGTCATGCACCTGATTGACTTACTTACAAATCAGACTATGGTTAAGGCAACATTTAACCTTTCACCTACTGTAAATAAACGTGACTGACTGTAATAAATACATGACCAAGGTGTCTCTCACACTGTAGTAAAATCTCTTATCAGCAGAGAGATAAGTTGTGAGTTGATGTAGACTTGAAAAGGTACCCTTGTAGAGTTATTGACCACTAGAAGTGCAATGTTTCTATAAGTGGGTGCCTGTTGGGTTTTGTGTCGTGCACGTATATGAAGATGTACGTTCCTGCATTTTGGTGAGATACGCTTAATGTAAACGTAACTTCTGTGTGTTTATGAGAACACTCCACAAAGTTAAAGTAAAAAAAAAATATCCGTAAAACATAGGGGAAATTTTATAAAAATTGGTGCATCCATAGAGGGAAAAATTAACATTTTTACACCACGAAGACATCTTAGTTTAATTAAGCCAGTAAGCTGCTCACCAACTCCTGCACTGTTGAACATGGCTGGCAGGACAAGCAGGATATGGTTGGGCCAGTACTTTCTGTAGAGGGGCATCTCAAATTGCTTGACCACCAGAATGTGCAGATGAACGGCACCCTCCATGGCGTGGAAAATGTTGAGCAGGCCGTGCTCTTGGCGTCCTGTACTCGGGGTGAAGATTGGACTCCTTAACAGATCGGGGTCCTAGAGAGACACACAGAGAAGAAAGTCGAGTAAAAACACAAAAAAAAATGTTGTGAGGAAAAAAAAGAACAAACATGCTGATGCCTCAAATGCAAAACACTCCCACATGTGTACAGTCAACTAACCTTGGTGGAGACCAGAGGCAGGTGCATGCTCTCCAAGTGGCTGCCCTGCTGACTGAAGACAAAGTGCTGCTCTTTGGCTTTGGGAATGACAAACTGGAGCTGGACCTCCTCCCCCAGCATGGACGAGCAGAAGGTGAAAGCGTGGAAGGTGCACTCCGACAGCTACAACACCCACATACGCAAACACACATGCATTATTAACACAAAGAGCACATCATTAAGCATGACTACATTGTATAAAAGCTCTTAAGCTTTCAAGTATAAGTATTTTGACAGGTTAGGATATCAGTACGTGCATAAAAGTCAATTCAGCAATTTTTGATGTTTGATGTAAACCTGTGCACTCACCTGTGTGGCAGGGCCCGGATCACTGTAGTGGTGACACTGTTCACAGTGATGAAAGGCATTATGGGCGGCGAACCTGCTCAGACGTATGGACTTGGTCTCTCGTTTGGCCGGTGTTTGGTCCTCGTCTTCTTGCTTAAAATCTGCAAAAATCAAACATGTTCACACTCAGCTCACAGCTTGTTTAAGTTAATGATATGTCAGAGGGAGAGAATGATCAACAGTATTCATCCTATAACAGTGATAGCTGCATGTATGTTTATGTATTATGCATTTTTTTCTCTTGTATTGCTCTCTTAGTTTCTACTGTTTCCTAACTTGAGTCTTGCTTTTAAGCTAACTCGCCCACTCATGTGTATAGAATCTGCCAAATAATTTCAACAGTGCATTGTTTTACACCACTATAAAGTTGTTATCGAAGGAAACGTGGAAAAATAAGATTGTGTTTATTTACCAATGTATGTATCCAACAATAACCTTTAATAAAAAATGTCTTTTAAAAAGAAGTGTTGTATTACCAATGGCAGATTAAAATGACTGCCTCTGCTTTGTGTTTGCATATTTCTGCTGACCTTTGAAGTACTTTGGCATCTTGTCAGTGTAAACAGGACTGGCCTTCTTGAACTTAGGGTCCCTGGGGTAGGGGTCAAATGGCAGCTTTCGCACTTCCTCGATGTCAGGCAACTGGGTATTTACTAGAGTCGTCACTTCTGATGTTTCTGGAGATGAAAAGAATATGAAAAGATATAGAACAAAAGCTCAATCACCACAATTAAAAAAAAGACAATTTGACATTAAATTCCTCATAATATCTGTGGTGGGTTTCCAACCATATGAGGTCAGAATAATTAAGTCAGTTGAGTCCCGATGATCTTCACCTTCTTTCTCCTCCTCTTCCTCATCGTACACATCTACCTCCAACAGTCTAATGAGCATTCGGAACAGGATACGGAGAAACTGCAGATAGGCACCAGTTTTTCCCACCTAACAAATGGACACAAAAAAAATCATTCTTGCCATGTTACGATGACACATCAATTCAGATGCATAATTAATAATATATGTATATGAGTACTTATATGCACCTATAAGGGGAGCAGTACTTGTCTTTTGTTACCTGTGGGGGTCCACTGAGTAGCAGGCGTCGTGGATGTGCTACAGATGGAGCTTCGTAATCAGCGTGATGCTGCCTGGCGACGGTCCACTGGCGGTAGTACATGCTTTGATCTGCCCCCTGCAGGTTGTGAGTGATGAGGGGCCTCAGGGGGCTGCTCCAGGCCACATCTGCGTGAGGCAGCAGTGAGAAGGAGCTCAGCTGACTCCCCGACTCCCCAGACAGCAGGTTGTATGCCGCCCGTGACATGATGACTGTCCGCGGCGACACGCGAGCCGGCTTAGAATCTCGACTGTACTGCGTGGATTGGCTGGGCCTCTGGGTTGAGGAGGAAGACGGGGAGGAGGAGGAGGAACTGGAGTAAAGAGAGGGAGGGGCCGTTGAGGCTTTGGAGGGGTTGGAGGAGAGCTGGCTCCCAAGGGAATCGCACTCCTGCTTGAAGCCTTGTGTTACTGTGCCTATGTCTGAGGTGATGCTGACTTCTGGCGGGCAGGTGGAGGTGGAAGGCTTTTGGGAAGAGTCGGCAACATCGGATGAAGTGACACCGTTCTCTGCCAAAGAGCCTGGAGTGAAGACATGAGGAGAGCAAAAGGATAAATATGAATAAAGCTAACAAGGTATTAACTTAAAGCTAACTTCCAGCGTGTGCATCTTTAATCCTAAGACTCGGTATCGCAGGGAGGTCAGGGACTCACCAGAGGTTCTGGTTGCAGCGCTGCCGTTGCTCTGAGGCCTTTCCAGCTCTTCTCCATCATTTAAGCTGGTGGAGGCCTTCTCTCCGTCTGATTCCCGAGAGGCCATAGCCTTTTTAGGCTCTTGGGCGACACCCATGGACACATAGGTGCAGGCCAGACCCACCTCCTGCTCGAGGGCCGTACGAGTCAGGTAGCTGGAGTCTATCAGACGGAGGTCGCTGTATTTCAAAGACCTAGAAGGATTAAAGTGCGGAAAGGATTGTTGCATATTACTATATTCTCTCCCACAGGTCTTTAATTTTGAAAAAACATTTTAGATCGAAATGTATGTATTTGTAAATTGCACACAATTAGATTGTCTAAAATATATCTGAACTTGGATAAAATCACTAAATTTGAATGCTTGTGTTATAAGTCTAACATGGTTTACTGAATGGTGCTCTGGGTGCAGGACAAAATGTAACTGGACCTTTGTTGTAGAGAAGACAAGCTACACTGTGTAAGTTCAGACGTGTAAGATAACACTCAGAGGTTTAAAAAAAAAAAAAAGTCAAGGCAACGGCATACTAAGAGGAATTATAGATGAGCTAAAAGAAAACATATTTTTCGTTCCATGATTGACTATCAAGATTTATGGTGATGGGGTATTGTGACATACGAGCTTACCTGGGGAAAGTTTCTCCAAGAGGGTCCTTGCCTGTAAGGATGACGATGCAAGGTAGCCCTTCCAGATCCTCATAAGTGTGCGGTACCCAGTCTTCATGCTCACAGCCTCTCCACGCCTACAGCATAATTAATATTACATAATTATGGTTAGGTTGTTTATGCATCATTTAGAACAAGACCAATAATGCACGTTGGGCTGACGATGGGGATTTCCTTTCATTTATTGCAGATGTTATGTACATATTTAATGAAATCAAATATTTTTTTGGTTAATCCATTTTGAGCTAGTAGTCTAAACCACAATTCCCTAATATTTAAGATGTGAATGTGTCACACTGTTCAAACGAGCTAAGAATAAAATCTGACAACATTCACTGGCAGGGTTTCAGCGGAGGTATTTGGTGGTTTAAATGAGGTTTGAGATTAATCTCAATGTTCTAAGAAAAAGAGTCTGAGGAAAAGAGATGAGTGAATTCTGAGAATTTAGTCAATTCCAAGATAATCTCTTCAGACTTCTCCTTAAAACCCCATTTAATTCAAACCCTGATATCTATTCAAACATTGGAGAAACTTGAGGGTGTCACTCGTGGATGTGATTTTCTCAGCACCTCTTGCTTTAAATATTTAAAACATTTGCTAGAGAACACAATAAAAAAATAATCATGTGACTCTGGTTGTATGGCGTTTTCACCTTGAGGCGGCTGATGAAGTTTCTGGGCAGGTTGAGCTCAGAGGCCGGGCTTCCCAGCAGTACGGCAAAGCACAGCTGCAGCCCCAGTTTGTCCCTCACGTCCTCGAGTCGCTCGCGAGCCAGCATTGCCAGCTGCAGTGAGGGGACTCGAACCAGCAGCATGTGGCCCCTGCCCTGTGAGCCCTCTCTGCTCGGGGCGTTGATTAGGTCCTCCACCATAGCCAGGGTCTCCGGGGTGATATGGTCTCTCAGGGACGGTGAAGAAGTCAGGGCCATCATGGCCTCAGTGTACTGCTGAATCAGCAGGTAGCTGCGGATCACCATGCTGTGCAGGTGCGGATGTCTGGAACACAAATAAGGGAGTTTTTTAGTTTGAGCTTTAGCTGATTATGATGTATTTCCTCAAAACAGGTAGAATTTAGACAGCTTTGTTTCTTAACCCACTCACTGCCAGTATGTTTCCATTCAAAAAAAGACAGAAGACACACATCTAATATTTGGATGACAACATGTTCACTCTTGTATGGTATTCGGGTCAAATTGACCCTTTCAGGAAAAATGTGTAATTTTTTTCTACTCAATGTAACCGTCCCCCACTTTTACCCTCTGTCATGTGTCCACCTCCACCACCACCACAAAAAATGAATCACACTTCTATTGTAATTTGTGTTCTAAACTGATTGCCATAATTAATCCTATATCTTGTCTCTACTGATTGAAATTGAGATAAAGACATTGTATGTTAATGGTTTATGAAGTAAAACTTAATTTCAGACTTGTTTTTAATACCCCAAATATGTCCCGGGTCAATTTGACCCGAGGGATACCAGAGGGTCCCAATAGTGAACACCATACAAGGGTTAATGATTTCTCAGTGACATCATTTGTACCTTTCCAGCAGAGTGTGAACCATCTTCTCAAAGGCATCATCACAACGCAGAATGGGACTGGCCACACCCCACTGCAGCGAGTTGCTGTAGTCCTTCAGGCCAAAGTACAGCAACTCATTAGGAGACTGCTCCCCCTGATGGAACACAATTATGGCATAGTAAGAACATGGACACATGAACACTATTAATGTCAATACTACACTATAATTTAGCCTTTTACCCATTTATACAATCACTATACAGCACCAAATTTAGTGTTGAAAAGGAGAACTAGTTTTCTAAGCATATAAGGAGTTTTGTCTTATCATTTGATGCATTGAGTACTTTTACTTCATTATTATTTGTCCTCCAAAATTAGCAATTCCCAACTTTTTTGGCTTGTGACCCCTTAAGTTTGAGGCAATGTCTACTTGCTGCCCATCACCAACAGTTATGTCTATGGGGTATGAGCAAGACAACAAAAAAAGTAATTATTTGAGTAATATTTTATCTGCCTGAATGTTAGGTTGTAATTCACAAGAAATGATAAGAGGAATGTTTCAAAATAAATCTAATATTTTGAGCAAATTCTTCTTGTTAACTGTCTCAGTTTGGAAACGATATTTCAACATCATTTAGTGTTGTACTGTAAATTCAGCTGATATAGTGATGAGAATAAGTAGCACAGTATGACCGTAACACCCCTCCTTTGCTCTGAGGCTCTAAATTGTATTTATATATTTAAATAATGAACAGTCCAAACTTAAATATCATTAGGACAATCCTTGAGAAAGGATCTGAAGGTGGAGACAGCGTCATCAATGTTGCGATGGATCAAGTTACCTCTCCAGTGCACTTTAAGTCCACCAGGTGGAGTAGCTAAACCACAGCTGTTACAAACTGGCCCTGTGCATGCTGCCATAATGTTAAAATTAAACAAAATTTGGAAATGAAATAGTCCAGATGTCAAAATATACCTATCTATAGGAATGTATGAGACACCCTTTAATTATGACCTGCAGGGTTTTTCTTATAGTTGGGGTGTTAAAATATTTACTCACCAGACTTTCATTAGAGGGCCAATGAACTTCATTGTGCATGCTGATGCGAGACTGGTGGGTCTGCAGTGTGTGCGGGAAGCAGCTGACCTGCAGGACCAGGAGGTTCATAGCATTGAGGACTTCCTGGCAGTTCACCACCCGGTCAGCCAAACCCTGCAGCTCGCCGTGGCACACAGAGCCTGACAGAGCGCTGGAGAGTGGAGTAAGTGTTAACACGGATGCAAATAGCAACTCAATTTGGGACATGGTTCATGAAGGGTTTTACTTTTGCTGAGCTAAGTGGCCAGTGTGTTGTAGGTCGTTCCCAAGAAAAAAGAAAAAAAACTTCTGGAAAACAGGAAATTATCTATTTTTATGTTTCTGGCAATGACAGCAGCATTTTGCATCTGGCAGCAGTAGCAACCACCTCGACGAAATATGTAAAACGCTTAACCTGTCATCACAAAACCCAGCAAACAACATGGATGAGATATCACTTTGGACCAAATATGTCTTAAAATAATTAAAGAAAACAGGGATCTCAAATGATCGGGCCTACATTTGACCACCAGAATTCAAGGTTATAGATACTCTGTGTTGTATTTGTTTTCACTGCCTGCAGCTGTTATCCTCTTTGCACCTTAATTAGTATATAAAAAGGACAAGGCTACATTTGCAGCCATGACAACTCAGATTATCAGAGGAGCAAAATAGTGTCAGTGGAGTCGTCTTACCTTGTGAGATCGACGTGCGAGTTGTCGTGGATGAGGACAAACAGGGTGTAGGGGTTCTGCTTGACTTTCCTCATGAAGGCTTCCATCTTGGCGTGAACGTCAACATCAAGACGCACCACGTATTTATCGGATTTCTGGTAGGCTGAGCAGACGTCTTCGATTCCAAGGTCGACAAGCACTCCTGAGCAAAAATAAACGAGACATTTTAATACAATCATGTTGTCATAACTTTAGTGAAGCGCTAACTGCTTAAACATTAAGTCTCTGGCATGGAAAGTTTTGAAAGTTTAAGCTCTAAGCAGATGGAAAAGTCATCCTCGGATTATGTTATTATTTAGGATGTTTGCCTCGGGATACAAACCTGATTGTCGTATGCGCTGTGCTGTCTGGTGTACCAGAATGTGAGATGGGGGGACCAGAACAAGAAAGTCCACTTTACAAAAACGCCCCAAGTCGAGGTTCTGGGTTCCGGAGTCAGCGATGGAGCAGACTTGGGAGAGGAGGCTCCGAGCCACGCTCAGCTGGGTCGGATAGATCTGGAAGACCTTACATAACAGCTCTGCTACAGGAAGACAACGAGGGAGACATGTATTAGCATAGTAAATCAAAATAATTACACAAGTAACACAGACATTTTAAGTTGCGGAGGTTATTGCCACCAATGAAGAACAAAAAAAATTACATTTGATGTAATTTATCGACAGAGAATCTATTTGACTGTATTTAGAAGTTATTAACTTTCAGCACCCTACGCCTTCATCGTGTATCTTTTTTACAACCAGACTCAATAACCCTACTCTTCTTTTCACACGTTTTTCAGCTTCTTTGTGCTTATTAATCTCATCTTTATCTGTGTTCATTTTATACCGGCTAAATATCTAACTATAGATTGGAAGACATAATTACAGTCCATGTAGAATATATATACTGATAGCAGTTCAGTGATTATGACGGAGAGCAGTCTAACCTCTTTCTGAGGGAGGTGACATGCTGGCAGCCTCCTGGGAGTGAATGTGGTCAGTGACATCGCCCTGGAAAGGCAGGATGACCTGTCCCTTTCGTCTGCGCTGGTATCGCACCAGCTGTTTGTCCAGATTGTCCCCTAGAAACAATCAGTCACCGCAGTTACACAAAGACGCAGAGCAGGCATGCAAAGCTGCTACAGGACAAATACTCTTTGATATACAGCACAGTCCTTAAAAAAAGATAGAAATGCACACAACTGATGTGTGACAACATGTTTTATTTTATTCCTTGACATTCGGACAACATCACATTGTCAAACTTTAATTTAGTTATCCGATGACAACCTAAAAACAGCCATGGTCATTATAAAACACTGGCTTTCTTCCAAATGTATGAATGAAGGACAGTGGAATGCCTCCTAACAAACTAACCAAAAACATAACAGGCACATGTATGAACGCAGCACTCACCTAGTGACGTGGTTTTGAAGTGAGAAGCCAAGATGCTGACTTTCCCTGTGATGAGTTCGTAGCTGATCTCCTTTAGAAACTCATTGGTAGTAAGCATGCCCTCAGCTAAGGCCCGTGCTTGGTACTTTCCTGAGCCCAACACATGAGTTAAGATTAGATTATTATTAATATAAGAGAGATTGGCCAAGGTAAGAGGACAGCAACCAAGTTAAATGATTTTAGATGCCCAAAGTAGAGCAACCAGGTTGCAAGACTCACCTAAAACAAGCACACAGAACTCGTTGCCGCTCATTTTAGAGGCACATATTATGACTACATAGGTGGGCAGGCACTTCTGCTGGTGAGGACCCTCACTGAGAGAACGCAGTGACTCAGAGATGCCTTCTCCCAAGGAGTTATGGGTAACCAAGACTTGGACACTGCCCCCCGAGACACTGGCTTCCAGTCGAGCTAACCAGGGCAGCTGGGACGGGGAGATGGCAGGACCCCTGGGACAGCACAGCATGGCCTTCAAAACAATCTGCTCCAGCTCCTCCCTCAGAGGAATTTGTTCTGAGCCTGCAAGAAAAAATGAAATATGAAAACACAAAAACCACTGATATCGTTAAATATTGTTTCTGTTTAGAGTGAATAAGGCACTCCACTACCCTGTGTGTTTGATAAAAGCAAACCTGCAACGTGTAACAATAAAAATAGTAACAGTGAGATGTATATGTGTTTGCTGCTTACCTAAACGTGCAAGATACTGTAAAGTGAGCAGAATCATTGTCTCCACGCATAGAAGCTGGCTGCTGTTGAGGCCCAAAGTCTCAAGCATTTTCTCTGTTAGCTGATTGCTCTTATAGCAGCTGACCAGGAGGGGGCTCACCACTATGTCCCCAACATTCCCATAGAAATAAGGTAAAGTGCCATGCCCTGAAAAAGGAGAGTTATCATTGAACAAAACCGAAACATACAGTATAGAAGCTAGAATTATGAGACAACAACCTGAATATTTGTGCTACTGAAGTGTAAAACTGTAAACAGTTATTATAAGTATATGCTTATATATATATGTAATACAATAATATACACATAATATTTCAATACAGGTAAAAAATGTAGCTGTGACAAGCTGGATAAGAAATGGCAAACTAATCAAATCAAAAAATAGGAGATAAATCACAATTTGGTTAAAATATGTTGAGAAAACCAAATACGTGTTGAAAAACTGTACACCAGGAACATTGCATTTATTTTCTGCAGTATTAAGAAGGAGCAAAATGTCTGAATTAAAGCTTGCACCGATTAGGATGACAGGGCGAACTCCTGAAGAGTTGAGCAAGTTGTCAGGGACGATGACCGTCTCTCCAGCGGTGACAGGTTGGGGCTGAATGACTCCTGCTACTGGTGGCTGAGGAGACGATACTACTAATACAGAACCTAGAGGAAAATAAAGGAATTACATGTCAATGTTTTAATATAAAATCCTAATATTTAAAACATATAATATTAAGATGAATATTTCCGCTTTAAAAAAAACATTAAAATGACCATTTGACTGAAGAAATCCTAGTCAACTAAAACCCAAACAACCGATTAAACAACTAATCGTCTAAGAGCCGACCTGATTGGGTTCGGGAACTGACCTGGAGAAATAACTATCGGCCGGATGGCTGGTACGGGAACAGCTGTCGGTGGGACGGGTACCAGTGAGTTGGGATGCCAGCTCCGGTGACGCTTCTTTGGAGGCCCAGAGTTCATGGCAGAGGATACTAAACATCCAACGCAGAAAAAAGGTCAAAACAGAGAATAGTGCAATTTTTTAAAATAAAATGAATGTAGAACATATTTTGCGTCTAAAATTTTCCAACTTTATTTTCTCTTCAGAAAGAAAGGACTTTACCAGGACTGTCTCCTAAGTCAGCAGTGCGAAACCCCTGACCTTGAGGCCCTAAAGAGACCTGGGATGGGCTCAGTAAGGGAGGACGCCCATCAACACCCAGGCTGTTAGTAGGCCCATTTACCCTCAGAGCTGTGGGTACTGGAGACACATGCATGCACATAAAAAGCAACATTAGTACACTAGATATAGTTAAAAATATGTTTTAACTATATTTGGACTACATGTATTTAATCGGCTCTGCAAGACTGTACTTAGGCACAGCAGTGCTTTCAACTAAATGCTAACATCAGCATGCTAACATACACACAGTGACGGAGTTTGGGAGGAAGCAATATGCACAGCAACAACAGTTAACTCTTGTTTTCCATGCAGATAAAGCCCCCCAAAATTGAATTGAATTGTTCACCATGGTCACAATATTTGTGTCGAATGTTAGCATGCTAACATTTACTAATTAGTACAAAACACAAAGTAGCCTACAGTAGGGCTGATGGGACTTAAATTTAGTTATAAACCAAAGTTTTGAACTAATGGTTGACCTTGTGATGGCGCTAAAGGAAAAGTCATCGGACTAGTTTCTGGTCACCATGCTTGTCAGTAAAAAATGTTGTGAAAACCAATCAGTAGTTGTTCAGATATATTAAATAAATATTTTCACAGCTGTAACTATCTTCTGAGCAATACATAAAAATACATAAACATGAGTCAGTACTAGTGACTTATTGATTTCCTACACATGAATGTCTATTGCCAATAACTGGATTGGACATTTTGCAATCTCATATTCACTGTGTTTGCAATACACTAAAACATTGATTTGTGCGTGTAGCCTTTGCTTGTCAATATCACAACCTTGTAAAGGGGCTAATGGATAGCAAAGCCTTAAAAAGTCATTACAGCATTCCTCCCTTCAGTATTGATTGGTGTGTAAATACAAGTGCACATGTATGTCACAAGTGTGTGTGTGTGTGTGTGTGTGTGTGTGTGTGTGTGTGTGTCTAAGCAGGTCGTAGCAGGGGCTAATCGTGCCTCCATGGTCAGCCATGGCTCCATCTGGCTTACGCAGAACCCCGTAGCTAGGCAACCCTTTTCACCATTAGCAGTGCAAGGCCATTTAAGTGTTCCTCACATAAAAGGTAAAGGCTTTAATCAGCATCTAAATCCTTGCAAGTTCTACTGTCAAAGCCTGGACACAACTAGGAATGTGTAAATGTATGTTGTTGTGTGTGCCTCTTGTCTCATCCTTCTTAGATTAATAATACGCACAAAGTAAAGCAGAATGCAGAGGGGGATACACTGACATGGCGATAAGCAGATAAAACATCCTGAAATTACAGGTGTACTGAAAAGAGCTTCACCTATTGGTAGAGTCTTGTTACCAGGCGTGGATGACAGAGGTTTGAGGAAACTGCAGTCTCTGCTGAGGTCCTGACTCCCGAAAAAGACAGAGGATACTTGTGTCGTCCTGTTGGGTGGGGAATCTGGAGGTGAAAGAACAAGATGAGAAATTCAAGCGTTTATGCTTAAATACTGTACAAACAGCACTCACCAACTCCCTGCAGCCCTACCACCGACTACTCGCCCCCTGACTGGTCATGCGGCTGCCTTTGGCCTTCATGTTACTAATACTAACAGACTCTTCTATATCTGTATCCAATGTCCACTGCACAATATAAACAAACAATATCTCTCCTTTTCATTAATCATTCGAGGATAAACAGTTACTTTTCAGAAGAGGTAGAGAATTCCATGTCACGGTGTTTAACCTCTTGACTTGCTGAGAGTTCCCTTTCGTAGCAGGTTATACCTGAAGGTCAGGACATTTCAGGTAAGGGTGATGCAACGAGTCCCACATGTCTAACACATGAATGTGTGAGATCTCTACTGGCAGGCAGCTTCCAGAGTCAGAACAAATCAATACAATAAGCCTCAGGAGCTTTTTTTTTTTTTTTTCAATCAAAAATGGAGCAGGCACTCCTGTTGTGAGAGGTCAGAGAAGAAACATCTCCTTAAAGAGTGGCAGAATCTGTATCGCATACATGTAGCCGTTGGTTTACCTGAAATTATTCAGGCCTTTATTTATTTCGAGGGGTGTCAAGATTCTCCAAAATGACAACTGTCATTTACATTTTCAAATTCTTCTTCAAAAAGAAGAATTACATAGTATCAAATGTGATATAAACACCATAGTTTGGGGGGACTGTACCACACTATGGGCAAATGGTCAAATTTAAGATAAGATAGTATTTATGGTCAATGCGCAAGGTACAAATAAAATGTAGGGTGCCCCCACAGAGCCACCATGCATCACATGATAAAAGAAGACAATGTAAATGTAAAAACAGAGCAAACGACATCTTTAAATAGAGACATTTAAATAACTAATTTAAAGCCAGAGAATCATCAATTCTGCTTTTGATATTGGTCATTGCTATTGAAAGCTCATTTCAACTGACTTCCGATTTAAAACTGAAATTCTGACACTAACCACTGCTAATAACAATAATTAAAAAAAATACTGAAAAGGTTATTTACTATTATTGAAACATCAGTATGCTTCCAGAATACACACCAAAGCATCACAGCACCAAAATGAGATGAAACCCAATCAACAAAAAAAGTATCCTCTTTGTCAAAAACTCACTTATAAACAGCAGAATGCAGTGTGGTGCCTCAAGCATCGCCTAATATATTTCAGGGCCTAGCCACCACGATCTGTCTCTATGGCAACAACCTAAACCTATCAGCATAAACCAATTAATGCATTACCTCTTTTTGGTGGAATATATACATTTCAAATTGTCAGGAAATACATTGCTCATAACTTTAGCCAGTTTTTAGCCAAACAACTGTTTGAATTTTATATGAATATATGTATAATCCTCTTGCACAGAAGTGAATGCATGTTATACTGAAGTGGATGGCTAAATCTTGCAATGCACGTTATCCGTGCTGCTTGCAGTCTCACCTGAGAGGGAGAAGGGAGAGGAGCTTTGTCCACTGGTGCCTCCGTTTTCTTTGCTGCTGAGAGAGGAGGATGAGCTGGGTTTGGATGTGGACGCGCTGCTGGAGAGCTGGCGGGTTTTACAGTCTGAGAAGCAAAGGGAGAGGAATGACAAAAGAGAGTGAATCAGTGTACTAGAGCTTCTTTTTTAATAGATTTTATTGATTTTTATCGAAATAGAACGTAATCAACTTACAAGTGCTCTCTATGTTCACAAAGATATCAAAACCGAAAGGAAACACAGTACGAGGCAGATGTCAACGTGTGCGTAAGCTCACTCATGACTGACTGATATGGACACTTGTGCAGACACACACTGTTTGACTGTCTAGAGCTAGACTGCAGGTCTGATTACTACCTACTGTTGAAACGTGTTATGTGTAATGTCATAAGAAAAATAGTATGATGAAGATAACGTATTCTGTGGTCAACGGGGGCGGGACTAGATAAGCTTTTGCTTCTCCCGCTTTCCCTTTCAGCCATGTGAATTGTATGATTTAAACTAAGATAATGTGTAAACAAAAAAATAAAACAAACAAATAAAATAACCAACATCCCAACCAAAATAACTTCAGGTAGCTCACGACTGTCCTTACCCCATAAAGTTAAAATAAATAAATAAATAAATTAGTGCTAGAGCTCTCGCCGGGCTCTGTCAAAATGCCCTCAGGCTTAATTCAATACATTTTTGCAGTGTAATATGAATGATTTTTACCTTTCCAGCAGATGAGAGGTCCTTTGCACAGAGCACCCTGAGAATTCTTCACCAGGTGGTATTTTAAGTGCTTCTGCTTCTTGGGCTGGGTGGATAACTTGAGGTTGATGTGGTTTGAGAACTCCGTGAAGTATCTGAAACCCTTTTCGCCACAGCCCACACAGTTTCCTGAAAAACCTGGAAGTAATGCAACAAAAAAGAGAATTATTATATTAAACAATAATACATTATTTAGAAACATTTACAGTTCATTGCATTCCTATACCAGGACATTTGAATGACTTCAGTCTAGGAGAGGTGACTAACCTAAAAGTGCATTTTTCCCGTTCTCATCAGGCAAAAAGCGGCGGTCCACGGCACACACCAGGATATGCTCAGGGACACTGGGGGACTTGGCACCAACAAGCTCAAAGCCTGCTGGGACTTCCACGTGCTCCGTTGCTATGGAGACCAGTCGGAGATCCTTGCCGGCCTGACAGAACCCTGATGAGGAAGGATTTTTTTCAGTCAGAGGATGAAACAGATGTGTCATTTGAAGACATAAAGAAGGACTTTTACATTAGACAGTTTGTATATCAAGTGATGAAAACAAAGACATAGAAGCCACATCTTCTATAATTGTATTACTTTTAAAACAAGCTTATTTTTTTGTATTTCATTCTAAGTAAATGTTTTTGTGCTTCGATAGAGCTACCATCCAGTGTGCAGCAGCCGTCGGGCGCAGGAGTCTGTAGGTAGGGAAGTGGAGGGCTGTTGCTGTCTGAGTCATCATCGTCTTCCAGCTCCTCCAGATCGTTGGAAGAGTGGCTGTTCATGAGCTCCTGTCCTGGCGGCTCGCCACCATTGAGGTCGGCTTTCGACTTCATGTCTGATGGACATTTTAAGTCTGATTATTTCAGTAGAACTGGATCAGAATTATGGGTAACACTGTATTTCACAGGCACATTCCTACTAGTTTTCTCGTAAGTATCCTGGAAAGAACTGTAACTTCATACTAATTATAGGGAATTATAGCAAATTAGGGAACAGTAATCTAGAGAGCCTTTGAATCAATTCACGGCAGGGGAAATGAACAGGCAAAAATATTTTTCCAAAGGTAGGCATACACTTAAACATAAATGTAAAAAATAAGCACTAATAATACATTAATTATTATTTATTTATTTTGATGTGTTCTTTCAAGGATTTTTCTTCCTCTTTTAGAGGGATTAGGGAATGCCGACTCATAAATTAAGGTGTTGCTGTAATTTACATCAACCACAACTTTGACTCAATATCTCAATATTGACAAGGCCTCAGTAATTTTGGCACTATCATCTGTATGTAGATATGTTCTCTTAAAATGCAAATCAGAAGTGCATGCCAGAAAAATCATTAGTAATGTTGACATGACAGCCAGGGAGAGTGCGTCTTCCTACCTTCCACTTTAACAGGATATGGCTCCGGCTCAAGGTAGAGCTGTGTGAAGATGGGCTGTGGATCTCCACTGCTCGAGCGCAGCGACGCCTCAATGGAGTTGTGGAGAGCCTCTTCAAATCGAGCAGACTTCAGTTGCCCGGCGTATGAATTCCCCATTATCTGTGAGAGCAAAGAGAACCGGGATAATGAGCAAAGATGCGCAGTCATGTTTTATCTCTGTTCAGTGATTGCGAGCTCTGCAGATGGCAAACAGGGAAGCAGGTGTCTCGCGCGAATGCATTTTGCATGTTTTTCAAATGAACGGAGCCATAGTCTTCTGAGGGTTTGCTCTGTGTTCGTCAATCGTTCTTCTATTCAAAGTTAACTTCAGCCACAATTCAAAAGAAGTCACATTGAGCTCTGGGACATTTTAATATACCAAACTATCAATCAACAAATCAGAGGCTCCTGCAGACGATAAGAGAAGCTTCTAAGAATAATAACACATGCATGCATTTACAACAAGTATGCTTGCAATCACACACACACACACACACACACACACACACACACACACACACACACACACACACACACACACACACGCAGTTTTGCAATGTCAACACAAAAATAATGGCTCTTTCTCCTTCTATCTGTTGTGTCACACCGCCCGCTCTGCCCCCTGAGCCCCTTTCCACCCCAGTGTCCACTCTGTGACATCTGCCGGGGTCGGCTGTGTGGGTCTGAGGTTGTGGCTGGCTCTCTGGTGGCAGGTGGCAGCTGGACAGAGGGCTAAGCGTGTAGTCTCAAAGAAGAGAGCACAAGAAAGAGACAAGGAGGGGAGGGGGGAATATATAGAGAGCACTCCAAATGGGGTGAAAAGCCGCACTGAGTAACGGCTGTGCTACATCACGGTGAACATTCATTGCACAGTGGAGCATCCTACTCAAACTCCTATTTGTCATAACATTTCACTCAATCTGTTTGTAATTAAGAGCGTTCAAACTGTGTGTTGAAAAAGGAAATAATGGAGTTTTGGCTGCTTTCCTGACACATCAGTCTGGCCTGAAGTGCCTCCCATGTTTGTCCTTGGACTACATTTGTGGTTCATCTACACTAGAGCAGCCAAGTGCAGGCCCAAGAAAAGCTCAAACTCCTCGTTCAGGTCCAAATAAGATCCTACGCAGCTGCTGGAGCGCTCACATTACCGTGTAATATGTTGCACCTTTAGTTTTCTCGATAGTTAGTCGTTGTAAGTGACCTCAACTTGAGCTCAGAGTTCAGTCAAAATTTAACTAAGCTGGCCTTTCACAAAGGTTTTTCAAAACATTCACCTTGGATTGCAAATGTTTGTTTGCATATGTTGCAATGAAGAGGCTTTTAAAAGCAGTATTCATTTGGTTATGGTCAAAGCTGCACAGAGGCTGAATTAGAAATGTAGCAATTTAGCTGATTAACAATATGATATAAAAGCACACAAATATATAAAATGTCAGAATGTAGGTAAAAATGTACATCCGTATGTACTAAATACACACTGTCTTTTGGCTACACAGAAACCCTGAACCTTTCTATTTTGTCAATAGGGTTGGAATCAAGTTGGAGCTGCCTTTCTCCTCTCAGGTCTCATTTTGCCCACGCCTGGACAGGTTCCAGACCCTGTGTTTACCTAACAACCTTCCTGGGGAGGAATCTGAGTCCAACACAGACAAAAGACAAGATTAACAGTGCCTGACTGTGCTGTCAAAGAGATAAGCAGCTTAACAGAATGAAGCTACAGTATTTCTTGCTTAACTGATGGAGGGAGGTGCCTGCCCTGAAAGACAAAAGCAGAGGGGGGTAAAGAAAAAAAGAAATGTGCCTGAGGGCATTTTTAAGCAGCCGCTGCCTGTTCGATTGTGAACTCAAAAGGAGGCTCCGGAGGCCTCTTTGGCTGTCTGACCCTCAAGCCTCAGCGGACAGATTTGTCATTAACCTCGTGCAGGCCGGAGGTGAACACAGAGAATGACCTTTTATCACCTGCGCAACTTAAAGCAAAGCATGACTGTTGCAGAGGTTGCCTAACGGATGTTTCTGGGGCGTGACTCAGGTCAGCTGTAGTGACAGGGGTATTTCAGGTGAGTCAGCGGCTGCAGTCTGCTTGATGGATGATCAAACATAATGAGTGGACTGCTGGGGAAAAGCAGTTCAATGTTCAAAGACTAATGGCTTAGAAAGGGGTCTTCATGTGACAGAGTGGCGACTTAAAAACGGCCTCTCAGGCGGTCAGATGGTCAGTCAAGGCCATTCCCTGGGTGGCATTGACAGATTGCATGAATGTGACCCCAGGTCAAAGTGAGATAATGTAATCTTCGCTAAGTGGAATTTGAGTGGATCAAGACAGAGAAAATATGAGAACACAGACACTGAAATTAATTTGAGCAGAGCATTAAAAACAAGGTGACTTACGTTGTCAGATTGTTCCCAGGCGTGGAGGGACTTGTTTACTTCTGCTACATGCTGGATCACTACGACTCAGCGGAAACTTTTCAGCGAAGACTTTTCATTCAGTGCTTTGAGACCTGGGAGAGAGCAGGGAGATACATGTTAGTGTTAATTATACAATGAAACACAAATTCAAAAGTGTAAAGCTACACTGTGGAAAACTAACTGGGGTTAGGTTTTCCCTACGTAACCAGTATTATATATTGAAGGACTATGTTAATCTCAATGTATTTATTTGAAAAATTAACAAACAACACACAGTTTTAGGGGAAAAAAAAACCCCAAACGGTCAAATTCTACTTTATACAGGAATTTTTAATAAATCCACTTCATTGAGATAAAATGATACTCCTGAAACATGATGTAAAACAACAGATTGCCGCAGTATATCTCAAGGTTTTTTTTTTATTGGATTTTTTTTTCTTACCAAACTTTGACAGACAGCTGAAATAATAATAAGAAAAAGAATAATATTGTAAGAAAAAGTAATTCTGTAGTAATTAAATAAAAATATATTTATTAACAACAATGTTGAGGTAATGCACCATCGTATGGAAAGCCCAAAAAACACTTAACTTTCTGAAACAACGTATGCTTCAGGTAGTCTGCTACTACAGGTCACCACGGCCCAAAGAACACACCCACTCACAAAATGAATGGGTGCACTTATGGCCACTCCAACAATGACATATGTACTCACTATTATGAGGTGTTATGTGACACCGCAGCCCTGGGGCTATTTTCATAAAACACAATTGGTTGTTTTAGTTGGTAGCTGCTCTCACTACAGACATAGTCACCCTACTCAGAATGGATTTACCAGATACTTTGACCCTTTGACAAAGTATTGTTTAGATACCCAGCCTCTGATATAACATCAGCAAAGTTTCCTTCACAACAATGACTGCATTACTTCATGCTGCGATTCTGCAAGAGGGTCAGGGATGTTGGTCTGGGGTACAAGTCCTTTTGAAAAGCAAGTGTAAATAAGCTGGGTCAACTTGCATATACCAAACCCAGTGTAACTTATTTTGTGAATGATTAGCCAGCTTGATACAGCTTATCAAGGTAACAAGTTAAAATGTCAATATGTCAGAAAGAGACCTGTGCATATTTAACTTCTGGGCAACTGAATCGCTTACTGAGGCTTTAGCTTAGGACAGAAGGAAATTATTTCAGAATTCAATGGAGCACCAATCATGTGAAATGCTCTATTACATACGTTCAAGCTTTACCCTCCATTGGGTGTTTCCCAAAGGCCTCATACTCTTCTAATTGCAGCAGTCTTGAAATATTTTGATGCTTATCTAGTCGTGAAGGGTAGACAACACAGAAGGAGACGCAGATGGCTCCCGAGATGGAGATGAAGGAGCTGTAAATGTAGACACTGACACAAGCCCAGCCCGAGGTGCTTTAAAAAGGTTCTGTTTTTCCAGTAATGACATTTGGGGGAATGTTTAGACTGACAGGCTGGCTTAGTTTGTTATTTAAAGCCAGACTGGATTGAAGGCAATGGTAAAACACACACATTTCTAACATACACTTTGTTAGGCAAGTGCGACTGCATGTGCACACACACCCAGCATATGTAAATCATACAGTCATATGCATATGTGTAATAAGGAGAGTGCAAAAATGCATACATAAAGTAGCAGAAAGTAGCCTACTTTGCTGAGATTGTTATAAGACATATCTAATTTGAGTATTTTTAAATTGTTCCATTCACTTTGTTGAAACACTAGAAATGCAATGTAACCATGAAGCTGCTTCAACAGTCATCTGTTCTGGTATTACTGCTTATATTTTAGATTGAAGACTGTAATCAAAAATTATGCAGCATTTTCTCTGTACATCATGTCTTTTTTTTTTAAGTGTAATTATTTAAGAATGGAAAGAAGTAATCAAATATTGTTTGATTGATAGATAGATTCCACAACCAATGTTAAATCTAGGTATGAACATTAAAAATAAAATGCACACACATTAGTAAATAAAATAAAATAATTTCATTGTGAATGTTCATATACTTTGAATCTTCTACAATCGGTATGCTTTGTTCAGAGCAAACGCTCACAGTTTGAGCGTAAGTCAAATGTAAATGAAACCTCAGAACGTCCTCTTTTCTGATTTTGAATTATATCCACTTGAGTTGCTATTACTTCTAACCCTGTGTTTTCTTTCTCTCCTTCTTTTGTTAGTCCCTTAAATGCATAATTACATTACAGTGTTTACAGTAGAGGGAGCGAAAGAGAAGGAGATAGGATCAAATTCACTTCCCCTCTTGACCTGGTTTGAATCTGACTCAGCAGATCCTTCAAGTCAAAGCACATTTCGGAATTAATGTGAAGAATTCCTGTTTTGTTTTTTTACTTCCCATGTAAATATCTGAGAAATAGAAGTAGGAAGATGTGGATATTGTCCATAAAAGTTCAACATGACACTTGGCTATTGCTTAAAATAGCTACTAAATACAGGTCAACTAAAAATCAGCTATTCAGGATTTATTTCAATTTCTTTTCACCTCAGTCATGAAAATAAACATAAGGATTAAGAAAATTTGATCTAATATTGAAATGGTTTTCGCCTCATTGAGATGCGTTAACGTTTAAGGTTCATCTCAATAGCTGAAATGTGTGAAAGAGCTCAGCATACTGTTAACATTAGAAAAGCTGTAGTGAAAAGACACTGCCCGTCAGAGATGAGTGAAAGGGGGATGGGGTGAGAAATTAGGGGAGAGGGAAAAAAAAGACAAACATATCTCGTGTTCTCTAAATTAGGTGCTAAAAGCCCATCTCATTAATGCTACATCAGGGCCACACGTGACATGCAACAAGCACTTAAAAAAAAAAAGAAGCTCCTCCTTTACCTTCCATACTCGACCAGTGGACCGACACTTAAAATCCCAATCAAATGTAGTAAATCCAAAATGTGAAGGCAGTTTGTTTTTTTCAGATGTAGTCCATTTCAGATCGTAAATCCTTGTGGAAAGAATTTGCTAATATCCAGACAGCATATGGAGTTTCACTCTTCTCTGGTATGTCCCAAGTCACCTTTGTCATGATACTAGAGAGAAATGGGATTCCCACTCTTTCCCTCAGTACAGCAACTCCCTCTCTCTCTCTTACTCACTCACATGCAAACAAACACACACACACAGACCCCTCCCCCTAGTCCCCTATGCCCTCCTCTGTCCTGTGCCATTTGCCAAGGAGGGAGGGAATCCACCGGGGGCTCATTCATCTTGGCCCTGCTGACCCCCTGTGGGGACAGATGCTCTTGGAGGCCCGCAGAGCTGTGGGGGGAGGAAGATACTGCATTTCCCCCTCCGTCGCACAGCCACGGCGCCCCTGCCACGCGTGACCCCCAGCACGCCAAACACCGACACTGCGTCAGGTGGAAGTTTTTCATTTTCCCGGAAAGAGGGATGGGATGGATCTTTAAATTAAACTTTCGCTGGCACACACACACACACACACACACACACACACACACACACACACACACACACACACACACACACACACACACACACACACTTTTATTGGGGGCCAATTCAGGAGACAGGAGTATCTGTTCCCAGCAAAATGGGAACAAGAATGTCAGGTCAGCCTGAGCATTTTGTCTTCATAGCCTTGCTCGGGATTGACCTCACACTGGGCTTTTACTCCCGCTATAAATACCAGGGGCTCATCTGGTCAAAATAAATAAACGGAAATGCACCACAAATCAACAGGCGCTGGCAGATGTTAGGGATTCTATGTCATTTGTTATTAGGGCTAGTAACTTATCATGATGTTGCTAAAGAGAGAGGGGGCTCATTTCCAGGAAATTACTAAGTGGCTCGAGAGTGATCACATTGTATGTAAGTGCAGCAAGGTATTCGTCACATCGCTGCTAAAACATACACGCCTACATCGGAGCAAAATGTCACAAATTAAATATGAGACTAATCAAATCACTCTTGCCTTGTGTCCACATACAGTATGTAACATTTAGAATAGAATAGAATATGTTTTCATTGTCATTGCACAACAACTGTACAATGAAATTTCCGTCCTTCAGTGGTTTTTATTTATTTATTTTAGAATAGAATGACTCTATATTGAAGAATTACAATCCAATATCAACTTTTACATTTTAAATGTTCCATCTTTTTCTATTCAAACACTCTGAAATTCTGTAACACACTAGAGTGTCTCCTAACTTTGAGTGGTAAACACGACCAGCTGTCAGATTCCCAAGTCTACAGCCCCTTTCACACATGCAGTGCAACCCTGAACTTAGACATTACCCGGAGGAGCTGTATGTGAGAACGCAACCGGGGACATTAAACTGACTTTACCCTGCCAGCTCCCTCGTACAAAGTCTGTGTAATCTCCAATTGAGCCTGTGTGTAAATAAAGCAGGTCATCGTCCCAGAGGGGGAGTGGGCGCGTTGGTGACGTTTCCATCATGTGGCTTGTGCGAAACTGTAAGAAAACAAACACACAAAGACGCCAACGATAATGTCTAATTGGACAGATGAGATTCGGGAATAGGGATGGGAATTGCTACGATTTTATTGATACCAATGCCGGTACCGATTATTCTTATCGGGGTTGATTCTTTATTAAGTCCCTTATTGATTCCTGATCAACATTGTGGTATAAAAAAAGTCAGCCTAGGCAGGTTTTCAACATATGCGCATCTGTTTGCAAAGTCTGATGTGAAAGAACTAGCTGCGACAAGGCCAAAAAGTTGCACTTGAACACTCCGCAAAGACCACAGCCGACAGCCGACTATTATATACTGTACATTCTGCGCCTGCAAGAGGAAATAACGCACGATACCAGCAGGTGGTGGTAGTCTGTATTCATCAGTCAAAGAGGGAAACCAGAAGACCGACAGGATGGCTCAAGATGCTAAGTTAGCCATTTAGCACATAAACAACACACCTCGATGTTGAAAGAACAAATGATATTTAACACATATTAGCCAACAATAACACAAACAACTATGAACCTTCTTCTGCTACAGAGCATAATGAATAAAAAAAAATCTTAACTGATAGAATAGTTTTGTTTTTGATCTCACATCCTCTCGATTTTAGTCGTTTGTTTACTTTGCTCACTTCGGCTCATTTTTTTTTTCAGCTGAAAAGCCGCTGGCAAGGGCCAACTAGTGCCAACGGTGCGGGACACATTGCAAAAACTAGGACGACACCCCCCAGAGGCACTACACTGACCGATCGCCGACTGTCAGTCTGATGTGTAAGAGGCTTCTGTTTTCCTGCCGACTAATAATGCCAAGTAAAGTCAGCAAGAATGTGTCAAGTAAATAGTAGGTCTGAGTAAACTCACATCTACTTGATAGCAGGGACGATGCACTCACCATTTGCAGTGACAAAGCATTTTAGGCCTCTCTTTAGTACCAATATTTCCCCTCATCATGAGATAATAGAGAGAATAGCATAAACATATCATTATCTAGAAATTGGGATTTTGTGTGAACTTCAAGAGAAAATATCTAAACCTATAACCTATATAATAGCAATTAGTGATTAGAATAAACACTGTTTACATTCCTGATGTCCTAAATTCTCATAGTATCAACATTTCCCTTTACTGGCCCGGGTTTCTTGCTTCGCTGAGCTGTGTGACTGGTGTTCCAGTTCATTACCACAGACACAGTCAACAGTTGTTTTAATCAAGCCTTGTGCAGCTCTTCTCACCTCCTCTCCAATGGTTATATTAGGGCACAGTCAGTGAGATGGCTGCTATAAACCACCATGCGAGCCAATAAGGGCCTCCATTAGTCTTACGGGGCTTTCTTGCAGTCATTTCTCTCAATCAGCCACATTTGTCTAAACATTGGGCTTGAGTTTGACTGTGAAATCTGTCTGGCTATTGCTGATTTAGACCACACGTGGTAAGACATCGGTGAGTCTCAAGCAGTGCTTCGGATGATATTATGTTATACATATTATATCATATATATAAATATTGAGTGATAATAGAGATATTTTAAATCAACTGTAGTTATCAGGTGTGACAAAAGTGAAATCTCTTTTCAGTGATGAATTATATGCCAGCATAGGCACAAGTTCAACTGGGGGAAAAGAGCTGTCAGTGTGATTTATATCCAAGCCCCTGACTTTGACGTGGCTGGTCTTAAATAGCCCATTTAGAATGGAGATAATGAGTAAACCCAGCATTTTCTTTGGCCTCAAAAGACACTGTGCAATAAAACAAAAGGGTGTGGATTGAATGCATGCCCGCCCCCCAAAGCCCATCCTTCATCACTGCATTGAGCTCCAGCTAAAGTCCCTGACAAAGGGGAAGTATCCCTGCTACCGCCACCTGAGGAAAGACGAGTCACACGATCAGCTATGGGGGGGGGGGGGGGCCTTGATGCTCTCCTCTAAATGTGGACGGGGTTTGGGAGAGGGGATTCCCAGAGTTATACAGCTTTGTGTTAGCTCACTCAGCAAGATTTAAGTTGCTAATGTCATGTGGCTCACTACTTAGTACATATTTACAAAGAAAAACATGCAAAGAGATAAAGAAAATAATTAAGACGAAAATGAGTGCAGAATATAGGGATACTATAATAATATAATGAAAATAAATATAAATGTGTGGTAGACAAGTGTATAGTAGGATAACTGCAAAATGAATAAACTGAATGTAAACAGGAATGCAGTAAATGCATAACGATAACAAGCAACATGATGCAATACATGGCAGTTGTTTGGAGCAGGTAACCTACCCCTGTCTGACCTAGCACAACGCATGGATTCTATTGATTACATAACATGACATGTTGAGGTTCTGATATTACAGAAAAAAATGAAAGGTCCTCTGAAGATGAGGTTCAACCGACAAATGAAGTGATGAAGGATGAGTATCAGGTGGGGAGGAAGTGCAGCAACCAAGGTGCTAATTAGCACGTCTGACTCTTATAATAAGAAAACAATCTTGCAGCTCAACTGTCAAAAAAATAAAACAAGAAAACAAAACTGCCATGTGAAAATTCCCGTCACAGAATTCCCTTGTCTACCCGCTTCACGTGGGCTATCTGACGCCAAAGGTGTGAGGACTCGCACTGTTATTTACTATCCGGGTGGCAGTCCACGGCTCTAATTTCCTTATAAAAGCCCGAAACCTTCCTCGAAACCCCCCCCTCCCACTCCTCGGGACATCCTGCTGGGCCCTGAAGTGCAAATCGGTGCTAGTGAGGATAGCAGATGAGCTAAGGTCATTCATGGCTTTCCAGTGGGCCACACAAACAAAGGCAAACATTCCAGCTGAATGCCATTGCTGAAGTCGGCAGCAACAGAGAGAGAGAGAGAGAGAGAGAGAGAGAGAGAGAGAGAAGGAGACAGAGCAGGGCTCAGTGGAGATAATAGCTTGAGGGTGAATGTGAGTATGCACATGCTTGTGTGTGTGTGTGTGTGTGTGTGTGTGTGTGTGTGTGTGTGTGTGTGTGTGTGTGTGTGTGTGTGTGTGTGTGTGTTCTAGAGGATTATCTGTGGAACTATAAAGTGGGGTGAACCAGGGTTTAAGGCCTGGTGTGACCAGAGGGAACGGGGGCTGGGTACAGGGCCTGAGGAGGGGCGGACAAAAGGAGCATTTGGGCAGATGAAGAAGTCATCATCATTAAGCCACTGGAAGTTTACTGTCCAGTTATAAAACTCATTTCAAAATTAGAGACTAGGGGGTGCGTGTGAAAGGGCAGCGGGGCTGGGAAGGCCTGCGAGGGGCCGGAGGGCGGTGTCGAGACTCGCCGTGGAACTGTAGCGCTAATTCATTAGGGGACAAGCAGTCTTTGTGTTAGCACTAGGTTGATTGGAGCGGTGACCTTGCCACACACTCTGGCCCAGCGGATGAGTTTAAGGGCAAGTCATTTAACCTTAAACTAAATCTCAGCCACGGACAAAGGCCAGTGTTATTTAATGGCACAAGTCCACCAAACAGGTAACTGATGCGGCACAAATGGAAAACAAACCTTATTAAAAAGGAACCAACTCATGGAGAACATTCCATAACTAAGATTCCAGCATTATTATATTATAGAAAATGTTTCATGTGGTAATTTTATGCAAATTTCAATGAAACATAAAATGGCTGCAACTAATGATAATTTTGCGTATTGATTATTTTCTTTCCAAATTAGGTGGTTACTGTGTCTATAAAATGTCACAAAATAGAGGAAATTATACATTATGACCGTTTCTATTTTTTAATGACTAACAAACGATCTAAAATCCAGCTTAGTTTACTAACATATACAACAAAGAAAAGCGTTTGTGAAGCTGAAACTGGAGAAAGATTTTGCTTGGAAAAGCACTGGAGCCATTAATCAATTACATATTTTTGGTGATCGACTAATAAATGAATTGTTTCAGCTCAACATGGTAAATATACTGTATATATAGCATAAAGTGCCTCCTTACTGGACAAAGTTCTTTACAATTTGCTTCCTATTCATCCTTCACACACATTTTGATACAATGGTAGCCATGCAAGGCATTGGCCGGCAACTTGGTGTTCAGTGTCTCACTCAAGGACATTTTTGACACCTTGTGATTAAAAGACGACCTCAGCTCAACCTCATGAGTCTACCTTCCCAAAACCTTTGACACCTCTGACCAAAACAATGCAATTGGACGATGTCTTCTTAAAATGCTGTAACAGTGGCTCTAAATAACTTTCCAGTGATGAACAAGTTAATACAATCTCTCGCAAACTGAACACATATTTTCTAGAGATAAAAATAAGTCTTTTAAATGCCACATCTAAACTGATGGGCTTATTATAGGCACCCTTTGACAAATTTTACAGGATGTAGGCAAATGTAAAAGGTTCAAATTCTACCCTGTCTTGCCAGAAAAGTCAGTTCTTTGATAATGTGACCAGTAAGCAGAGAGGTCAGTTCTCATGGCCGTTATCCCTGATAGAATAAGCGAATGAAAGTGAAGGACGAGTGACAGTTTACAATGCTGTTCATGACTGTGTAATAAAATGGAAGGCCTGTCAGTGAACCCAATCTGCATTTTACAACACGGCCGGGTTGAACGTCAGTTCACCTAAAAGTCGGAACAACAGGGAGAGACACAGGACACTAATGCATTTATTGACTTATTCAGTGAAGCCATATTGAAAAGGACAACAATGAGTTCTATTTCATACTGTAAAGCTGTCACCAGCAATGGTCAGACACCGGTCAATGGTAAAGGGCAAGAGGAGGGAAGGAGAGAAAAACTTAAAAACATGAGCAGTTGCAAGATTTTAACTGGTCAAAATGCATTCATAACTTTATTCTAAGACTTGAAGTAGTATCCCTGACCTCATATGAGTTAAACAAGAAGTTAAAAATAAGCTAATTATACATGAATCCACTCATTCATCAGCTCCTTAGTTATAGCGTGTATTTTATCCTAATCTGAGATAAAATTGCTTTTTTTTCCATCTGGTCCAGACCTAATGGCTCATCCCAGAATAGATCTTTGATGATGGTTGGCCAGGCCTTGTCCTGGCCATAAACTGTTGTTTAGACAGCCGTATTTGTTATGGAGGTGTAAAAGGAGAGCCATGGATCACGTTGAGAGGGCCAACACTATCAAAACATTGGCTCTTATCAGATGACAGAACTAGCAAAGGGGTCAGCTTTTGTTTCCAGGGGCTGGCTGAGCTGCAGTGCACCCCACCACCTCCACATTATGTTAGCTAGACTGAGGTGCTGAGGATGTGATTAGAAGTGTTTTATGTTGATTAACCTCTGTGTTGGTACCAAAACATAATATATGAAAATTCTAAAAAAAAAAAAACAACTTTACTCTATTTCATCTTTATGCAATTTCGGAATATTTTAATGATAATTCCCAGGGATGTTTCTTGGAAGAGAACTATGTTACCTACTGCAGGAAAAATTTAATTGGAGTTATTATTGGAAACTTTATTAATTATTAGTATTAGTATTACTAGTATTGTTATTAGTCTAATTGCATGCTTGCCTGTAGACTGAAAAGTTATAAAAGAAATTATTCAAATTATCATCTAAATTAATAAATATCTTGTAAAAATACTGAATAAGATAATGAATAAAACTTGACCCCTTTTTCATACTCAACGTGCTACAGGAACATAACCCATTTCAGTTGTACTAAAGTAAGTTGTTCTAGAGCAGAAACAATAAGGCGATCAATCGATTAACTGATCAACAGAAATTAATTGGCAACTATTTTTGATAATCAGTTAAACGTTTTAAGCCATTAAAAAAGTAAACTGATTTCTACGGAGCCCCCCTGATGACACAGAATTAAAAAAAAATGTGTGGCCACCAGCTAGTTAATGTGTGGCCAGAGATAATTCACATTCAGTAGCGGGATGGTCATCAATATGGAGCTGTCTTATTATTCATGAATAATGGTAATTATAATCTGCCTGAGGATGTCTTTGACACGTTCGAGGATGGCACCGGCGGGGGTGTGCGCATGTATGCCGTTTTCAAGACATTTGCTCACCAGAGATCAGTTCTTACGGCCACAGTCCTACCATTACTGTAGTAGTTGGAAATTACAAACGGGTCCTGTATCAGCAGATTCGTTGTCATCATTGAGTGAGCAGCGTTTGTCCCGGCCATGTGTTGATGAACTTCACCAACGACCTATCAGATCTGGGGTGGCAACTGGGAGGGGCTAAAATCGTCATTGTCTCCCAGGTCCTTACAGCTGCTTAATGATGAAATCTACGACTTCCCAGATATCAGCATATTTCTTGCGGTTAAGTCCATGCATTTTTAGCAGACGGATTAATTGTCTCTTGCTAAGAATTACTCCATGCCTAACCGCAAGTGACTTACATTGTCATTGTAATTAATTCCTATATTAAAATAAAAGGAAATGAATCTAGACTTGTCCATGTTAACAATCAACAGTCTGCATGGAAATGACTGCAATAATTAACTTGTGGCCACGCATTAACTATCTGGTGGCCACGCAGTCACACATTTTAAATATAAGAATTAGCTTTTCTTTGTCTTATGCGATAATACGCTTTAGGAAACTTTTTTCACTACCACCTGACATTTTATAGTTGATTAATTAATTAACTGGGAAATAATGAGCAGATTAATCAATAACAAAAAAAGCCATTAGTTGCAGTCCTACCCTGTTCTACTTTTTAAAGACAGGGTAAAGATAAAGACGTCAACTGTCTGTGTCTAGGAATCTTCACTTAACATTTTGTACACTTTTTTCTCTTGTAACTCTTTTTCCCCCCGAAATAAAACAATATGCATAAAAAGGGACGGACACAAAAGACAAGCAATCCACTCAAAGTTCAGTCAAAGTTCTTCCCTGAAAAAAAAAAAAGTTCACGCAACTGACACTAACTTAATTTAGCCACGCAGGAGAATTGACAACTCATGGAGAGGGAATAAGAATGAAGTCTGTTGTGTTTATCAGGCATCCAGAGAGAGACCCACCTATCACAATAGGACCTATCCTTTCTTTTCCTTCCTGAAAAAAGTCTCAGCCACCTTGAATCCAGTTGAGTGACACCGTGACAAAGAGGCTTCTCAATGTCCCGACGAGGGATCCTCCTCCCCTTTCCCTCAAAACTTCCTTACCGGGCGATCAGCTGTATCCATCATGTCCCTCTTCCTGACCTCAGGCAGCATTTCTGCATCAGCAGCACCCTACCCCCGTTACCCTCCTCACTCTCCTGCCACATCCCCTCCATTACCCCCCACCCTCCAGATTAATAAGCACCAGGTTGCCCTCGGTGACAGGACACACTTAAATCTCATCAGTCCTCCTACTGCCACAAGAGCCACAGCATCAGCAGGGCTCTTTTTTGTCTTAATGAGACAATGGAAGCAGAGCCATCCTTTGTTGAGGGCTTGACCCCACACACAAACTGTGCTGATGAGAAGAAGTGACAGTAAACCTTTTGAGGCCCTGTGCACTTCATCCTGCACTGATCCCTCTGAGAGATGAGATACTTTACTAACTGGCAGATGTGACACTCAAAGACAGAGCTCCTTTGTCAACGTGGTGTACCCAGGCATGAAACAACAGCTAATACGGCACTCAGGTACAAACTGATGTGAATCTGATGATAGAAAATGTTATGACTTCAATGTTTCATCTTTCTTTTCAGCCATATTTCTAAAACAGCCAGGATGCTGAAGTTAATGTTTAAGTGGGCCATTTGAAAGCAAATTTCCAAATGTTCCTACTCATCAACCTTCCACCAATATGTGATTTTTTTATTTTGTATTTTCTTCTTCAAAATAATATCTCTCTTACCTAAGCAAAGAGCAAGTTTGTCCAAACCAGATATGTTTCAACCCCAAATTACTCTTGGCTGTGAGTGATAAAGGGGCTTCAGTTTGTCTTTAAAAATCTTTGTTAATCAACATTAGCACAGCAAGACAGCAATGACACCAAACTTCACTTCTATCCCGATATAGGTCATTTCATATCTTGATAACGATATACAATCCCGATATAGAATGTTTTCTGGTAATTCAATGAATACATTATACATATGAAATAACCAAAACATAAAACATAGCTTTTTATATACACGAGAATTAAGTACTTGATGAATAAAACATATTGACTATTTTCTCATTATATTAAGAACGCAAGTTCAAAATGAACAGTTTAAGGTGAAACTATAGAGAAAAAAAGCTATACACTGTTTACATACATCGACGGAAACAGTGTGATGTAAAACCACCATCTTCAAATGAATGAATGAAAATCTTCATCCGATTTTTTAGAGAATTTCGAATTTGAGTATGTGATGATTAATATCAATTTAGACGACACAACTGTTTATCACAATATCTTGATATCATGACATCATCATGATACGATTCCATTGAAAAACAATACATTATCATATTTAATTTTTCGCCTGGCCCTCTACTGTCACATTAACAACTAATGAAAATAATAACTATTGGAGTCTAAGTTAATCATGCAACAATCAAAGTAGTATAATGGAATTATTCCAATGGAAAAAAGAAAATACAAAGAATGCAATATATATATATACATACATACATACATACAGTATAAACACACATATAGTATTATACTGCAGCATAAACTAGTAACGTAAACTTAAAGGAATAGTTTGACATTCGACATATTTGCTTATTGCATAGACAATAAGATCAATACCACTGTTGCCTTCAATATAAGGCTACAGCCAACAGCTGATTAGGTGAGCTTAGCAAAAAGACTATAACAGCTACCCTGGTTCTGTTAGAAAGGGCAGCTGTTTCCTGCAATGGTGACTAAGGTTGGGTTTGGTATTGTTAGGTCCACAGAATGGGAACAAAAACAGCATAAACACAGCCCAAATTAATTACCACACTACCAGCGTTACCAAGTAAGCATTCCTATCTTGGCCCTGCTGCTCTTATCATCAGGGACAGAGACGCGTAGATAGACTCTTTTTAGGGAAATGTGTGCTAAACCTTTCTTATCAAAGCATGATGCGGAGATTCTGGAGGTCTGAAGGGGAAAAAAAAGATAACATACAGACGGGTGACAAATTAAAAGGAGGAACTGACATAAAGTGTCCGATTGAGTTGTTGGACCGCCAAGTGCCAAGTATCTGGAGAACCTACAGTAGGGATGAAAACTATTCTACCAGAATATATTCCCTCATTTGGTGTTTTAATGTGCTCCAAAAATATGAGTTATTCAACTGGTTTAGAGATCAGGCGATTGCAAAAGCCATTTTCTTACTCATTAACGGTATGGGATCTTTATTAGGTATGTTTCCCAACTCATTCAGTCATGGGCTTCCTGTATTATGCTGCCTGTCTGTAGAATGTTTCAAGAAAAGGACTGAACCCAAATAAAGGACTGTGTGGCTTCTACATGAGTCACATATGTCCAAAGTTCTCTCTCACATAGCTCTCTGTCTTCTTCTTAACCAAGAGGCTTAACATTGAGAGCATATGTGTAGCTAGACACAACTGAATTGGTTTGAGAAAATAATTCTGTGTTTTAATGCAATTGACTTGAACAAGTCAATACGCAGGTGCACAGAGAAAAATCAATAAACATTAATTTTCAATACTTTTCTATGTGCTGTATGCCTGTTCTATTCTAGCTGGGCTTGAGTTGTGTGCACAGAGAGACTGAAAAGAGAGAGAATGACCTCCCCTGCCACAGAGGAACATTGAGTCCTCGCAGCAGAGGGCTGGGTCTTGGTCACCGTAGCCTTGGACTGTGACAGCCTATGGAAAAGCCTTCTGCTACAGATAGCCCTATCCCCCACAAACCCTGGCAGCATCAACACACGCTGACCTTGTGCTTTAATATGAAGAGGGAGGGAGGGACAGAGAGAGAGAGAGAGAGAGAGAGAGAGAGAGAGAGGGAGAGAGAGAGAGAGTAAATGTCCTGTTTGGCACGGTGTTGGTACATCTTTGTGGGTGGGTGGGCGTGGAGATTTTGGGACAATATAGTATGCGTTGCTGCCATGGTGATGTGGGAAATCTGGCAACAAAATTGAGCATTTCCAGCTGTTGTTAACACAACTCCACAACTACAATACTCACAACACTGCAGGATCACAATGGATCGCATGGCAAATGTAATTATTTATGTGACTGAAATGAGAATATATACTTCAGTAGTGAATGATGGGTCTAAAATTCACTGAGGCTGACATTATTCGACTTATGCTCATGAATACGGTCTAGAACAAATTAAGCTGTAAAGAAATGCATTACACATTATACATAGGGTAAATATTTTGTTATTTCTTGCACATGTGTTACATATTTTTTTGTCAAGTCATCTCACTTACATTAGCTGCAGTATGTAATCAAAAGCAGAGGAAAGTGTTGCAAAGATTAAAAGCACAATGAGATTAAAATAACAAATGCAGAGGATAATCACCGATGTGAATAACTGCCACATTAATCAACACATAAAAACGCTAATAACTGTGATTATTATTCAAATGTTGCATACTTTGGTTAAACATCAAACACCTGATGCAAAAGCCAAACCAATGAAATCCAGCCTAAAACTTTGAATCAGACCATTACACATTGATCCTGCAGGCGGCACAGCACATATTGTGCTAATTAAAAAGAACATCTACTGGGGTTGGAATCCGTACAGTGGGGGTTGGGGGTGGGAGTACACCTTGTGAGAACACACCGTTCCATAACAATACTGTGCGAGGAGGGATTCTCAGCTGGGTGCTTTCCAGGCAGGAATGAGGACATATGATTACAAAAGAGCTCTCCACAGAGCCGCATGCACACTTTGCTCCTCATGAGCTTACAATGGTGTAATGGAGCCCATGAGAATCCAAGACATTGATCTAAAAAAAAAAAAAAGATTAAAAAAAAGAGAAGAAACACTGTAGACATGGGATAAGCACTTCATACCACAATCCTGTTCTGATGTAATGCAAGTTGTGAAGAATCCGAGGAATCAGGTGTCGAGGGTTATTAACCTTTGCTTATCACGGCTGCAAATGAAAGAGTTCAATTTAAGGAACAAAAGACTGAAATTCCTCCTTTACCTTAACATGCCATAACTCCCCTGTGAACACACACCCACACACACACATGCTTAATGGCAACCTTTGGACTTTGCTCCATACACACTTTACAACGAACGACTTGGGGGCACGTCCAGATAAGTTCCATTCATTTCTGTCAGGGAGCTATTTCAACTTTGATCTGGGGCTGGGAGTACGGAGAAAAAGAGTGCAATAGAGGCAAAAAAATGTTTGCTTTGTATTGTAGATGGCTTATCAGAATACGTTGTAATGGTATCGTGAAAATAGTAGTATAAATAGGAATAAGTATTACTGATGTTATCTGAAGAACTGAAGAATGAGGGCCTACCAGTAAATAAACTAGAGGGAATGCTTCACTGAAAAATAACTCAACCAGGAGATCCAGCTGTGACAGATAAACCTGTCTTACATGTCAGAATCAGAGATAAGCAAAAAGAGAACAGGAAGTGGCACCATCTACTGGAGTCGTGTTCCACTCATGCATAAATGCACACACGCGCGCACACACACACACGCACACACGCAAACACGCAAACACGCAAACACACAAAATCCCCATCCCAAGCTTCCCTTGCAACAGAGAGCAGGATGTTCAGTCCAGTCCTTTTGGCTGTACTCCTACCTATTGTATGCCCTACCTTACTGACACTAAGTTCCTTTCATCCATCACTTAAAGTCACATTCTAAGACTGCGAGAAAGAAAGGCACTTTTTTTTTATCTTAAAAACCTTTCCCTTTCCCCGTCACTCCTGAGTAGACCATTAACACGAGGACATTTAGGGATGAGATTTTGGTTTAAGCGGGATGCTGGCAGACCCAACCATACATTCCCGCAACCATCACACACTGCATGCATGACCCAAGACATTACTTTCTGCATCAGCTATTGGGCCATGCAAATTATGGATTCAATTTTTGTATCCCTTCCGATAACACACACTAACGATACACCATGTTGCTATATATCAGATGTAGGCCACACTATATACATTTCATGTATATCAGACGACGTCTGTCACATAAGCTTTACTTGCTGTTGTCATTAGGTGGTGCTGTGACTTTGACTCAATATGGGTGTGTAGATGTCTTCAGGTCTTGCCTCTCATATACGGTAGAATGTTAAATCTGGGGCAGAATAGACAATGTAAAGGCATGTTACAACAGTTTACTGTGTCATGGCGATACATACCCACATTGCCCACCTCGCCAAGGCTACCCGGTTCCAGTAAAACACAAATGCTTTGCAATTTGGCATTGTGAAGGTCTTGTGATTCTACTGACCACAGTTGAGATTGATCTGTTGAATTCTCTAAGAGAGGTTATGGAAAACAACATACCTGCCTAAAATGGCGGGTAGTCACCTGAAATACGACATCATCGTTCAAGGTATTGACTTATACTTCACAATTTAGCATTAGTGGAAGGATTTTGCCAAGAAAATATGAAATCAATCCGATAATCTCTTGAGGAGGATTTCGCAAAAGTTTGCATAAAATACATGAAAAAACCACACAAAATTGAAAATGGCAGACTTCCTGTTGGGCGGAGCTAATGAAAGCTAACGGGAAATATGTCTGAAATGAAATGCTAAAAGTAATTAGGGGGAGCTACAGAGCAGACGTGCCACACCCAATCCCAATTATGGCATCAAATCAAAGTAATTACTAGTTTGAAGATGCGCAAAACATTTTGTTAGTTTTTGTGTCTCCTAAATTCCTCAAACGTGTTCAGAAAATTAAAATTGACGCAGGAAATTCAAAATGGCTGGCTTCCTCTCCGACAAAAAAAAAATCCAAAAATGTACACTTGTACTTTTACATGAGAGCAATGATCCCACCAAATTTCATGAACATAAAAATAAATGTATCTCAACCATGGTGTGCGTTTAGCGGGGCTACAAAGCCCGCTTTGCAATTTTCACCTCTTCTGACCTGTGTGCCGATTTCTGTGAGCCTACTTGCATCCTAAGCCCCTCAAAAATGTGATGCTGCAGTAAAATAATAATAATAATAATAATAATAATAATAATAATAATAATAATAATTTCAGCAAAAACAATAGGTTTCCTATTGAAACTGTCCCTGGCACTGAAAGTGCTCAGGACCTACTTAAATCTCATAATGTTTACAGTTCTTTACCTTGTCATTGGGCTATGTATTCATTGAAAAGTACAGTTTCGTAAGTGTATTGCTCAAATGCACATTACTCCCAACGTCTTATCCAAAAAAACAAGCTGGCTCCCAGTTCAATATTTCATACTAATTAGTACACACACACACACACAGTCCCAGAGCTAGTCTCTCTCTCTCGCTCTCTTTCTCTCTCTCTCTCTCTCTCTCTCTCTCTCTCTTCTCTCTCTCTCTCTCTCTCTCTCTCTCTGTCTCTCTCTGTCCTTGACTAGCTTGAAAATGTAATCGCTTGTCTTGCGTTATGGTAAGTATGCAGTAGGGCATTTGAACACAGCTCGTATTAAAGAACAAAGAAAGAATAAAGTAAATCAAAAATAAAATAAAAAACAATTGACGGAAATAAAATAAAATACAATAATTATTTTGCTTCCTGCAGGTGAAACTAAGATATAACAGCTGATGACAGAGGGCTTTGAGGAGGAAGCCCCACCCCCCACCAGAGGGATCAATGCACATAAATGGAAGAGGTCACAGACCTTTGACATCTCCTTTCAGCCGGGGGAGGGGCGAAGGCCTTTGTGAGATTGGCTTTAATGATCCAGTTGTCAACTGTGTCATGCCTTCATACAGTAGCTACAGTTTGTGTCATACTCTCCTCTATGTGTACACTGTGTCTATTCACTAAACTGTCCAGCCACAAGTGTGTGGTTTCAATCAAAATATGTTGCATTGAGTCTTACTTGCTGTCTGCATCCAGCTGCCTTGTTTTGCTCCTCATCACCCCCACATCTGTTTTAACCTCTTCTCCCATCTCTTCAACTCCAGCCTCCCCATGCTCCTCTGCAGACCTTATCTGTGCTTTTTCCCTCCCTCCTCTGTCAAGCAGCATTTTTGAAGAGAGATTTGATCACTTAAAAAAGCCATGGAGAAGATGGCTGTACTTGCTCAGATACTTTGAAGCATTTTGCTCCATGGAAACCGCTAGGACAAGATAGAAAGAAACAAAAATAAACATTACATAAATAGATCTAGGTTGAATGAGTGGTTTGAGATAGTCACGCAATCACAGCAAACTGCAGACAGCAAAACATACAAACCCTGACCCTATTATAATAGTTTGTGAATATTTGTTGACACACATTACCTGCTAGTGAACACAATGTTCTTGGTGTGTGTGTGTTTTTGACCCTCAATGAAAAAAAAAAGACAAATTGAAAAGTTTACTGGCATCCATACAGAACACATTTGGTTCTGCGGATAAACACAGATATACTCTCACTCAGCCATAAACAGACCAGCCGATATCTGATAAACATTAAAACACACTCTGTTTTAATGACACAATACTATCTCCATGAAAACATAAACATGTGGAAAAAGGGAAAATTTGATTCAGAAACTGGCCTCTGCCTCTGTATTTTTTGATGAATGATGGCTATTTTGATGACCACCTGTTTGCTGGGTCCTGTCACATCACGCTCAAAAAAGTGTGAAACAAAAGCACTGATCCAGTCGGGATTTAGTCCTTTGTACCATCTGTACTCAGGATCAGAGAAGCCCACAATCACTACAAAGTACCTCTGAAAGGATCAAGAGAAGCATCTGCCTGCATTGCTGACTAGTCCCAGTGGTGTTTTTGTGATCTAATCGGTATTGCGGATGATTCGTGAGGGTCTTTCATTTGAAAGATTTCACCTCATTGATTAATATTTAAAACGATGTTTCTATAGCTGGCTGAAGCCACAGCAGAAACTGAAACCTCTTTGTTACAGACTGGATTGGTAATCAATGGTTTACGTATGTCCTTTTGCCGTGACAGGGGACACAAATCGGAGTGACCCATCACACACTAGTTTGTCATAACAGAGTGATACAATAGAGCACATGTGAATGAAATAGGTTGGGATTTTAAATGAACATGAATCATCCATTTTTTCCCCTAGAAAATAAACAGAAACGCTGAGGGGCCAACTGAGCAAACACAAGGCATTAACAGAGAGAGAGAGGAGTTCTGATGGGCTCAAAATGATAGTGAGGGAATAATGAGAGAACATAAATGAATGTGTTACCCTGGTGACAATTGCCTTATGTACAAATAGATGTAAAATAGCCATCTATCCACAGCTTGCTTGAGATTTTTCTGGAGAATGTTTTGGAAAACTGCTTTGTGTCACAGCAGGTCTTTTGCACAACCAAACAACTGTGTATGAGACAGGGGCAGAAGATAGAGAGGGGAGCATGCATGAACATAATAAGATAAAAGGTTGACAAAACAGCGTGCTAAAAAGATCATTATTTTAAAGAGGGCATCTTTTGAGGCTAATTTTTTAGATATGTCTCTCTGCTAGGACCGCCTGTGTTATGGTTTGCCTGTGTAGCATCAATGACATATCATCATGTGATAAATTATCAAAAAAACAATTTGAGCAGAGAAGAACAAGTCATTTTTGTGAAAACAGCCATTTTATCCATGTGAAAGTACTTCCCTATACCTGATCCAGCATTTGAGGTTGTATTGGGGGCATTTCTGATACTGGTATCGATATCGGAACAGCTAGCTCTATCAATTTTTAGTTAGGTGCATCTAGTTTGGGTTGATTATAGATGCTAAAAGTTGCATGTATTTATTTCTTATGAATGACACTTGACAACATGACAACATGACAACATCCTGTGAGAAGGGAAATATAAGGGGTCAGACCAATTTTCTGTTTTTAAAACTTTATACAATTCACTTTCCGTATTCCCTGAGACAATTTATTACTCATGTTTGAGAATTAAAAGGCTGAGATGACAGTTACAGTTGCACAAACAAAATGCCCACTGCCAAACCCCAACAACTCAAGGTCTTCACACAGCAACATGGGAAGGAGATGTCTCCTTCAAGGCTACAGACAGAAACCTGTCTGAGCGCAGGGGGTTTGTCACAGAGGCCTTACTTATCTCCTCTCAGATTAACTCGCAATTGTTCCCCAGGAACAAAGGCAGCCAGGGAGGAAGCAAGCCCCCCCAAAGGCCAGATGGTCAGCGTTCAGAGCCCCCTGACCCCTCTAGCCCTTGCCCTCTCTGACAGGGCTGCGCGTGCTCTAGGTGAGACAGGCCACCCAGCAAATTCTCAATCCACACGCCTCATACAGAGCATGTACTCACATGACAGTGTACTACCTGTGTCTGAGATGAATTATAATTCTCTGCAGTAGATGTTCAGAGGACGTTCAGTTGCAGAAGACAACCATGAATGTCTGATATCACAAATTTGCAGTTAATGGCAACAGTCAGGGTTTTAGATATTTTTTCTTATCATAGATACAATATTTTAAAGCTAGAAAATGTGAATTGTTACAACCGGACAAGAAATTTTTTGATATTTAAATGTAGCTTTAACTTGAAAAGTGTCTGTTTAGTATTTGACATTAGAGCTGCTGTATCATCATTGAGCTCACTGCATCTGGTAAAATAAACTACTCCGCTGTTTGGATCTCATCATGTGCGTGTAATTGTCATTAACTCTACTGACATTTTGAAAGTAAAAGGAGCGGAAACAAGAGGACTACAACCTTTGGGACATGAAACATGAGGAATGGCAGATTTGATGTAGTCAAGACAGACTGGTTTGCCTGTAATTACAATGACAAACCACCAAAAACATCTCCTGGTCCTGGTTATCTGATATGACTTTATCTAAGCTGCTGAAGCCTGTTTCAACACCCGGCCTTAGGCAACTGTAACAGTAATCAACTGACAGTCATGCAAATTAGTGGCATGGTCCTAAATATAGCTCCTTGACATGGCTTTATTAACATCAGCAAGAGTGATATTTTCAACCATGAAATAAGATAATAAAATATAAGCCAGCACTAATTGATCTACACTTAGACTATTTGAATACCACACGATAAATTAATTGATTACTGATCTAACTTAACTTGCTATCTTAGGGTGAACAAAAGTTAGTTCCACACTGACACTCTTAATACACTGCAAGATACCTTAATTATGCCTCCTATAGTAATTAGGCTATTACATAGGTGGGACACATTTGAGCTTTGATACTGACACAGTCATGACATCAGACTCTTTAATGTGTATACTTTATATGCAGTAATATATATATATATATATATATATATATATATATATATATATATATATATATATATATATATATATATATAGCTAATGGAGCAAATAATAAAAAAAAAATTATTTTTAGGAAAAGATATTAAGGCAGTAGCCATTTCCAAACATGTAAACATGCTTTCCAACAGACTTTGCTTATGATTTGACACTTAATTGCCTGTCGATGTACTTAAATGACCCCTTCCCGTAAAAACACACTGCGGTTTATACAGCAGTAGCTTTAATGTCATGTTAAAACCACTGCTGAAGCAAACTTTAAGCATCTGTTTCAAACCCCGGTGACGGACCGCGACACCATGTCTGCAGCGCGACCACCCCCTCCGGACAGCGTTACCATCCAGACTCTGTCAATGATCGCTAACGTGCTTTCTTACTTATGACGCGTGATTGTTGTTGTTATTCTTTTTTTTTTTTAAGTTAGTGTGAGGATAAAGAGAAGAAGCAAAGCAACACCGTGCACGCCTACCTTTATCCACACGGAAACGCGTTACACGGCCATGTCCGCCACGTAGAACCAGGGTCCGTGGTTTTGAACACCGCCTCCACACACTGCTGTTGATGCTGCTGCTCAGGTCGGTCTGCCCTGCCCGCTGCCACAGCTGATCTGCGCACAGTGGGGGGAACCGCCATGTGACGAAATGACTGTAGGCCTACGTAGGCTGCCGTTTGGTTCAGCTCAGCTCGTTGCTAAGACTAAATACGTAACACAAGATTAATACGTCACAAGCGTAACCAATTAACTAACTAGTTATTGCACGAATGAGAAGAGTCAGATGTTAGAATATACCCTAATGGATGGCTTATGAAATATAGGCTAGTATTATTATTATTATTATTGTTATTATTATACTGAGGTTGTTTTCTTTTTTGTAATTATTTTGTCCGAATGTGATTTTAAATCCAAGTGTCATTTCATTTGTTTCTTTCCAATGCTTTACATGTTTTATGTAAAGCCCTTTGAATTAGCTTGTTGTTGAAAGGTGCTATACAAATCATATTCTTAGCAGCAGTCCACCTCACATTGTCATGGACAGACAGCAGAACAATATTTTTGACAGAGTAGAATTAGGAGAAGAAATGAACAATTACAGAAAATATCAAAATCAATCAATCAAACAAGGTTAAAAAAAGTAAATCCATTCATTAAAGTATAGGATACATACATGCCTATAGTAGATGTAGATACACGGTAGCACATGCATGATAATAGCCTATTGGCATACAACATTATAAGCCTATTAGCAAGTTAGCAAGCTACATTTTATTTTTTAACTTTTTTGTCTTTTCTTTTTGCATTTATTTGTATCTATCATTGCAAACGAGAGTTCCCCTCTCATGTGTTTTCTGTGGTTTTAAATAAATATAATGATGATGATGATAATGAGGATGATGAGGATGATGAGGATGATATTGGTCTGAACCTCCATAAAGTGTATATGGACACAAGTCCTAAAGTAACCTAGCTATGTAGGCTACATATGGTCTCCAAGGTTACAACATCTTCCTCTGCTGGCAGAAATGCGGAACTGAGTCCAGGCTGCACTGTAAAGGGATGCGGGTTGCACAGAAACAAGCTCCACAAGAAAGCACATTACAGCCGGTATAAACTGATGCATTTTAGCGAGTTCAGCAACACTCTATTTTTGTGCTTTAAATGTCAAATTGTAATGGGCCTCAAGTTTGTGAGCACAAGTGACTTCTTCTCGCCATAAAAGTTGTAAAGCACCGCCCTCTGTTGGGTGACATGCAGACTAAACACACAGACTCCGAGAGGACCACTGCTGAAAAGAACGGAAAGAGAAAGAGACAAAAAACTAAATACTTAACTTTAACTAAAAAAATAACTTAAAATATATGTCTGAAATTTGATTCGATCCTTGGTGTAAACTGTTGATACTAAGTCCCTACAGTTAATAATTTTATATTATCACTAGATAGGTACACAACAGTTATTATGTAACAAGCATTTCTAAATAGAATAGAATATTAGCCTGTGGTGAATTACCCTTACAATATTCATTCCAATAGACCATGATGGACATCAAAGGGGATCAAGTGAGTTATGGTGACCTTAGTGGAGCTGCTATTCCTAAAACGTATATGAGTCAAATAGCTCAGAGGGTATGGCTTGCTGGTATTGGTTATGTATATTTGGCTCACAATCAAACCAAGAGCAAAGGTCATATTTAAATATGATCTACAACCAAGGGTATCTGTAACCCATATGAATACTTTACATCACTAAATGGAATTGAATAGGATAGGATATAATAGAATAGAACAGGTCATGTTAAAATAGGATAGGATAGACTAGGACCGAATAGAATAGAACAGAACACCACAGGCATTCTATATAATCTATAGAATAGAATAGAATAGAAAGGGATAGGATATAATAGAGCGGGGTAGAATAGAATAAATAGAATTAAATCGAATAGAATAGAATAGGATCAAATAGAATAGAATAGAACAGTAGAGGATAGGATAGAGTAGAATATAATAGGATATGATAGAATAGAATAGGATCAGATAGGATAGAATAGGATAGGATAGAATAGAATAGGGTATGATAGAATAGAATAGAATAGAAGTGAATCGAATATAATATAATAAGATAGGATAGGATAAGATAGGATAGGATAGGATATGCTAGAATATAATATAATATAATTGAATAGTATAGGATAGACTATAATAGAATAGAATAGAATAGAATAGAATAGAATAGGATAGACTATAACAGAATAGAATAGGATAGGATAGACTAGAATAGAACAGAATAGAATAGAACAGAATAGAATAGAATACGATAGAATAGGATACAATAGTATAGGATAGTATAGGATATACTATAATAGAATAGAATAGAATAGTATAGGATAGACTAGAATAGAATAGTATAAGATATACTATAATAGAATAGAATAGAATAGAATAGAATAGTATAGGATAGACTAGAATAGAATAGTATAAGATATACTATAATAGAATAGAATAGAATAGAATAGAATAGTATAGGATATACTATAATAGAATAGGATAGAATAGAATAAAATAGAATAGTCTTATGATTATGGTCCATAACCGTAATAATAATAATAATAATAACAACAGCATATGTAACTCACGTGAATCATTTCAGTCCCTGATTATAATAAAAAATAATATTTCAACTTTTGGAAAACTTAAAAATATTTTTTTAAATGTTAATTACGCTCATAGGCTTCGTGCTTCGTGCATTTCAATGCCCTGCATTAACACTTGAGAACAGCAACATGTTGCCATCCACGAACTCTTTGAATGCGCCTCGGCATGGCGCATGCGCAGTACTTGACATTTTGAAGTTGCTTCTCCGGGGTGTTTGAACAGGAAGGCGGACATGTTGGTCAGGCTGTGGGAGAAAATCGGGCATCGTCTGCTGTTTTTTTTTCTTCCGAAAACGAACACACTCCTAAACCCGATTTATATGCATTCGGTATGAGAGAAAAAACAGTGTTAACGGGAAACAACCGACAGTCAATGACAATGCACAGGATGCAGCGGAAGGACTGCCGATAAACGTTGTAACGACTCCGCGTTTAAACTGAGCGACATTTGGAAGAAGCAGAAGTTTTTTTCCCACCACTTCTTACTTTTGAGCTGTCAGAATCTACTGTAGTTTTCTGCAAGGGGCCTGGCACAGAAATGGGAACGGGCCTGGACTAACCTTCCCACAAACAAAAAGGCATTACATTTAACTTTTAGTTGCCCTTTGTTTTGGATGCAGCAACAGTTTTAAGCCCTTCTCCTCGGTGGCATCCTGTGGAGGCTGACTAATCTGTCGCCGCATTTATCTTGAAGTCGTTTGCCACCCTAACTGGGAAGAGACAGCTTTACGACTCTGAAAATGTGGCTTCTGTACATTCAACGAAACCTTAAACGTTTCATCGTGTGTGAGAGCTCGAAGAGAACGATGTGTTTTCTTTAAAGTGTAAAAGTTCACACGAAGAAAGGAACATTTTGGCTAGCTAGCTACCGCTGGCTGCTAAAGCTAGCTAGCCAGCCTTCTGCCTCGCCACCAGTGAGCTGTTTTTTGTTCACAACCTCAACGTCGGCGGCTGAGTTTAACAGCAAAAAAATGTCGTCTGCCGGGGAAAGTATGGTGGCTCGGTTTGAAAAAATCGATGCCATGTTGAAGGACCCAAAGTCAGAAGTAAACACCGATTGTCTTCTGGTAAGTTTGTTAGCTTGTTAGCTGGCTATAGGCAGCTAGCGAGTCAACCATTCGGGGTCAGTCTACTCCTTGGAGCAGAAATTCTTTCCGAGACCAACAAGTCGTCTCAATTGTCACTGAAGGAATGTGCTGGTATTGACGCCTCAAAACAATTAATCACGATCACCAAACACGTGTGTGTTACGACAAGGTTTTATGTATTACGGATTTGCAAAAAGAAACTTGTATCCTACAGTCCCAATTTCGCACCCAAAAACAACGAAACGGCAATTGCTTAGCAGTACGATTGATTTTTTAACAGCGATCAGTAACTACTTGATAAGTTGGATTCAATATGTAATTAAAAAGCAATGCTATATCAGAGCTAGACAGACAGATGGCAACCGTGTTTCTGTTCTCCACAATACACACACACTTTGTCAGATTATTTTTGGTTAGGCCTGTTAAAACGAATCATGTTGTTAGATCTGATCAACTTTATTGGTTTCCTTGACACACTCTAGAAGTCACAGGCTTAATGCTTTTTGATGACACTAGTGTGCTTTAAAAACATTCAATTCAGTTTTATTTATCGTGCCAAATCATATCAAAAGTTATCTCAAGACACTTTACATATAGAGTAGGTGTAGACCACCCTCAGACTTATTTAGGATTTACAGAGACCCAGCAATTCCTCCATGAGCAACAGCAGGTCACTATATGTATAATAATGATAATTATAATATCTATATACAGTATTTATTCAGCAATCTTGTGTAGACAGTGGCTGGGAACAAAAACCTTCCTTGTAAAAGACATGAACGTTGTTTAGATTACAGTAGGGTGAGTGGTTAGGTGTGCTGTTTTGTCGAGATTTACTTATCTAAGCTTCATTTGAAGTTTGAGGCTGCCTACAAGCCTGTTGTAACCTGCAGGCATGGCTGCATCGGTATATACACCTGCTGGCTTGGGTTTGCCCTGGCTGCTTCCTGTGTACGGGTGACAACTCATGAAGTGACTGAGGAAAAGAAGGCGGCTGCTGCCACGTGCTAAACCCTAAAGCAACACCTTCATAGGTGTTTATTACACCAGGCAATCCCAGGAACTGACTCACTCATGGAGTGGATGTTGTTGTGTCAAGTGTTTGTTTATATCAGTATCCTTTCAGCTTGGGTGACAGTGGCACTGAGTGTTTTTCACGAGGATTTGGCTCTTAGTGACTCATGAGAGCAGTTGCACTCAGCTGTTTAGTGTGATGAAACCAAAATTCATATGGGTAATTGGATTAAACATTTTTGGCCAGAATTTCCAGGAATTGGCACTTATGTCTGTTTGCAGGTATGACTGAGTTATCAAGGAATTACTGGTAGCTTTGAGTCTGCCGATAGTGTATTTTCATTGTCACCCAGTCAGGTAGTAGTTCGGTTGTAACTCACTCATGTGTTGTTCACATGAGGCCATATTCTTTAATGAATGATTCCTGTATTTCGATTTTATGATATTGGCTGATTTACCAAGCAAAGGGACATCAGGGAAGTCTGTTTTGGGAAGGGAGCTTGTCCTAAAACCCCATCCGCACACCCGACTTGAAGTGTTTGTGTTTAGGGTTCCATAGATAGCTGTCTTTTGAAAAGAAAAACTTGCTTAGTCTCTGTGACCTCCCATCCTGTTGCAGAAAGAGGCAATTAAACTCACCTAAAAGTGCACACGCTCTGCATTTTTAATGGCAAAAAGCTGTGGGGACTATTCCTGCTGGCAGCCACACACACAAGGGTGTTGTTCCTCTTTTTTCCCCTTTCTGCAATCTTGCCTGATCAATGAATGGAGGCCTTTTGCTGAGTTTCTCTCTGCCACCGTGCAACTCCACCCACAGCTTAATAAAATTCCATGCTAATCAAATAACCTCTTGTCTTTGACTGGCCTGGAGTTCCCTGTGCGTCCCAAAGCCATTCTGCACGTCTGGAGGGAGTTGAGACCAGGCAGGCAGCTCTGAGGTAGATGGGTGTGGGCTCTTCTCTCTACCCATAAACCAAAATTATGTGGACTGAAGACTCATGTTTCTGAAGGCCATGAATCAGGACATTTAACTCATAAAGCAGCCAACATGCTTGGCTATGAGTAATAGGTTCCATCAGAATGCACAATGCAAGCCTTTTACTGGCCATGTTTCTGTACCTGAGTTAAGCAGGCATAGCTTTCCGTATAAAGTGTAGCATTGTTGGACGTGTACATTTTCCCCATAGAAGCCTGGTCTGTGTTGTGCGATAGTGACATTTGGCCTGCACCTTACCACTCAGCTCTGGGCTGGCCTATTGAGCACAGTATTCCAGCTCTGTTGCCCTTATCTTCACCCCCTATATAAATCCTGCTTGGAGAGAAGAGTACCTTATCTGGGTGGGCTGTCCCCTCCCTAATTGTGCTCTAGGCAGGCCTCTTAAGTGCCGATCTGAACAGACAGAATTCCTGACATTGTGATGTGAAAGCAGCTCACTGACATAAAGGGTCTTAGCATTGTCCGTAGGTGTTTTTCTGTTGGCAACGATCAGTATCTTGCACCAAATAATTTTATCAAATATGTCTGGATTGAGTCTCTGAAAGTTAGCATAGAGGAAATGGTGTGTTTGTCTGTTTATCGACATATTAAATAGAAATCGCCAGTTGCCTTTTCACTTGGTCCTTCAGTTCCAGAGTCTGTAATTTTTTGGTAAATTAGAATGGTTGAGTTGATGTGTTGGAACTTGTTTTGCAAGGGCTTTGCCTCTATTTGATTTATATAAAGGCTTTTGTCTTTGTTCTTACTTTGACACTTGGGGTGCATTGGCTTCCCTGTGTTTTGATCCAACTTCTATCTGCTATTTAGACTCTAAGTCTGTTATAAGAGTAATTATAGGAAACTACAAGGCTAGTAAACCAGATTTGTAGACAGACAGTGATTGACTGTGTGAATAGTGCATGGACATGTTAGGGTGGATGCTCTTATTTTTAAATCACTCAAATAATCAAAATGCCAAAACCGGCTTTCTGATAATTTGATTAATTTAATTTCTTGCTAATTTAGATCTATTAAAGTCTACTCATGAGCTAATTTACAGATGAAGAAATGCTTTATTAAATGAATGACATAATGAATGTTTTTAAAGTCATATTTGCAGTTTAACACCTGAGAGTATTTGCCACTCAAAATAGATTTAGTCCCACAAGAATATCAATGTTGACTAATTGAAGGAGGTGCTCATTAATACTTTTGTCACTGTTGCTAGTTAATGGTAACCTGACTATCGCCAGATGACTTTCGTTCCATCTTGACTCCGCCTAGCTCGCTTTCAACCATCTGGGATCCCTTCATTGCAGAGGGATTTCAGGGTGCACAAAAAATGGTCAGGCCAATCAGGACCGCCGGGAGGGGTTTTAGGGGTTTTATATAGATGTGACGTAGCGGAGAATCGACTGTTTTTGATTCGGACAACAATGGTGGCTCGCATCCAGGAAGCAGGCGTCGATATCGATGCTGGTGTTTCATCTGTGTTGTCCAATCAAGCAAATATTTCTTCTTATACCAGAGAATGGCTCTGAAGGCGTTTGTTGGTGGGAACGATATTTTCGCCCATCTCTCATCAGCGTTATCAGTTGGTTTCGATGTGAGTGGTTGAAGTAGCACGTCAGTAAAGATGACGGACAAGTGGTTTATCCAATCATATGTGAGGATTTTTGATAAGGCCCAGTCTCTTGGAATCACTTTGCTATGGAGTGATCCCAGATGGATGAGTGAAGCATGGCGAAACGAAATTCATCTGGCGAGAGTCAGGTTAAGTTAATGGTGCTGTGTGGGGAAGAAGCTATGGAATAAAAAAGGAAAGTGTGAAACGTTTCAATTGTTTATGTTAAGCCTGTGAATAAATCCTCATTTGTCCAGGTCATCGTTATACCCAAAGCAATTTCAGTCAAAAGAAACTGGACTTGGTTTTTTGTCTAGAAAGACGTTTCACCTCTCATCCAAAAGGGCCTCATCACTTTATGTACGCATCTGACCAGTTGCTTTTGAATGAAGTTGTTTATGTTAAGTTTTTTTTTATTACACTTCCAATTATGGCCTATTGCCATTCAGCATGTTTTCCTTTTCTAAGAAAAATCAGCTCAATTCTAAGAGTTTGGACATTCAAAGGAAAGCAAAACCAGGGTCTACAGAGGCTGGAACTTTTGCACAGGCAGAGTGACAGTTGTTGGAATGGCCTAAATTTAAGCCATGAGAATGATTTGTAGAACTTGCATAGTCAATCTGCTTGAGTAACAGCCAGTAAGTACAGTAAATCCTTGTCTTGCCTATGTAGAGAGAGCATGCCCTTGTTCTAATGACCTTTGCCTTTAATGGACAAACCTTACCTGCAAGGTGTTGTCAGCCCTGATAATGCAGTTATAGGCTGAGTTCCAAATCGCTTGCTGGCTTGTATACTGCAAAATCCCACGGGATGCAGTAGGATGTCATGGTATTTTTGGCATACTGCGTTTGACCTACTATGTATTGGGAAATACTAAATAATTTCTGGCATAATAAATAGCGTGGAAGTATGGTATTGGAAGACAGGGATAGTCTATATTGTTTCTAGACTTAGAGACAGATGCTTGTTAGTATTTACACTACGTGACATATTTACAAGCTGAACACAGTACCTTTTTACATGACACATTACCTTGTAAGTAAAATCAAAGTATTTTCAACCTAATTTTCTGTTAACTGATTATTTGGAGCAATGCATGAGATCACCTATTATGGTTATTTTAAAGACCATACTAGTGATTTTCTATGTTTGAGTCTGCCGAGCTGTGTACAAATTGCTCATACTTTAAATACATCAAAGCATGCTTTATTTTAGATTTTAGGTTGATTCACTGTCCATTGTTTTGAGAATGTGCCAATGCAGCTTCTGCTTTGTTTTTTCATTGTTCTACATATTTATTGAAAACAAAAGGGTGCTGTATGATGACCTTTAATGCCAAGTTAGGGTTTAGTGTAGTTATACCATTTATGTATCTAGATCAATTAATGATTGAGACTGATATGTAATAATAAGGGACAGGCACAGGCAGTTAATGCCAAGATCAAGGGATCGCATAAATTCCCTAAGGGCCAATCGAGAACTTGTTTTTCCAAATCTATTTTCAGGACGCAACACATCTTCCTGCAAGAATACTGATGCACAGCAATACAGCCTATCCAACACCTAATGCTTATTATCAATCAAAACAGTCACAGTTACCCATTAAGGATTTATTTTTTTCAGAACAACAACTTCAAAACATAATTTCCTTACAAAAACGTAATTAAATCCACGTTCACATTCTGTTAATGATCAGTCCCGCTGTGGAGAACATGCGCTCAGCTGGCACAGAGGTGGCAGGTATCAGCACGTGCTGCTTTGCCACAATGCTAATTGTTTTGTACCGGTACCTGTTGGACTTCCACCATTCCGGTGGGTTATTCTAAGGACGGATGCATGGCTCACTGAAATAAGTTTCCAGCTTGTTGACATCCATTTTATCAAAGTAGTCCTCCCAGAAGAGGGTGTCCAGTGCTTCTGTGCTTGCGACGCTGCATCCCCAAACATCACTGCTTTTCCCCTCCATATCATCTGGGCCTTGCACTGTATCCCTGTCATGTAGTTCACACGTCTCTCGGATGTCAAGGCAAAGAGCCAGTTCCAAAAATCCCAATGATTTCTGTCTGGGGTCAAGCGCAGAAGCAAGAGGTGCTGCACACACAAAAAACTTGAGTGCCGTTGTTTACCAATTGAGTGAATTTGAAACGAAGAGTACTCGAGGAATCGATCACTCACGCCCATAATTAGTAATAATATTGTGATATTGATTCCCAGCATTATTGTCAGATAGCAATCAGCCGCCAGGACACACTAATTAGGAATACTAATACTGGAATCTTGGATGTTGCAGCATCCCTGAATGCACCACTTTTTTTTATTTTTTATTTTTTAATAGACATAAATGGTCCTTGCTGCTCAAAGCTACATTATACCGTTTAAAGCTAAATGACTCCATTTGTATTGTAGTTGTCTCAAATATTGAAAACTCATACTTTGGTCTATTTAATGATAAATTAAATGATATCCTTGAGTTGAGAAACATGCATTTGTGTCATGGGTTATTGTCAGCATTTGATCCATCCCTATTGTATTGAAAGGTTCAGGGCTGTCTGTTGTAAACTGCTCTCCTCAGCTATTCAGCTATGGGAACAACAATTGGCTGAGCTATTTGTAGCTCTGCATTCCCTCAACTGACTGATTATGTGCAGGAATGCATACTAAAATGATCCAGTCTTTTAATAATGGAACACTTTTTCCTTTTAATTCACCCATTGAACTTTACAATGTCCTGCTTTTCTTTCATTTTATTTCGTACAGGCTACAACCTCAGTTAGTTTGACCCACTTACAAAGAACTCTGCGACCCCGAAGATGGTCGAAATGAGCTGAGTTGGTGTTTAATAAGATGGTTATTTGTTGGGGCGAGGTCAGAAACTCCGGGCAGAGCGGGCAGGACAGCAGAGTTTTGCTTGAGAGTCCAGAGCCCAGTCAGTGGAAACACGTGAGTGCTCTCCACTGTTGGAATAACTCAATTATATTTTGACATGAAAGCATTTGTGACAGTGATTCTCACTCACTGGGACCTCATAAGGAAATGGAATGCCCCTGTTTTGCCACCCCTGGGTTCACTGTCACTGCCATTTATCCAGTAGAGTTGTTAGATATGCAGGCTTTCTAGGTAAGTGGGGTTTTCTGTCAGTAGATATTATGTACAACAGGACTGTGCAAAAGGAGTTAGGACAAATAACCTATTTAAAAAAACAAAACAAAAACAAAAGGGAATCTCTTGGATTCTAAATCGATGAATGAAAATCAGATCAGATGGAGCCAGAACAGCCCGTAACTGCAAGTTAGCAGCAAGGAAGTTACGTGTCTTATGCTTTGAATGACTTCTTTGGTTTGTATGGTCACCTTTGTGTTTACAAGGGTAACGCTTTTATTTGCATGGCAAACTGAATAGCTGTCTACGCAGTTGCTCACATGTGGAAATCATATTGTCTTAAAGAGGTGGCAGAAAAGGAAGTGAGAAGTAGGGCTCAACTTACGCCAGTCCACATGCCTTGTGCTGGCATGCAGAAAGGGATGATGTGGCTGAGTCTCCCATGGAAATTTTAACTCAGACTTTAATGTCTGGAAAAGAGCTTGTGTGTGTGGATTTCTCTCCCCTAAAGCATAAAGAAATAATTGCCATATGTAATGTCAACCACTGGCTTGTGCGATTTGTGTGTGTGTATATATATATATTACATTATTACCACATTCCATTAACAGGGTGATGAGATGGTTTTTCGTGTTGTTATTTAGCTGATCCTGGTATCGGTGCATCTCTATAATGAAAACATAGTCTGTAGACTTCTACCACCCTATGCTTGTTGTACTTAAGTGACTTTTGTGCATTGTTTTGCTCTATTTCTATTAAGGTAGATTGTTAGAGTAGTATGTATGTTCTAATTTAACTTTGTTTTTACATTTGCTCTTGCCTGGTTCATTCAAGACTATCCCTACAGTGAATGTGGATATCTCAGAGGCTAAAGGCTAGATCCACATGCATTTAATATTTAGACCCCTGGTCTATTACTATTTATCTGCACTAGTGTAGCATTTTCTTTTCCATTATGCTGCAAATTTTGATCACTGAAGCCTTTTTTCCTTCTGTTTGCCTGTAAAGCAGACATAAACTCCTGAGCCCTTGGAAATTTTTTCAAGCAATAAGTGCAGTGGGAGTGCTTATCTAGGAACTGTTTCACCTCTGGAAATTACTACTCTTATTACTAAGAGCTTTGTCAGTGATCCTGGAGCATCAGCCTCGCGTTTGTTAGCGCAGCCTGGTGCTGATTTTAGTCTGAGCCATGCCTGTGCTACTGGCTGCTCCATCTGGCCCAGCTGCAGTGGTCTGATAGCGAAAGCCAGATAGTGACGGATGATGAAGTTTGGTTACTGACTCTCAACTTGTATGATCACAAACCATTTATGAACAAACTGCTTGATATTGCAGATACATATGCTGATTTGAGGCATTCAGGTACAGCTCTTAGGTTTGGCCAATATGACTACTACTCGTGTCTACAGGTAGAGTTTTTACTGTTGTAGCTATCACTGGGTGGCCATTGTAGGTAGTCTTGTAAAACAATGAGCAGGACTACATTATGGAAGTTAAAGTTGTTCCAGATATTTTGTTCGGAAATGCCTATGATAATGCCTAAATGCTGAAAAAAATATCTTTATTTTCTTTTTCTGTTATGACCAAATACCCTGGAAATAATCTCTGTTGTCCTGGAAATGTTTGATTGTATTTCAGCCCATCACACAGATCGCCTCCGTTAACCTAGGTGTGTATTTTGGTTGAAATTCGAGGTAGGATGAGCTGCATGCTATGACCTTACAACATTGATAGCCATCATATCACATCATCAGGGTTAGTAATATGCAGTTGTTAAAAAATAATACTTTGTATGTATTAAAAATGTTTTTAATGCACTTGTATTGGATCAGTACTTATCAGTAGTTATTGGCGGATATGTACTTCAATTATTGGTATTGGAAAGGAAAAAACTGGAACATCTGTGTTGTTTTTTTACCATCAGTCAGGTATTAAATATGCTGAAATAGCCACTTCATGAATTAATAAACTTCATAAATCGTTTCTCAATTAATTCACCAAAAAGTCTACTATATCACTATATACTGGTATCATGATTTTATCTATATTGTCCACTCCTAACAGCAATTTATTTCTGACTATGATGCCTTCATAATACCTTGATGCAGTGCCTCTTTCCGTGAAGATAGCCGACACCACAGCAGAAATGCAAATGTTGAGATTCAAACCTGCAACAAACCTGCTTACACACCAAGTGCTACATACTCTTCAGATTGCTAATTTGATGGTGTACAGTTTCTTCCTTAAATGCACTTTGTAGGTAGTCTTGCAAAAACAATGAGCATTTCAATTATTGGTTATTTTGTTTATGCTACAGTGTTGTATAAACTTGGCTCTTCTGTGTCACTTGTGTTTCAGTGGGAGACTTTAAAGCATGGCTGTCCTCCAGATATTTCTTTGTTTTTTCCTTCATTTGTTCTCCCATTGGACCAGCCAGCCCCACATGCACCAGCCCTCCACTCCCTTCTCCTTTCCGTCATCGTGTTAGGCACTAGCGCTGATTGAAAATAAGGCTCACTGGGTGACTCTGTACTTGGGATGGATTTTTTTTCCTCCCTTCCTTCACTTTTTGTTGAGAACTTGTTTGGCCACATACCTAAAATAGCTCTCTGACGTGTACAGTCCTGTTAAGGAATGTTACTGTGGCTGTCCAGAGTTCTCTGCGGCAGGAAGTTATGCAAACATGCATTGCAGAGCACAGAGCCTTGTGATTAGGGTCCTGAAGGACTTATTTCTTCAGCTTTTCCCCCAGTGCAGGCTGGTTGGATACTGTAAAGCCAACCAGTTCCCTTTTTTCTCCCATCCTAGGGTCTCTCTGGTGTAAATTGTCTTTCCAGAAAGTTAACTTTTTTTTGAGCAGATGATAGTTCTCAGCTCAGCCATAGTGTCGATCACAACCTACCCTCTCATTAATTTCCCACATTCTGTCTACGCGCTTCTGTTTTTCCGTACAGCAATTTTTCACCTCCAATATCTCCTTTCCCCCTGCTTCCACCCACCCCACAGGGTGCTTGCTTGTTATGTTTCATAGTGAGGGGGGAGGGTATGGGTATGGCCCTGACCTCCACTGCTGAGCAGAAGCAGCAGAGTTACTTAAGAGGATTCCTTGCCTCGTCTGAGCTGCTGATTCACCATGTGTCATCATTGTTTTGCTCAGTGATGCAAAAAGAAATCCTCTGAATATTTGACAGAACAGCACTCGCAATACAGGAATGACAAGATTCTTGCAATGATAGTGAGTCTTCTGTGAATATTGGAGCTTATGTCAACAAGTAAAATTAATGTTTATTTGATATTGTATGGACTGGAGACCAGCTGTCCATAGATATAAATAACAAAGATATATAGAAGCTGTAGGCTAGTTGACCCATGGCAAAGTGTCAGAAGATGCTCAGTTTCAACATCTGGCTCACACCTGCTAGAGGGAATGCATAACAGTGTGTGATGTTCAAGTGCTCGAGTGACTGTGTTCTTTCACCCATTCTGGATTATGGAAGATTAGATCTATTGTAGCTGTCACATTTTAATTTAAAATGGGTATTTATTCATGCATGGCTCTTTTCAATTGTATTTATTGACACCATCATTCGTAACACGGTTTTTAAATAACGGGTGATGCTGCTCAAGCTCTTATAAAAGGTTTCCTGTACTGTACAGTTCTCATCAGGCCACCACCCTGTTGCCCTAGTCATCAAAAGGTACTTAGTTCCTTCAGTTGCTTTTTTTTAGACTTGTCACTAGGGTGGGAAATTCTGCAATTGGTCATCCAGCCAAAATTTACCAGACACTTGCATTCTACACCAGCCATTTGGTATGCAAATGCAGTGAGCGTGTTAACTTAGACATGCATTTCCCAGTTATGATGCATATACCTGTTTTGATCATATTCGGGCTATGATGGTTCCATGTAACACAGAGAAATCTGCTTATTCATATCCTTGTATATACGTGATCAATACTAGTATCAGAGTTAGTGAATAATGCATGTCATATGCTCAGGCTCCTGTCATGTTTTCAAAACAAACCAATATTGGGAGATGCGAGTGACAGGAAATATTAAAAATATTGTTAACCATTCTTGCTTCAGTTTTCAGACTGTGGTCAGGCAGCGTGGGGGAGACGTTTTTGATACGCAACCTCTTTCAGTACCGAAAAACAAAAGACCCTTTCCTAATTGCTCTAAAAGTGAAATGCTTTCGATGCTGCCGTCTTGTGTGTGTTTCTTTTAAGTCACTGGACTGAAGCTGCGCCTGTGCAGATAGTTTGCAGCGTAATAATGCGCATACATGCAACAGTATCCTGATTTCTTTTCGAGTCCTTCATCTAGCATATTCAGGTTTGGGATAAGGGCTTAGGTTTTTGAAACCGGGATATGGTTGCATAATAACTCTCAGAAAGTAAACATGTGGGTAAAGTATATTTGCCGATTGTGTAACGCAAATTTATGGATAAAAGTCCATATTCCAACAAAAGGATCCAAGAGAAAAAAGCATTAGCGAGCTGCTTAATCGATAGCTGCTTGCTCGATGGCTGCGCTGCGCTCATCTCATCTCATCCATGGAAGCCTTCATGTTGTTTACACTGAACAATCGCTTCTCGTTTCGTGACTCTTCGCTTGGCAGACTTCTCCAAATTTTCTCCGCCGCACGTTATCAGACCGATCTGCGAGTACAATACAACGGAGCTTGCGAGATCAGGATGGCCTCATGAGGCTAATTGTTACATGCTCAAACGCAAAAACAAGAGGCTTTAAGAACTCCATGTAAACACTCACTGTAGAGCTGCAAGATTTCTTTTCACATTTTCCCTCCATGTTTGCTTTGGTTTTCCAGCAGTATGGCCCATAAAGGTATTTCTGCTCAGCAGCTGCCTTAAGCCCCCCCCAGACATAATAACCTTTCTCTCAATGCACATGCTCCTGGGCAGATGTTCCCTTTCAACTGTATGACAGTAACATGATCTTGACATCGATGAAACCAGACATGTTTCCTTAGTTCATTCAGGAATTGGCTTTGTTGCAGTATGTGATGCTGCAACAAATCACAAAAGAGTGCTTGAGATACCACATTCACACATTTCTTTTAAAAAAAGGAGACTTTTCTTAATTCTTCACATGCATTTATAGATACACGTACAGCATGCATTTAAAAGATTTTCTGCTAGCATTAAAAACACGATTTTGTGACTGCCAAACTGCCCTTTGAGATCCTTCAGTGGATGTGTTATCAATCACTTTAAGAAACTGAATGCTCACAGTAGCACTGTAATATGCAAAATACCTCCTAGACACTAATTATGTAATCCAGGCTCAAAGCCCACTGCTAGCTTCAAGCAGACATCTGTTCAACAGCCTGACAGGACAGTGACTGTGTTTGCTTTCTGCATGTTGTGTGTGATGTTGCTGGAACGTTAGACACTGTAGCTTTGTTTGCCTGCTTGTTAACCCTTCTCCTCTCCTCGCAGGATGGTTTGGACGCACTGGTGTATGACCTTGACTTCCCTGCCCTAAGGAAAAACAAGAGCATTGACAACTTTTTGAGTAGATGTAAGTAGCTCACATCAGTGCTTTCTCTCGTGTCCTCCTTTTTTAAGGTTGCTCTCTCCATGTCTTTCCCTTGAACCGTTTGTGTTTGCAAACCCTGTCACATATGGGTATAAGCCTAGGCGCAGAAAAGAAGGCTGTTTTTGGGTCACCGACTCTATGTGGGCTTGGACACAATAGGTGTCTGCTGCTTAGTGTCCCCAACAAAGGGGCTTTCATAAATGGCTGGTGACCCACATGATGCCGATCGTGATGGCTTCTTTTTTTCCACAGTGCCCTCAGACTGGGGGACCCCTTAACTAGTACCAATCACAGGCAGATAGTGAGGCTGAATTTCTTTCCTTGACAGATTTAGTATAACTTCCCATTTGTTTGCCTGTACATTTCTAAGAAATGGCAACTTAACATGTTACAGTGTTTATCCCAGAACTTGTTCTTTAAGAGCCAGCAGCATCTGATGTGGGGGCAGAGCGTCAGTGTTACATCTTGGGGATATAATATATGTCTTTAATTTCCTGAATTACATATAGACAGACAATTTAACCCCTATAACCAAACTGTTATTTCTGAAAATATTCCCCCTCCCGTTTTTGCCATGTTTTGTAGCCTTCACTTTTCATTTTCAATTGCTCAAGAATTCTCCAGTAAATACACTTTGCACCAAAATTAAATTTTACTGATATTCGTATTCATGTACAGTATTGATTAAGTAGTGACGGCTTTCATAGGGAAATTATCTGTTTACACTCTGAACCCTATGATGTGGAAGAGAACATGTGGTCTTCTCTCAATAAATCTGCAACAGCAATACATTATACGATGCATTTTCCAATAAGCGTGTTTATAATCTATGGTAAACTTAAATTCAGTGTTTCATATTTGAGCATCAGTCCAATCTACTGTAAACCCCTGGGCTAAAACTGCCATTAGGCATCTCCTCGTTTACTCTTGGTACAGTACTTTTGTGTATAGCAGCCAAGTGTTGGAAATGCATTGATGGATGTGGACTAATGGACTAGCGGTCTTGTGAGACGCTGGTCCTCTGTAGCATGCATTGCCTGAAGGGCTCTTTACTCAGAATCCTGGCCTACATGCATTGTGTGTTGCACCCCGATCACATCAGCTGATTGTTCTACTGTATGTATGCAGCGAGCTACTGGAAATAATCCTCCTCCGCCCGCACATGCATAGAAATACACAGAGTGTGTCTCCGTAATAGCACCATAAATATCCTATTTGCACCATTTCTAAACGTGGTTTATACTGTATGTCCCTTTGGTCCTCTGGGAGTTTTCCCGGGAACATGTGCTCACAGTGGAAATTACTCACTCTAAAATGTTCTCATTCTAATAACTCAGGCCTTGCTTTTTATTTTTAGATCAATTGAACTTGCGTGCATCCCCGTTTTCCATGCGCTCCAGTGCCAGTTGTGGCCCGTGTGAATTGAAAATTATTCCCCTAAGTTCAACTATAACCAAATTTGGCTGAGCAGTGAACACTACCTCCCCCAGGGGAGCTTGCATTGTTGCATTAGGGAGAGGCCAACTCTCAGTAAGCAAGTATTCCTGAACAGCAGCTCTCAGCTGTGCAGAAGCACTGTCGTTTTTTTCTGATCTGTTTGCCAACAGGCTGGATGTTCCTATGAAAGTCATCCTCTGCTAAATGTAAACATTATATGACAACTTAATGATGTTGGGTAATAAAAAATAAGGTAGATGATCCCCCAAACAAAATTCAACCACTGGAAACTGTATTTTAACAACAAAACAAAAACATACTTTGCATGCTCCCTCAGGCACCTTATACTGTATTATAACAACTTAAGCTTCTATAGCTTCTATTTTTTTTATCCCCATTTGTATTTACTTGTTTGTTTTTTTTCCCAGACAAGGAAACCATTAGTAAAATTCGGGATCTACGCATGAAAGCGGTGGACTATGAGGTGGTTAAAGTTATTGGGAGGGGAGCATTTGGAGAGGTGCAATTGGTAAGAATGCCTTTTTTTAAAATATTCTAATCCTGGCAATAAAGCTTTAAGGAGTAATGTAGTCAGTTTTTTTGTTTAAAAAGAATATGTTATTCCTTATGTGTTGCACTAAAAGGTTTATTTGTGAGAAGTATTTGAATACACCTAACTTGATCTTTTCCAGGTGAGACACAAAGCCACAAGCAAGGTATACGCCATGAAGCTGCTGAGCAAGTTTGAGATGATCAAGAGGTCGGACTCTGCTTTCTTTTGGGAGGAGAGGGACATCATGGCTTTTGCCAACAGCTCATGGGTAGTACAGGTATGATGTGAAAGCAAAACAGCATCTTTAACCTAGTTTATTATTATTATAGGCCACAAATGCATAAACCAAGTTGTGTTGAGTCTTTTTCTTATTAATAAATATTCTTCTCATTAATATAGTATTATTGTTATTCTTATTTATAAATCGATTTTTTGCTAATTCTTTCCGCAGCTCTTTTTTGCATTCCAAGACGACCGCTACCTCTACATGGTGATGGAATACATGCCGGGTGGCGACTTGGTTAACTTGATGAGCAATTATGACGTCCCAGAAAAGTGGGCTCGCTTTTACACAGCTGAAGTTGTTCTGGCTTTGGACGGAATCCACTCCATGGGCTTCATTCACAGGTAACAACAAAACTATCCCCTTCCCCCGGTCTCCATTGTGGTTGTTGGTTTGGTTTTCATATTGGCTGCAGTCAAACAACTTTATGTGATACGTTTCTGATGGAAAATACTATTTCTGAGGCAATCCTTAAAGTGTAATTCTGGCGCAGAATCATCCCATGATCTTTTTCGGCACTTACATACGTCAAATAAGCCATCGAGACAGTTTTTTCGTGTATGAACTATTAACGGAGAAATCCGTGAGAGTTGATGTATGCAAGTGCCAAAAAAAACGTGGGATGATTTTGAGCCTGATTTACACTTTGAGGCTTCATAGTCTGTTTGGAATTGCCTCTGAAACCTTGTCCAAAGTGAACCGGTAAAATAATTTGGGATGCACCGACACAATGTTTATAATGACAGTTTGGGTGATAGAAATGTTTTGTTGTTGTTACTCATTTAGTTATTCAATCATACAAATTTAATGAAACAACATTTCATATGTCCTTATTTCACAAGAAAAATAACTGCTTCAAAAGTCCTTTAGCTGCTTTAAACCAGTGTTACCAAGACAATCACTTTTCAGTATTTACATAACCCAGTGAACTTCAAGGCCTTGTTAGTAAGCTCTTCAGCTTTGCCTTTGCCTCTGCCTGTGTGGAATTTTCCCCCTTTCTCAAATGCTGCGGTTTACGTGATTGTTCGTTCTCACATGCTGTGCTGCCACAAAGCCGGCATTTTCTTTCACTGTAAACAAACCACACAGGCACACAGCTCCCTTTGACCTCTTACCTCGCATGTCATGCCAGCGCCGTGTCCTTCCCGGCTTCTTCTCCATAGCTGTAGTAGCAGCGCACGCTAGCGGGCTGTTGTTGGAGTCCGACTGCAAAAAAATAACAAATAAATATCGGCCCCCGCCATCTGTGAATTATCAAATATTTTCCAATAGGCAGTCAATGAGGCGAATGCTGGCAGATATCGATGTTCTGCCCAAAAAATTGGTGCATCAATAAAAAACTGTGAGAAATGTGCTATTTAGAAGATGTGGTAGTAACCTATGATCTAGAGGGTACTGTTATTAGCACAAATGCTAGTTACTTGCTTGTGTTCTAACTATAGATGTTGTGCTGCATTACTGCCTATGCTGTTCAGTTGAGTTACATGATGCTGGCTGAATAATATATCTTGGAGTAGTAGGGCAATCTATCAATCTCTATGCGTTGGTCAGTGCCAAATTTCCATGATAAAACCTTGTTTTTCCTTTTTATAAAATGCTTACTGATATTATTCTACACACCAAGTCATGTGCTCAGCTGCAATGGTGTAAAATTCACACCATGACACCCGTATTAAGTAGCTCTCTGCAATTTTCCCATTAGCTTGCTGGAAGTTGAAGTGAGAAGAAATTTTAAGAACACATAAATTCTGCTCCCTCAGTTCTCAGGCTCCTTCACACCCCATTACATCTGACCTATCACTGCAGAATACTGCAGCACCTTCTGACACTTCTGATTAGGAGAGCTATTTTTTCCAAGTGGCTCCCTAAAGCAGCTCTAATCGTAACTTTTGCACATAAACACAAAAGTGCTTTACTTTTCTTGTCCTTGAGTTTGATGTTTTTTGTTTGTGTGTATATGTGTTTGATATCACTAAATTCTTGCGTTCTCAGGGACGTGAAGCCTGATAACATGTTGCTAGACAAAGCAGGGCACTTAAAACTGGCAGACTTTGGGACCTGCATGAAAATGAACAAGGTATCACATTTAATTTCTCTCACCCTAATGAACCATAATCGCCATAATCACACCACGTATGCATTAGAATAAATGTTTTAAGTATGGGATTTTAAGTGGTTTGCTGATTATTTAGGTATATGAAAAACATGTAAGAGTTTTGACAAACAATAGTTTTGAGGGATTGATTTTTATGAAAAAGTATTTAAATTGTGATATTTAAAAAAATGCTTTTCCTCTTCAGGATGGTATGGTACGATGCGACACAGCAGTGGGAACTCCAGACTACATTTCGCCCGAGGTACTGAAATCCCAAGGAGGAGATGGCTATTATGGCAGAGAGTGTGACTGGTGGTCAGTGGGAGTGTTCCTGTACGAAATGCTAGTTGGTGAGTTTAAGAATAAGTTTTTCCTGTAAGGTTCAACATTAATGTTTATATTCCTGACATAATTTTTAATTTAATAGTCTGAAGTTTATGTTAAAAAACAATAAAATAACAAAAACTCTGGATCCCTTCTACCTTGTCTCCAAAATAATATATACTCCTATATATTTTTATATATTTATTCTATCTATTTACTTTTATATTTACTGTGTGTATATGTTTCACCCAGTTTGTTCTTACTGTGGACATATAGGTAACCCATGGCTCTTGTTTGTCTTGTGTTGTGCACAGGCGACACTCCTTTCTATGCAGACTCCCTGGTGGGGACCTATAGCAAAATTATGAACCACAAGAATGCCCTGACCTTTCCCGACGACAGTGACATCTCCAATGACGCCAAGAATCTCATCTGTGCTTTCCTGACTGACAGGTTAGATAGTGGCATACTAAGCACTGGATTTTGAAGTGGGTTCTTATCATTAGACCCTTTCCTTGTTTAGGCATTGATTGTGATTGCTTAGAGGACCCTCAGTGGAAAGAATCTTGATTGACATACATAGAAAAATAACAGATGTGCTTCTTTGTATAGAGATATTGCTACTTCTACTGGTGTTTGGAAATCCTAACTGTTGAAATAAATTAAGTCTGTCCTCCCCAACCCCCCAGGGAAGTTCGACTTGGCCGTAATGGTGTTGATGAGATCAAGAGGCATCCCTTCTTCAAGAATGACCAGTGGACGTGGGAGAACATCAGAGAAAGTAAGAACATTTTTACCGTCATGATTCTCACACCTCCTATCTCATTTGGCAGTCTGCTCACAGTTACTGCAATCATGTCAGCGATCATGTTTTCCATTTGACCTACTACAGACAGTTGCAGGAAATTCTTGTAGACGAGCCATTCATTCAGTATCCTTTCCAAGACTAAACGTGATTCCTGCTCAGAGGAATAATTGGCAGCACAGCCCTTTCGAGGCCAACAGCGAGGGAAGCAGTACGTCGCAAATGTTAATGCGCCGGGGATTGACACCAGAGCAGAGAGAGATTAGAAATGTGGGGCTAAATCCAGGAGCTATAGTCAGTTCTTTAGTGGCTTTATATTTAATACTTTACTAGGCTGAAGTCAGCACTTTGGTGTTGGCCCACCCGGTTGTTCCCCGGGCTGACCAGCCCTTCCAGCTGGCTGGTTTCCCCCTGTATTAAAGAGGGTTTCAAAAGAGATCTTTGATCCAAAAAAAATACTCTGAGGAGAATAATTGTTTCTGTGGCCCTTATCTAGCTGGAAAGTAATCTACTTCAAAATACAGTAATGACCGATTAAAAAAAAAAAGAGAGAGGGACAGTAAAGAAAATATGATTCACATCATTTGGCTTATCTGACCATTTTCAAGGCCTAATAGTAGCATAGAAATTACAGATTTATTTGCATGTATTATTAATCATGAAGAATGAGCATTATGGTTAACATTTTGATCTTAGATTGAGGTTTTCTCCGGTGTTAGTCCCCGTATTCCCCGTAGTCTTCTGAAACCTGTGTTGAACATTTTGGTTGATTCATAGACTGCCTTTAGCATACTATATATGTAATGAACCGTAGTAGCCCTCTTTATCTTGTATCATCATGAATCTTCTGTCTGTTCATGCCCTGTGTAGCGGCGGCCCCAGTAGTGCCTGAACTGAGCAGTGACGTTGACACCAGTAACTTTGATGACATCGAGGAGGACCGGGGAGAGGAGGAGACCTTCCCCATACCAAAGGCCTTTGTGGGCAACCAGCTCCCCTTCGTAGGCTTCACATACTATAGCAGTCAGCAGTAAGTCTGCCAGACACGTTTATAATCTATGTGCAGAGTTGTTGACTTTATTCCTTGTAACACTGAATACACATATACCTTATTTGGGAATTTAGGGCAAATATCACAGGTATACATCTTCCGTTTGCCAGTAAATGCTCCTATAATAAGAGGTTTCAAAATAACTATTGTGATAATAAAAGTATTTTGTTCCCAGTCTTTTGCGCAGCTCCAATCCCGCCACAAAGACCAGTGACAAACGTAGCAGCTCCACAAAAGAAGACAAGAGTCATGTAAGTAGAAGACTTTCTTGTGAGATGTAGAATATCTGCAAATGGCTTCCCTTTACGTAGATATCGGCAATATCTGTGTGTATCTATGAAGATCTAAGATCGTTTAATGTGTGTTTTTAGCTGGAGAATCTGCAGAAGAGGATCTACCAACTGGAGGAGCAGCTCCATAGTGAGATGCAGCTGAAGGATGAGTTGGAGCAGAAATGCAGGTTTGGGATAGGACTTTTATTTATACACAAGGTAGCTGCTTACATAGTCAAAGCACAGACAAGATGCAAATTATTTGTCACAGTCATCTCATAAAACAGACAACAGTATTACAGAGGGAGAGTCATTTACTTCTTTAAAAAATACTTAATCATTCCAAGTTAAATTGTGATATATATATATATATAACTAAATGCAAAAGGGGCCATAGATTAGTTATTATGACATGGTGCCAGTGTGTTTTTTGCCCTCTGGTTGCATTTGTGTTCTTGATTGTTTATGTAGAGTAAACCAGATTTTTGTACACCGCAATGTGCATGACGTTTTAATTTAAGAGACATTAACATGTAAGTATTTTTCTCAAACTCTTTTCTCCTCAGGACATCAAACACCAAGATCGACAAGATCATAAAAGAACTGGATGAAGAGGTTAAATGCTATTTTTTTTTCTCTCAGCATTCCTCTAATGGACAAATGATTATGTTTGCTGCTATCATCAAATCATAGCAATTCTATCCATAAGAATAAACTGCATCTACAGCTTTTATTTTGGTAATCCATATTTTCAAAAAAGTGTGACGATAGAATCAAAGGGTGATGTTAAATGTATTACTGCTCAGAGGCTAGATTGGGGATTCGTTTCTTCCTGCCACATCACAGCTGCTCTGTTGTTCCATGCCACAGGCAAACATGAGGAAGAGCGCAGAGGCCAGCATGTCTCTGCTGGAGAAGGACAAGATCATGCAGCAGCACAGATTCACAGAGTACCAAAGAAAAGCTGACCAGGAGGCAGAGAAGAGACGCAATTTGGAGAATGAGGGTAAAGATAATGAGGTGCTGCTGACGTACGATTCAGACACGGTGCAATTAAAGCATAACTGTAGAGTGGAACGTGGAAGCAGTCGATATTTAAAGACAGTTTTGTTGGATGTTAATGCCCTATCGTCTCAGTATCATTTGATCTGGTCAAGACATATGCCCCCAAATGGATTAGCTGGTGTCTTAGTGTGACCTTTATCCTGCCCACAGCCAACTACAGATCTAGTTAACTGTGATACCATTCACGTGTTTTTTGTGACTTTCCCATTCATACTGCAAGTGGATTGAGAACCAGTAAACAGTTAGTTGAAGACTTGATATTTTGTGCGTGTCTTTTAGTGTGATTTTTATCAGGAAATTGGGGATAGGATGTCGTTTGGGGTCGAAATAGGAGTTTATATGAAGCCCTGTCTAATTAATTTCACAACTTTTTTTTTTCTAGTGTCGACTTTAAAGGAGCAGCTTGAAGATATGAGGAAGATCAGCCAGAACTCTCAGGCCTCTAATGAAAAGATTGTCCAGCTGCAGAATCAGGTATACAGTGTACACACGCAGTCTGGACTAGTGGAGGACAATGTTTTCAGCTTCTTCTTTTTTCCCTCCTGATCCTCTTTGTTTTTGATTGACAGATGGAAGAGGCCAATGACCTACTGCGTTCAGAGTCAGACACAGCGGCGAGACTGAGGAAGAGCCACACAGAGATGGCAAAGTCAATGAGCCAGTTGGAGAACTTGAACCGAGAGCTGCAGGAGAGGAGCCGCGCAGTGGACGGGGAGAAGGCCCAGCTCGAGAAGGAGCTCCTGCTGCTTCAGAGCACCCTCGACTCAGAGAGGAGAAACTACAGTCTTGGCTCTGAGGAGATCAGCGAGCTACAAGGTGACCCAATGATATACAAACCTAGCCACAGCAAATGCAAATCCAGCACTGAAATACATAATAATCCATAAATCTGTGTTTATTGCATCAGAGCGAAAAGCATTCTTTAAAGACAGAGACAGGTCGGAATACGAATTGATACGATTTTATTGATACCAATACTGGTATGGATTCTGCTTACCGGCATGATTCTTTAACGATTCTCTTACCGATTCCAGATCAGTTTTCTGTGTGGAAAAAAAGACTGTAAGCCCATGTTTTATAGAAAGATATTTTAACATATTGCTGGTGTTACCACCCTGACTTGTTATGATCATTTTACAGACATTCCAAGCTGCACTGTTGTCATATTTAATTGCGTAATAAAGCCACACTGTGTCCTTGTGGCAAGTAATCAGCTGCTAAGACACAAGTTTGATGTCATTGCTTTGCAATGCACAGCTGTCAGGTAAACATGCCGGCATTGATAAAGGGAACTGATAAACTCAGAGGCATGCAATTCAGATATAAATGTATTACTAGTTTTCAAATGGAACTGAAGAACTAAAGCCAGGGAGGGCAGAATTTGCATGTATTAAGCCATCTGTGTGGTTTCAAATGACTCTTTTAGACTTATAATCTCACTCTTTCAGACATTTGAGACAGCTGCATATATCCCACCTTATAGCAGCTATCCCTCACTCTCCACACTGATATGTGTGAGACATGCCCAAGCACTGACAAAGCCCACAGCAGTCAAGCCAGTCTCTCATTTATCTGTCAGCCGCTTATCTTTTAATGGGAAGAAACTTCTGAAAGTCATAGAAGGAGAGAGGTAGAACGGAGTGTGACAGAGGGACATTGAAGACTTTCTGAAAGTCAGAACAGTATGTCAGACAAGTATTAGGCATTAGGCACGTTGTCATTTACTAAATATTTGAAAATATCGTAAGCGCCATGAAAGTGACGCACTTTATCCTCTCTTCTCAGCGAGGATGGCAGGGCTGCAAGAGGACAACAAAAGCTTGAAGCACAGCCTCTCCAAAGTGGAGGCAGAACGCAAACAGGCCCAGGAGAGGAGCAATAACCTAGAGAAGGTATACACAAGAAGTGTGTTCACGAAGTATTAGTAATATTTGTGAAATAACAAATGTGCTTTCACTCTGTAGAATTGTAGGCCTTGCTGTTATTTAGTGTACTTCCAACTAGATTATAAGACAGGTGTGTGTTCGGCTTGCCTTCATGTTTGCGTGGTGTTTTTACCCCTTCCTACAGGAAAAAAACAACCTAGAGATAGACCTGAACTACAAACTTAAGACCTTGCAGCAGCGCGTGGAGCAGGAGCAGACTGAGCACAGGGTGACACGGGCACAGCTCACTGACAAATACGAGTCTATCGAAGAAGCCAAATCAGCTGCCATGAATGGTATGCCAGTTCTATGTCAGAGCCTGCCCCACTCCGCTGTTTTCTCTCCACCTTTTCTATTTGCTTCCTTCTTTTTCTTGAATCCTGCTTGAACTCCTCTTGTCTCCTCATTTTTTATTGCCTCTCTTCCTTTATTTTTATTAACTTCTTTCTAAACTCATCTTCCTCTTCCTGTTTATCCTTCTTGTCTACAATCTGATTGGACACACCTGCAGGGGATGTTTGGGTGGGAGGAATTCAAGGAGTGTAAGCCAGTCAGCAAGTCGGGACAGGGCCTCATTGCATATTAAAGCAGGACTCTAAAGCAGTTTTTTGCAATAGAATGATGAGCTGTCCTAGTGATTTCTTGCCTTTCACCCTGTACATGCTTGAGAAGGCACATTGCTTCCATGATCGTGCTCTTGTCAATAATTAAAGGCTTAGTAGTATAGTAATAGTCAATTTTTACTGATCTGCATCACAAACTCTAGATTTTCTTTCAAAAGTTTCCAGCCATTTTTTTTGGACTTCATCTGGATCTTATACCCCCATGCAATAACACATTGTTTGTTTTACGGCTCCAGAATCACACTGTGCACCATTTACAGAAAACAAATCTTTTGAACAATTACAGCTCAAAGTATACCTTGGTGATGGGCAAAAAAAGAGGAAAAATTATGAGAAAATGCACATTAGTTGCTGATATTCAGCTTTTTTTCTTAATCCAGTTGTTACATATGTTGTACTGATCGTCACACATTAATAAATAATCACAATAGATGGTGTTCTTGCTGTTTCTGTAGTTATTGAAAATGGAAGGAAACTGTCAGAATTTAGACACATTGGACAGATGGATAGTTTGGTGTGAATTCAGGGCTACCAGTTGGCAGTAGAACCAGAAATTGACTGTTTTTCTGTCACTGTCCAACTCCAGCTGTTCAACAGAAGATGTCTGAGGAGAATGGCGCAAGAATGCGAGCGGAGAGTCGGGTAGTGGAGGTCGAGAAGCAGTGCTCGATGTTAGAGTTTGACCTCAAGCAGTCTGTGCAGAAGATGGAGCAGCTGATGAAGCAAAAAGAAAGGTTGGAAGATGAAGTAAGTAACCCCCTCTCACTCTGGCTCTCCTTTTATTTTTTTTTTTAAATAATATTTAGGCGCATCAAATAAAGATGCCTTTGTGTGCCTTACACTCAACGGTCACTTTATTAGGTGCATCTGTCCAACTGCGCGTTAACGCAAATTTCTAATCAGCCAATCACATGGCAGCAACTCAATGCATTTAGGCATGTAGACATGGTCAAGATGATCTGCTGCAGTTCAAACCGAGCATCAGAATGGGGAAGAAAGGTGATTTAAGTGACTTTGAACGTGGCATCGTTGTTGGTCCAGACGGGCTGGTCTGAGTATTTCAGAAACTGCTGATCTAATGGGATTTTCACGCACAGCCATCTCTAGGGTTTACAGAGAATGGTCCCAAAAAGAGAAAATATCCATTGAGCGGCAGTTCTGTGGGCGCAAATGCCTCGTTGATGCCAGAGGTCAGAGGAGAATGGCCAGACTGGTTGGAGCTGATAGAAAGGCAACAGTAACTCAAATAACCACTGGTTACAACCGAGGAATGCAGGAGAGCATCTGTGAACACACAACACGACCTACTTTCTAGCAGATGGGTAACAGCAGCAGAAGACCACACTGACACTTTATTAAGCACCAGGTATGCCTAATAAAGTAGTTAGTGAGTGTATATCGGTGATATCTCACCTCTCTCATGTCATATCTTCCCCAGGTGAAGAGTCTGCGGATACAGGGAGACCAGGAGTCAAGCAAGCGTCTCCAGGCTCAGGGCGAGTTGAAGAGCCGCACGCAGGAAGTGGATCGTCTCAGGTGTTCAGAGAAGCAGCTCAAACAGGAGATCAACACAGCACTAGAGAATAAACGCTCGCTGGAGTTCCAGCTGGCGCAGCTGACTAAGTGAGTGGCCTTCCTACATTAGAATTTTAAAATTCATGTTATTGTAAAATTGATTGATTGCTTGATTTTGTCATAAATTTTTTTTGCATATGTTGTACATCTACTGTTCATCCATGTCTCTGTGTAGAAATTGTAATAATTGGAACTCAACTGGAAGCAGCTGCAGTCAGGAGCTCTTATTTGGTGTTATTACTGCACCGGCCGTAATGCTCTTTGGAAGTCGAGGTGTTAATTGCCATACAATTGCTTGCTATTTTCAAATAAGCGCTAATATTCCAGCTTAGAGGGTGAATATGCCAAAGCTCTTCTGAACCAGTGTGTACATCAAAGGATTAGGGTTTAGAGTCCAGCTCCATCCACTCCATCGCTAATCCCTCTGCTAGTGCTGCAGCCAGTGCCGCTGGTTGTGATGCTAGTTATAATTTACTACAGGCTGGCTGTTTGCCTGGCTAAAGAGTGTTGTTTAGAAAGTGCTCAACTCTTGAGTGTGTGGTATTTAGGGGTGAGCCCGTATAGTCGACCAATCGACGATTCGCTCGGAGGAGTCTGATTCAACTGCCAATCTCATAGTCTCTAAATTGTGCTATCCAGGATCAAGCATGTCAGAGTGCGTCTTGGCTGGGCTTTAAATCTATCTGGGCGCCAGAAATACAACAGTCTGATATTGTTTAGTCATCAGCATCATTTAATTTGAGTATTAGCGCATTTGTTGTTTTTCATTATAGACTGTTAATCTGACACCTTCTGACACAGCGCTGTTAAAGTGAAACTACAGTTCTAAATATACTGTCTGCTATTGTCAAAGAAAGACACCCCTAGTGGTATTCGCTAGATACGTAGAAATAATGAGGAAATGAAAAAAAGTACTTAATGTATTTGGTTGATGTGTCAACAGACAATACAGAGGCAACGAGGGACAGATGAGGGAACTTCAGGACCAGCTAGAGGCTGAACAGTATTTTTCTGTAAGTATACATCTCATTATCCTAATGTCCCTGTTGTCTCTAAACAAATGTGAATGTCATCGGCTAAACTATCTGTCCGTCCTCCCTCAGACGCTTTACAAAACTCAGGTAAAGGAACTAAAAGAGGAGATTGAGGAAAGGAACCGGCAGGTACAAGAGGCTCATAAAAAGGTGCAGGAGTTGTGCAGTGAAAGGTAAGAGACTCTGTTCTATGTAGATAAAGCCACCCCAATATAAGCTAATGGTTTTATGTCCTATTTTTTTGTGGTCTTATGATAAACAGCTGACGAGACAAGGTTATGTGAGATTAAAAAAAAACAACACATATTTGTTTTATCTTCTATCTACAAAGGGACTCCCTGTCTGCCCAGTTGGATCTGACAGTGACCAAGGCCGAGTCAGAGCAGCTTGCCCGGGCACTGCAGGAGGAACAGTACTTCGAGCTCAGCCAGGAGAACAAGAAGGCAACCAGTAGACATAAGCAGGAGGTTGTGGAGAAGGAGTCTACTATTGCACGGGTAAGCAAAAATCCCTCCACAGTGTATATTATGTTGTTCATTTAGTAAGATGCAACTTAATTTATTGTCTCCATTTTGAGTGAAAGAGGTGCTATTGACATTTCTCTGCAGCTTGAGGAATCCAATAAAACTCTGACCAAAGATGTGGAGAACCTGAGCAAAGAGAAGACTGAGTTAACTGAGAAGCTTAGTACCCAGGAGGAAGGTACTGTTCCTTCATTGACCTTTAAATGGAGGCCTAAACATGACTCAAGTCTCAATAAATACATTTAGAAGAAAAAAAATACAGGAAATAAATAAATACAGAAATATATAAATGCTGAAATAAATAAATAAATGCATGAATAAATATTGCATTAACATATGGACACAGAAATCAATAAATATAGGTGAACAAAAATGTAGAAACAAATATGAAGCATGCATTTATTCTTTTATTTATACATAAACATAATGTATTTATGCATTTATTTAATTCATTTATTTCAGCATGTATTTTTTATTTTATTTCTGTATTTATTTATTCTTTATTGCGTTTAAGTATTGCATTTAAGTCATGTTTAGACCTTCATGTCTCTTTGTTGCCTCATAATTATGTGTTTGCACAAGCTGAGTCTCTTTTTCTTGACAGAGTATGCAGCTCAGAAGGAAGAGATTGCAAATACAATCAAGGCCAACTACGAGAAGGTCCTGAACACAGAGCGCACACTGAAGACTCAGGTAAAACACGTTTTAGTCAGAAGCAAACCCGAGTAACGCAAGTGGAGATTGGTAGCTTATGCTTTCCAACTATTTAACTACTTTTAAAATATCAGGCGGTGAACAAGCTGGCAGAAATCATGAACCGCAAGGACATGAAGCTAGACCAGAAGAAGAAGGGCAGTACTGCCGACCTGCGGAAGAAGGAGAAGGAGAACCGCAAGCTCCAGCTGGAACTTAACCAGGAGAAGGAGAAGTTCAACCACATGGCCATCAAGTACCAAAAGGAGTTGAGCGAGATGCAGGCGGTAAGTTAAAGAAGTCTCAGAACTGTAGAGGGCAGTAACATAAAAGGTTGTCCTTGTTTTTGAACCCCAGTCTCATGACTTTGCTACCAACAGCAACTGGCGGAGGAATGCACATATCGCAACGAGCTGCAAATGCAGCTGGACAGCAAGGAGAGCGACATCGAGCAGCTTCGGGAGAAACTGAACGACCTGCAGCTGCGCATGGATAACTCTAGTGTCACCAGCTTGCAGACAGATGAGACGGACAGCAACATCGCAGGTAAGGTCACCTCAGCGCCTAACTGGACACTGCTGCTGCTACTTTTACTCCAAACAAGAAACTCAAGTCCCAAATGCAGGATTCCTCCTTAGGTATTAAGTCTGAAAAAAGTCGGGAAATCAAATTCAAGAGCATCGAAATAGTCTCAAAATCACATTGAAGGTATTGGATGAGTCTTAAAACAACAAAAACAGTGAAAGGTGTATAAACGGTCTTCAAAATGTTAAGATATGTTGCAACTTGTGGATTTTAAAACCTTTTATGCCTCATGCTATTAGCGTGTTGTGGCAATTAGAAAAAAAGTTACAGAGGCCAGCGTATTTTTTAAATATCAAATTATGATACAAACGTTCAAGAAGGAGTTTCGTGTTGAGTTAATATGCATCCACTACTCACAAATTTGAATACCACACTCGCATACACTCACTTATCCCATTTTTTAACATCAAATTGTGTTAAGAATTTTACAAATCTTGACTTTTCGTTTTGGTTAAAATAGATGATATTTTGACATGGTTCCCAAAAAATTATTTGTAAGTCACACTAAAAAAACTGCATCACAGGAAACGATCAAACATCTTAAGGACTAGTGTTTAACTTTAACTGAACATGAGTATATGATTTGTTTATTAACAAAAGGCTGTTGTAGTGGTTCTGTATTCCAGTCTTGTTACTTTTTGCGTATGATATTTCTATAATAGTTAAAGTAATGAATCAGTGTTAGGAACCTTGTTCTAGTTGTACTATCAGCTAATAGATTTAATTGGTGCTTGTGGTTTTACTTTTAGTACATTTAGGGGGAAGCTGTGGCCATCTCTCAATTTAGTTTTTAAAATCACGCTGCCGTACTTAACAGCTGAACAATGACGCCTCCTCTAGCACATTTCTTTACAAATATTCCTTAATCTAGATCTGTTTTCTTATATGCTGGTGTCTGTGGTTAAATCATTCTCTCTTTATTCCCCTCATGTCCAGTCGGTTCTCTTCTTATCTTTGTAACGTCTGTTCCTTTCCCTCTGTGAGTAACTGAGTGGACAAGAGCCCCTCATGCCTGGCCTGTGCTGCAGCTGTTGTGTTTGTGTAGTTTTTTTTGTGTTTTTTTTTTTGCCCCTGATTTTTTTTCTTAAATATTCTTTTGCTGGAGGTGAGAAACCCATCTCTGTTGGGGGGAATTCAACAAGACTTTTGAAAGACGTCTGAGGGAGTGGAGAGAAACATATCTTTCCAAATTGTCAAAACAGTCCGACCAACAAAATTTTAAACATGAACTTTGACAGGATGTTGAGCAAAAAGGCTTTGGTTAATGCCGCAAAGTCAGCCCCGACGGTAAAGTAACCACGTCAGATCGAGGTTACCGTCATGCTAGACTACGCCCGATGTGAGGTCTACGGCCTCATTCTCAGCACCTTTCAAAATATGTCTTGAAACTGAAAAGGCTATATATATATTTTCTTTCATTTATGGCACTGTGTGCGTCAAACACTTAACACTCTTATTGTGTGTTTTTCTTTTTTTTTGGCATGTTCACCTAGAACTACTGCTCGCTTGGACACGAAGACCTGCCTCACTTTGTCACATTTAGTAGACAAGCCCCTCTAAGTTCACTGTTCCCATTTAACTCGTGTTTTTGCAGCTGCATGCACTTGAAATTATAATTTTAGCACCAAATAATGTATATACCCTGCAACGCACATGGTTGTTCTTTAATAAAAGGAGTGAGTGATCAAGCTAATTGAGAGAAAATACATACTAATTCCTGCTGCGAAAAGAGTTTTAAAGAACATTTGAAAGGATAAATTGTAAGATGCTCTGCTAAAATGCTGTAAGGACTTGCACATGTCTAATATGTTACTCCTGCATGGGTAGTGTGTAGTAGCAGCATGGGATATCTAAACTAATCTCTCTGCCCTCCAGTGTAGTTACCTTAAAGCTGGCAGAACTCCTTGAGTGGTTCACCTGCTGTTTTGAAACAATTACAGTATGACCTTTGTCACTTAAACCCCCCCCAGTTGAGTTTGTATTTAAACACCAAACACTTTTCTGCAGTGCATTTAATCGACTGCATAGATTTGTAAGTTTTTGTCATCTGGGCTGCTTTTCAGAATCCAGATTGGAGGGTTGGCTGTCCATTCCTAACCGTGCTAATATAAAGCGATACGGATGGAAGAAGCAGGTATGTTGTGTTTTATTTGGAGTTTCCTCTGCGCACCTGCATTGTGTTGTGAAGTCTGTTATGGTTTAAGAATGTTCACAACCCCATTGAGGGCAATATCCGTCTTCCTCTCATTGTCCTTTTTTTAAAAAAAAATCTGCAGTATGTTGTGGTGAGCAGCAAGAAGATTCTGTTCTACAATGATGAGCAGGATAAGGAACAGTCCAATCCCTCAATGGTACTAGATATCGAGTAAGTATGTTTTTTTGTGCTCCTTTTGACGGTCACAGTTAAAGTTTTTTTTAAAAAGGAAAAGATAATTGCAAGAAAAGGCATTATCTACAGAGGTCATGTTGCAGGAGTTGTTACCGTAGACTGTGAATAAAGATGGATGGTTTAACAGTTCCCCAAAAGTAAAACCAAAATCTTTGCCCATCTTCATATACAGTCTATAGTGTATGGTTGTGATATAAGATGTAATTGCTGATATTGCGCCTTCTTGTGCAGTAAACTGTTTCACGTGAGACCGGTGACACAAGGAGACGTGTACCGAGCTGAGACAGAAGAGATTCCACGGATATTCCAGGTTGGAGGCTTCTTCCTGTGCTGGATTTTTCTAGATTTTCATTCTGCTTGGATTTATGATTTCTAAAAATGTCAAGTCAGATTCTGTGGAGCTCTGCTCAGCCTCAGAAATGCTTATTTTAAGGCCCTCTCTCTGTCTGTATTCAGATTTTGTATGCCAATGAGGGGGAATGCAGGAAGGAGGCGGACATGGAGACGGTCCCTCAGGGCGACAAGACCAACTGTCTCCCACACAAAGGCCACGAGTTCATCCCCACGCTATATCACTTCCCTTCCAACTGTGAGGCCTGCTCCAAGCCTCTGTGGCACGTCTTCAAGCCGCCTCCGGCCCTGGAGTGTCGCCGCTGCCACGTCAAGTGCCACAAGGACCACCTCGACAAAAAGGAGGACGTTATTGCTCCTTGCAAAGGTAAAGTCCTGTCTAGAAGATGAGCTATCTTTAATTGTAAATGTTTTACGGTACTTTCCATAAAATAACTGTATAGCATCGGTGATATTCGCAATGCCTCTTGAAGAGTTAAAGGGTCTGTTCTCACCTGGTGTTAACATCCGTCCTGAATGATCAGATCACAAGTGGACAGCTCTCAGTATGTCTGTTCACACCTGGCAGGAAAATAAACAAATTACAGGGGACTACTGTAACTAAAAAATTGATAGGAAATAAAATGTTTATCCATTTCACAACGACCCTAGCTTTGTCAATAGCAACAGCATAAGTTACAAAGAAACAACAGGAATACGTATAGCAATATATCCTACATATTTGTGACTTCAGATAAATTTTTATTAACCCAAAAATAAGGTTATTATCCACCCACGGTCACTGGGGCTGCCTTTTTTAAGGGAAAACACAAAAGAGTTCCAGAGAGCTGGATAAATGCAGGGTAACAAACACTGCCCACTGATAATAACATGCAGAACACACGATTCACTCTCAGACACATGAAAACGACTTAAATAATAATGTTTAAAAATACAAAAGAGCGGCCAAAATACACAGAGCTGCCTGTGGCTCAGGTCGCATTCCGTTCACACTGCTAAAAGAATCCTATGTATACAAGTGGCTCAAACCACCTCCGAATGTGGTCTGATTGATCTGATCTCACTGCATCCTCTGTGCATTCACACTGTTACTTAGAGCTGTCCAGTCGGGCTCTGATCACTCAGGACGGATTTAAGAAATAGAAAATGTACCCAATCCAAACTGGTAAGGCTTGTTGGACTCCATGGGGCTGTCACGGGGGGAAAACTAAACAAAAAAATGAGTGTTGGACAGTTTATCAGTTTTTTTTTCCTTTTTGTGTGTGTTTTACTTGTCAACCTTGACATATAGGGTAGTTTTGAGGTCATCATGTCAGAACGTGTTCTTGATCTGCAACACATTGTGCCCTTCCCTACAGTAAACTACGATGTGACCTCTGCGCGGGACATGCTCCTGCTCGCCCTGACCCAGGATGAGCAGAAGAAATGGATCGGCCACCTCGGAAAGAAGATTCCCAAGACCCCACCATCCACATTTTCAAGAGCCTCGCCTCGTTCTATGTCCACTCGCTCAGGACCAAACCAGTCCTTCCGCAAGAACCCTAAAAGCAATACAGGAAAGCTGAGGTAACTTGACAATTTGTGGGGCGATGTCTAGGCTTTTTGAGATAATTGCATGACATACAATAAGACACTGTTACTATTGTTTTAGGCAGTAAGTGAGGGTGTGCTGCAGTCAGAAGTCTTATTTTTATCCCATCTGGTGGGCTGAAATGTGGCCAAGTCAGTCGCGTGACCTGCTGTTTGTCTCCTGTGTTGTAGCAGAGCGCAGTCCAGCCTCCAAGCGGCAGACACAACTTCCAGCACTTGTTGACAGGAACTTCTTCAGAAAGAGTTGTTTTTTTAAAAAGATTTTTCTCTCCAGCTTTAAACTTCTATTTATTAAATGTGTTACTGGGTGTTTCTAACACGAGACACTTCCTGGTTGGTTGGTTGCTCAGTTGACTTCTTGGCTCTTCCAGTTGACACTTGGGATTTTTCTTATTGGCACTAATGTATTGTTGGGTTCAGTAACTAACCTATAGACCGTACTATACACCTCTTTTGTTAGAACGGTCCGCACAGGATTTTAACATGACCTGTTCAACATGATGCAAAGGTGTTAACAGTGTTGCAGTGTCTGTAAACCAGCTTTTCTGTTGTATGTTGACTTAGATTGGGTTACTAACCAAGGTAAAGATATTGTGTCTCTCTTTTACCGGACACCTGTCTCTCTCTTTTTTTCTTTCAGCTAACCATCTGAACCATTTGGATTTTTTTTCTGGACTCTAAACTTTCCCTTCTTCCTCATCCTCAAAAACGGAGAAACCTGTATTACATAGAAAATTCATGGAAAAAAAAAAGAAGAAAGAATATATCAAATATCCAGCGCTGGCAAATTGCAACACATGTCAGACACAAGGCATCATGGACATCAAGAGGCCTAATACCCCATCTTTCCACATTCAAGAGATAACTGTCATTCAACTCAACAAACGTGCAGCTTTTCGTTTCTACCAGAAGATGGCACACTAGTCTTGAACTACAGATGGACAGTGGAGCGATAGAGGGACTCATGTTGTGGAGATATTCTGTGTTTTATACTATATGACAGTTATGATGGATATTGGAAGGTTAACTGGGGGTTTTGCTGGGACTTGTATGTGTTCAGTTTAAGGTACTGTCATACAGGGATTGCAGATCTGCAGTGAGTGGTTGTGTCTCGGGTGGAAAATGAATATCTATTTTGTAATTTCCCGCCCCCACCTGACAGATGCTCAAGCTTTATGCCAGCATACTTCTGCTTCCAGCTAAGAAAAAAAGAAAAAAAAAAGACTGATGCCTTCATCTAATAGCTCTGGCCTTTTTGCCTTTATTTTTTATCACTCTGCAAGTCACTTATCAGGTTTGAGACAGAGTATTGGGACATAAGTATTAGATGCTTTGAGTATTGAGTGAGGAGCATGCAAGATCATCATTTAAATCTATGCATTATTTTTATTATAATTATTTTTATTGCTCCAAGCCATAAGGAATATTCCATTGTAATGGCGTATAGGAGTCCTAAAACTTAATTGATTTGTTTTTCTGTTTATTTGGTACATTGTCTCTGTGATATATTTTTTTTCTTGTATTGTTTATTTTTTTTTTGTAATGTATTGCCTTACATTGATTCATAAATACATGGTTCAAAAGGAAAACATTAAGTTAACAAATGTAAAACTGCACTGTTTGAATTGTAAATTATTTGTAGACTAAACAGGTGTAGCATTTGGCCCACCTAGTGCCTTAATGTTTGGATATTGATTTTACTGCCATATCTCTTTTTCTTCTTTTTTTTTTTTTCCTTCCTCCAAAACAAGACAAATCTTAACTCTTCCATCATTTATTTTTTAAGAAATCGCCACACGTGTGGTTTTATCGGAACTTATTTTCTCTGGTTTGAGTATATAAAATATATATATTAGATTAACTCTTTATGGACACATTGCAATAGAGTTAGCGTGTCAAAACAAAGTCCCTAGACTTGGTTCATATCATAAGACAAATTTCGGGATGGTGTACCTAAAGTGAGCACCTGTGTCAATGATTGTCCTTGTTAACAATTACAACTTGTTTCTCTAACACGGTGATGTCCCGTTAATGCAAACCCCCCACAGTGTATATAATGAGAGAGACATAAGGATTATGGAATACCTCCGCAATCTCTTTATTTGTAACTTTTTGTTCAGTTAAAAAAAGCACTGGAACTATGATCTACTCTTGTCTTGGATAATTTGCATGGTTAATTGCATTGGAGTCCGCACTGATGGATATGTCAATAAACATATCTGTATCATTCATTCATTGTATACTAGTCTTCACTACAGCCATCCATCCTGGGTTTCATATTTTTATTTTCAGGCTATACATGGGCCCATCCAAAAACTGGACCAGACAAAGTGAGCACAGTCACAGGGACCCCCAAACTACTGTTGTTACTGTGTGATCGAGGGTCGGCTTGATCCGTTTATATTTACTTTAATGACAGTGCAAACATCTGAACAAACCGGCATAAGAAAATTGTCTTCCGTAACCAAGGCAACAACACATTAACTGCTCTACAATCTTACAGTTGCTGTGGCAACATTAGTTATGTTATATAAGCTATATATGACATTGTGTGAAGTGGTTTATGTTGTTAATTTCAGGCAAGGAAAGTTTTAATTGTATAGCACCATTCAACAATAAGGTAAATCAAAGTGCTTGACATAAAACATTAAAAGCATTGGAGAGAAATGCATACAATGGCATTTAGATATAAAATGACGCTCAGATAAAACAATTCCAAAAAATAGCAATACAAACCAGCAAATACAATTATTTTAAATCAAATAAAACCAAGAATATTAAAGGAGTAGAAGTTACAGTGCAGTATAAGCACTTGATAAATTATTGTATTACTAAACAAATAATGTGAGGAATAGGGAGCTTAATCCATCCATGGTGCATTAGAGGTCTGATGGACTAATCGGAGAGTAACGGGGATACATAGGCTCAGGTGAGCCATATGTGGAGTGGACAAATTCACGTGCTAAGAGTGTCGTGTACAGTCTATGGTACTAAGCCAACATCAGTAACAACACTCACCGCTCATAAATACTGTAATAAGTGTGAGTAGTCTGCTGTGTGTAGTCTGGGTGCATTGCATGCGTCAGGGCGGCTAGCAGATGTCAGAGCGCATCGATGAGTTCTCAGCGTGTTGTTGCAGCGTCATTGTGTTTGAATGAAGTTCAGCCTGAGAAGTAGCCAACTCTTCATTCGCGCCCCGGTGGATTGAAACAGAAAAAAACAAAGATTAGAGGAAGTAAACGGTTGCCAAATATGCCGGTGTTTACAGGTATGATGTTATTTTAATACAACACATTCATTGCCATTGAAAAGGACTGTTAAACGTGAACTCATACACGTGTTTTAGTGCAGTAACGTAAATTACGTTTAGCATGCTAGCTTTAGCATGACATCCAGTTAGCATGCTAACGTCTGTCAGTCTTGTAAGGCCACTGGGGGAATTATAACAAAAAAAAACCCACAATATTTCTATACAGAAGAGCAAACGTAACTGTTACAGTGTTGTCATAGAGTCACAGTTAGTGGAGTTTACAGGATGTGTTTGATGAAGCCGGTGACGCTAAACTGCAATCTGACAAACTAAAAAGCAGCTAACTATTAGCCACTGCCGCTAAGTGCAAGCTAACGCTAGTTGTGTTAGCCAGCTAACCGTTAGCTATGGTGGTTTAAACTAGTTATTTAAAGTCATTGTTTCTAAATACAACCCATCCACCTTATCAGTTATTCTTGTTATTCTTCTTCTAATTTAAGCCATGTGAATTTCTGACGTTGTGCATTTATGAAATTATCAGAATAATGTATTTTTTTCATTAGCATAGGTAACGTTAGCCTTGCTAAGCCAAATCATGAGTGTACACTTTAAAAGCACTTAACTGCAGTAAGACTAACAATGCTTACAGGACACAGGTTTGCCGTTTAAACAGGACAGTACCCGAATATGGATTTCTGAAATGGCTAATCAGTCGTATTAACTTATTATTAACGTATTGGCAGCCAAACATCTGCATGTATTCTTTCACTTTTAGCCTTGTGCTTTTATCCCGATAGTCAGTTGGACAGTGACGTTAGCTGTCCGATTCCCCATTACTGAGGCTAATTACCTTAGATGCTGTGTCATACATGGCAACAGTTTGATAAAAGTTATGGTGTTTTTCCCAACACACCCTGGGAGGCTAATTTGTAAGTATGTGTTACTCTAATTTCTTCTTGTTTTGTATGTGCAGTGAATGTGAAATGGGGTAAAGAGAAGTTTGATGCAGTAGAGCTCAACACTGAGGAACCACCCATGGTGTTCAAGGCGCAGCTCTTTGCCCTGACAGGAGTTCAGCCAGACAGACAGAAGGTCATGGTGAAGGGAGGCACTCTGAAGGTATCTGGTTCATGTGCTAAAATATAACCTACTGCAGGTTTTTTTTTGCAAAGGATTAGGCAGTGCTCTATATTTTCTTTTCAACAGATCTCATGAAAAGACCACAACCAACAATTAATTGATCATGTTAACAAGTAATAATAACTTTATTTATATATAACCTTTACAAACAAACATTTACAAAATGCTTTGGCAGACAGTGTAAAGACAAAAGCACATATAAATCCATACATACACATAAACAAAGCAAGATAAACAATGGGCACTTTTAAGAGCAGGAAAAAATGACAAATGAACATCAAGAAAAATTGAAATTACGTTTGGTAACTTCCAGTGTTCAGTCCCAAGTCAAAGTATTTAGACATGTGTTAGAACATTATTGGTTTTGTTCTTTTTAAAGGATTTTTTCACCAAAAGAATAAATAACAGCATACTTTTTTTTTAAAAAGCTAACCAATGTCTTGTCCTTATTTAAGGATGATGAGTGGGGGAACATTAAGCTGAAAAATGTGAGTATTTAAGATGTTGGAATGCATATTATAAGAATTGCTTAGTTTACATAGCTATGCAACCAAATGCATTTAAGAGAATGTAAGTGGATTCTCTTTGCAGGGAATGACTCTGCTGATGATGGGCTCAGCAGAAGCCTTGCCTGAGGAACCTGCTGTCCGGCCCATGTTCGTAGAGGACATGACTGAGGAGCAGCTGGCCTCAGCGGTGAGTAAGCCTGAAAATTACCAGTACGTCTAAAACAACTATGGTGATTGATGTTTTCGGCACTGACTTGGTCATGATACATCCTCAATGTGATGTTTACCAAGTAGAGAACATAATAAATTAAATATACAGTCTGCATATGCCCCTTTTGGGAGATCAGCTTTTTAAGGTGAGACGCTTCTTCAGGTCAGTATTTGTGTTTACCTGAAAGAAAAACACCTAACGAATGAAGCTGCAGTCAGCAAGGTGTTTTGTTATTGTCATAAATATATGGCACTGTTTCCAAAACATTTTTACTGAGGATGAATTGTGCACAGACCACAATGTAATGCATATGAAGGAAAAAATGCTGTGTCACTTGATACTGTGCTGCTCACATTTCTGTTCGGAAATTGTCAGTTTCTCTTAGCAAAGAGTCCTGTTATTAACATAAACAGAGTAGCGGATTTTTTTCACACAAATGCTCTTATTTCAGGTCCCTATAGCAGCACTCGCAACACTGTAACTACTCAACAGTAATGGAAACTCTGCTACACTGTAAATTAATAAAAATGAACTAAACTTTAAAATAAAACATAAAATGTTGGGGAAATGCCATCTTATTGGGAGTGGTAACTGAGTTGACAACTGGCCAATATTGAACACTTGAAGATGAAATCAGCTCAAAATATAAACACAGTAAAATGCTGATCTACCTATATTGTCATTTCTTAGGAATTCTTTATTTATTTTTTAAAACTCTATTTCACCTTTTATAACTGTACAGGAACTTATCCCTTTCTTTGTTCATTTCAGATGGAGTTACCTTGTGGGCTGACAAACTTGGGCAACACATGTTACATGAATGCCACGGTGCAGTGTCTGCGCTCTGTGCCAGAGCTCAAAACCGCACTCAGAAGGTGGGTTTTCTGCCATTAGTGGGTCTCAGAATATATTCAGAAGTTTAAGACTCCAAATATAAAGAGGTGCTGTGTTTAAGTGGTCAACATTATTGAAAGCAATGTTTAAAATCAGCTTTTTGTCTTCCACTTCGTGTGTTTTCCCTTTTCCTGGTCTTATATACAGATATACAGGGGCTCTGCGATCTTCAGGGGCGAATGCACCGTCACAATACATCACAGCAGGTATGAGGCACATTGACTTGATGAATTTGTGAAATCACAGGCATATATTATTGTCTGCAATTTACTAAATGCATTTAAAATGAATATATATATATATATGAATATATATATTTTTATATTTATATATTTTTTATATATATCATTTCTTTGCATCCTCAGCCCTTCGTGACTTGTATGAGACCATGGACAAGACCTCATCTAGCCTGCCACCAATTATTTTGCTGCAGTTCCTTCACATGGCTTTTCCACAGTTTGCTGAGAAGGGGGACCAGGGACAGTACCTCCAGCAGGTGAGAAATTCTTCACCACAGTCACTATCACTGACATCTATACCGCCATCCATCTTGTACCTGCATTCTTATAATAAACAGCAAATGAAAATATCAGAATATGTTCGAATCTCTTGACATTATCGTTCTTTTTTTGTTCTCAGGATGCCAATGAGTGCTGGCTGCAGATGATGAGAGTGCTTCAACAAAAGTTAGAGCCACTAGAGCCAGAGACTTCCATGGAGGTAAAATCTATTAGTTTGATTTTTAACCATCTGTTGTTATAATATGTAATTAAAAAGTGAGTTAAAGACAGATAACAGTTCCAACAAGTTACATTTTTGCTTTTTGTCTGTCAATCTTTAGACCGAGTCTGAGAGCGGAGCTGCCTCTGCCTCTACAAAGAAGAACTTAATCGACCAGTATTTTGGCGTAGAATTCGAAACTGCGTATCCTTGCAGGGTGCCTTTGTTGATCACATAAATATTTGTGTTACTTGTTTGTTTGGTGGGGTGTGACTTTGAACGTTTCTGTCATAAAGAGTGGTGCATGGTTGTGTTGAAGCAAGACCCTGCAAAGGTGTCTCAGCTGTGTGACATTACTTCACAAGACTTTTTCTTAACTCAACTGTTCAGTATGAAATGCACAGAGTCTGAGGAGGAGGAGCCAATCAAGGGCAAGGAAAGCCAGCTCCAGCTCAGTTGCTTCATCAACCAAGAAGTCAAATACCTGGCAACAGGACTCAGGCTGGTGTGTATCAGACAAAAAAATGGAAGTGTATTGAAACAGAGTAGTGCGTGTTTTCTTCATGAGAGAAGTGTTTATATGAAAAGATGCCACTGTTTAGCAAGACGTGCACCCTTTGTATTTGGGATATTTCAAACTATACGTAGATGCCTGGAATATGGTTGTTTGTCTCCAGGCCAGGGTGATAGGGATTAAATCATGTTTTTGACTGATTTCTTCTCCAGAGACTGCAGGAAGAAATCACAAAAATGTCTCCATCCTTGGAAAGAAATGCCTTGTATATAAAATCTGTAAGTATTTCCGTTTAATTTGAAAGAAGTGATCTTTTCTTCTGCATTAACAAACTTGAAATGTATTACTCTTCTGAAATATTTTCTACCTCTCCCTCTAGTCAAAACTCAGCCGTCTCCCTGCCTACTTGACTGTTCAGATGGTCAGATTTTTCTACAAAGAGAAGGAGTCTGTCAATGCAAAAGTCCTTAAGGTTTGTCTTCTCTAAATCTCTCATTTACAACATGGCTCACTATAACTTGGCATTTAATGCAAACATATTGTTTTTGGCTTTTTTCAAGGATGTCAAGTTCCCACTCATGCTGGATGTCTATGAGCTGTGCACCTCAGAGCTCCAGGAGAAAATGCTGCCTATCAGGTCAAAGTTCAAGGAGGTTGAGGACAAGAAGCTAGAGGAACAGCAGAAAAAGGTAAGGTCGATCAATGATTATCTTATTGTCTAGCTACCTTTCATGCTTAGCTTGGAAGTAGAAAAGCTCCCACTTTATCATACAGTGTTGTTACCAGTTCTGTTCAGTGTCTCATAATTTCCTTTTTTGTTTTTTTTTGCATTAGTTGGTGAAGAAGCAAGATGCAGCAAAAGTGAAATATGAACCCTTCTCATTTCCTGATGGTAAGTTGGGACATGACACCTTCTCTACACTTAAAAAAAAAAAAGAAAGAAAGAGGAATGTAACTTAAAACGCTACCAAAAACATAAATACATCTTACCATTTTTTCAAGTACCGTATTTTTCGGATTAAAAGTCGCTCCGGAGTATAAGTCTCACCAGCCGAAAATGCATAATAAAGTTGAAAAAAAACATATATAAGTCGCGAGTCTCGAGTATAAGTTGCATTTTTTGGGGAAATCCAACACCAAGAATAGACATTTCAACTTGTTAAAAAAAAAAGGCCTTCATCCATGGATACTGTGACATAAACCATCTAAATCCAGGCACTCAAGTTGATACTTAAAATCGATTAATTAGTAGGGGTATATCCATTTTACAAATACAACTGATTCAGTGGCAGGCCCATAGAGGGCGCTAGGGCACCACCCCTCAAAACCAGCACCAGCATAAAAATGAATTCACTTTATTTATTCATTAATTTTATTCTATGATTAAAGTGATGTGGTCAATGAGTAGCTTGTAATGCATTTTCTAATAAAACTAACAAGAGAAGACACTGTTCAGTGAAACATTAGTTACTGGTGTCTTAGGAATCAAAGATCAATGCTAAGTACCACACTTCTATCCAGAAGTGTAATGGCATTAAAGGGTAGATGTTCCTTTTTTTTTTTTTTTTACTTTCTGCTGCTTCATTCAGTTATTTGCCCAAGTTGAAGGAATTGTGACATGCTGCCGTTTCACCTGCAGACCTCGGTTCCAACAACAGTGGCTACTACGACCTGCAGGCTGTGCTGACACACCAAGGCCGCTCTAGCTCATCCGGTCACTATGTGGGATGGGTCAAGAGGAAAGAAGGTAAGCGCATTTGTTCTACACCGTACCTTAAGTGTTAGATCAGTGACTAATCATAACGGCAAAGAGGAACCTAATCCCACAAGTACACAGATGTTCAGGAATTTATGTTTCCTGTGGTCTCTGCTTCTGCCAGATGAGTGGGTCAAGTTTGATGATGACAAGGTGAGCCTGGTGTCTCCAGAGGATATCCTGCGACTGTCTGGTGGTGGGGACTGGCATATAGCATATGTTCTACTGTACGGCCCCCGGCGGCTGGAAATACTGGAAGAGGAACAGTAGCTGTGGAAAATTTCCTAGAAGACAAAGACAACATCCAACACACATACAAAATGCCATTTCCAAGCACTGTCTGCATAGATGTGCAATCAAACTGGTGTCTTTAAAGATTTGATGACCTTAATTTTTGTTTTGTTTTTGTAACCAACACAGATGCTTGTAAAACAAATACTGTCAAATGGTGTTAATATTCAACTATAGCAGGCTTTGAAAATGTTATGAGTGGCGATCTCTGGACAGGATCCCTAAAGAGGATTTTAAGTCTAGCTCTGCAGTTTCATTAAATGTTTTATACACATTGTATATTTTTTAAAGCCTTTGATAAGGTGCTCATATCATAAAAGCTAAATATTTCTCTTCAGTCATTTAATCAACTTGTACAAAAATGCCTAGCCAAGCACTTGACATTCAGCCTGACATTCTGTCTCGTATCTATTAAGATTTTCACGCAACACTGTAAAGACTTCACCTGTTCCCCTCTGGGAAACATGGGTTCAATCTCAGGTCTTTTCTTAAGTGCTTGGCTCACATCATCTCCTGGTATTGTTCTCAGATGTATTGACAGATGACAGATGAGGTTCTTTCTGCCAGATCTTCACTAATGATTTTTTGGGGGAAGTGTGTGGGGAACTGGTTTAGAACAGGCTGTCCTTGTGATGAACTGTGTGGTTAAATAAAGACTTGAGATTCAACCATGATGGCTTATTCAACAAGCCTTGAACATTGTTCTGGCTGACAATGATTTCAGACTTTTGAAAACTACAGCCTCCAAAAAGGCTACGCTTCCCTTTGTTTCTCTTGCAGCCCTGCCACAATGTGTAAGACCTAACCATCGACACTCTGTAATAAGTTATTGACTGATTGCTTTTCATAGGTGGTGAAAATAAACTTATACCAAAATGTGAGATTCTTTAATGTGAGTATGGGATCATAATCATTGGTATAACATGATCTTGAAAAAAACATTTATTGAATCATTTTTACAGTTAAAAAATGACTTTCAACCTATACTACATACAAAACTTTAGCCTCCAATTGTTTTTGGTATGAAAAAGGCTGCTGCAACAATGTAATGGAGGTACTAATGATTTAAGAAATAAACCTTAAGCCTCACTGAGGTTATCTGCCATCTGGGCGAATCCTGCAGCATTTAGAGCTGCGACCAGGCTCTCCACTGTAGCTTGGGTTCCCTCTCTGTCCTGCCAGGCTACAAGCAGCAGTTTTGCCTGCATGTCAACATCTTCACTGTCTGTTTCAATCTCTCGCAACTCTGACGCCTTCATCTCCAGATGAGACGCCAGCATCTTCCACTGAGCGCCCAGTTTGGCTGCTATGTCATCCATCTGCTGGTTCGACACCATCTTGCTCTGTATGCCCAGACCTGCACGAAAGACAATAGGGAAGATAAAAATAGATTTGATTTGAAAAGGGTGGATATGTGGAGCATGAGGGGATTTAATCACCGAAACTAGGACCTTAAAAATACAGATGTCGAGCTGAGGGGAAGGATAAACCAAAGCTATGTTAAATTTTAGTTGAAAATGCATGATACGATATCAATAAGGGCTCCATATATTCCCTGAGAAAAGCCTGAATGTAAGATAATCCATCACTCCTCCATGAATTAATTTGTGTTAAAAAATATGGAAAAGAAAGAAGAAAAAACGGGTGGTCTATATGGTGGATATGACCCAAACAAAAAAGGTACTGGGTTCAATAGGTGACTATTCAAACTCACTGTCATTGCTGTCCTTGAGAAGATTGTCTCCATTATCGTCATCATCCTCTTCTCCTGTCTTGATCTCTTCAGAGGGAATGTCCTTCTGCATATATGCAATGGAAATTACAATATCAGTGTTTGTCAACCATTTGTGTGTACATCATACATCCCTTTATAATGATGAATACTTTTTTTTTTTTAAAGAAAAAAAAAAAATTCTCACCGGCAGTTCTTTGGCCAGTTTGCTAACCATGCTGTCTAGGTAGTCTGCCAGGCTCTTGAACTTCTGGTTAGTAGGTTGAAAGAAGTGTGGACTTCTCCTGGACAGCATCCTCAGGGCACGCCAGCCGTAGTTTGGATTCCGCACAACTCTGCATTGATTTACAGAAGAAACAGAAGAGTCACGCAAACATACTGAGTGGAAAGCTCAGAGTGAAGCTAGTAATGCTCTTTTGGTTCTTGAAGACCTTCAAAAGTTCTGATAAAACATGTCACAGTACAAACTTACTTGTACTCATCCTCCACCATGTTTGCAGGGTCTGCCTGTTCAATGGCCTCCGCAAAGAATTCATCCAATGACGGCATGAACTCCCTGAATGAAAGATATTCAATGTAAAAGCATATATACAAAAAGGTGAGCGTGAGAATTGTTGCCTTTGTTTTCTTAACCACTGACCTGCTGTCTGACTTGCAGGCCTCCATGTTGTCGTGGTGCAGGTTCCACAGTCGAGTCAACTCATCACTAACAAAACAAAGAACAGCGTGAATTACGGAGGTAAACTCCACAGGCTGTTGTTCATTCCACTTTAGCTACGGTCTACAATTGATTATTCACTTTTTTTGTCTCAACACATTACAAACAAACGCATGCCCTGCACACCTGCATCCTTGCAGGACGGATGCTTACCAGTAAAGGGTTTAAACCGGAGACTTAATATTTTAAAAAAATATTACTCTGCTAGCCAAACCCAGTATTAGATCACATACTTTCCCATGAAAATCTTGCGGTCTGGTCCTTTTCCAAGGAAGTCTTCTGGAGCTTGTCTTTTCCTAGTGGGTCTTTTGGGTTTGTCGTCTACTGTCCTGTTAAAGAGGGAACAGGTGGGGCCAACTGTCATTTAAGCATGCTAGCCCGAGCTCGCTCACAGACAGACCACGTTTTTTTTGTTTAAAATGTGAATTAAACAGTTTATAAATCAATCAAATGAAATAATCATCTGTCATGATTAGGCTACTGTACCTCTCTTTCACAAAGCTTGGGCATCCCTCGTTTTTCCAGCCATTCCAGCTCTCCTCTGTGTTGAGGATATGCTTTAAAGAAGAACATTTCTAGTGTCACTGGTGTATGGAGAACAAACCAAAAAACTTGACAGAATGTGCAAAGTGAGCCTCATTCAATATTAAATAAAAGTATTCCCTAAGTAAGGCTCACCTCAACCATGGAGGCAAACTTGTCTCCATCAGGAGGGATCTCCTTCAGCAGCTACAAGAGAGCAGTCACAGATTAATGCAGGTTTACTTCTCTCTCTCTGGACCCTATGGCTGCATGATTAATCATTTGTCAATAATTGTATCATTCGCAATACGGGCAAGTACAATATCCAAATTGCACTGGGGCGCAATATTTGTTAAAGGCAAAATGTATCAAAGTAAGTATTCTAGTACTGCAAAGATATCCCAGCCCACAAGTTGTATTCTACAGACTTGAGAGAAAAAATGTTGTTCATTTGAATACATTTTTCAATGAAAATGAGAATGATGACGCTCCAATATCGCAACTGCAATATCAGTCATAATAATTGTAATAAGATATCGTCCTCATATAGTGCAGCCATACTCTGGATGCCATTCTAGTAAAAAAGGATACCTGTCTAAATGGCAGGTACCTTAGAATCTTAACCAAATCAAAAATAATCAGCATGTCAAAAAGTGCCTACTGTACGTCCAACCAGGTAAATCTTGACATCAAAACTGGGAAGACAGTGTATGGTTTGCCCATGTGATGTGTGACTGACCTGATACACCAGTTTAGTTGTCTCTTCAATCCACGTAGTCTGGTCATCATTCAGAACGCAGCTGGAGCTGTATGAGGACAAAGACATTGCAAAATATGAACCCCCAACAACTGACTACTGCTTGTTGCCACACACTTTTTTGTTTACTGTTCTACAAAGTCAGCGCAGAGACATGCTTCACCTTTTGAACTTGACCTGACCCTTCAGGTACTGGAAGAGGATGAGGTACTGTAGTAGGATGTGCCGCCTGAAGTTGCTGTCACTGAGCTGCAAGTCCATCAACTGAAGACGGAGAGCAAAAGAAAATAAATACAAATTAACATATTCAATACCAATGCATTCAGAAATAAAGTATCTACAGTACATAAAAAATAAGACCACTGTGCCAGCTTGTTGTTTACCAAGTGCAATGTAATATTTCATCCAGTCTTTAAACAAATAAATTGTATAAACGGCGGATAATTTACAGGCTATAAAGAGGTTCCTCACCTTCTCGCTTGTTAGAAACTTGGCAAAGTAAACGTGTTCTCCTCTGGAAGCTCTCAGCTCCTCCATCTTTCTCTTAGAGGCCTGCATGTCATCCAGTTTATAGCTTTTGAACACTGCCAAGGTCTCATCTGAGAACTGAGCGGGACAAAAAGGAACACACACCGGCAGTGAGTCATTGCTTTTAGCATCTACTTTGGGATTTGTTATGCTCTGACAACATGGAGAACAAAGGGGGCAAAATTTTCTCTGCGTTTGCGGTAAAGTGCGTTACCTTAAGGAATGTCATCCAAGAGAATTTATCGTAACACTGTGTAGGGTTTCTGAAGTAGTCCTGCAGTGTCCAGAACTTTCTGTACAAGTTGTAGTCAATTGGGATGGAACTGAAAAAAGTAACAAGCAAAAGCATAATTTAAATCTATATATTTTTTTTAATTTTGCCATGTATTTTAAAGCGTGACTTTCACTTACCATGGCGCAGGAGCATCATCCTCTCCCATTTCTCCTTCCTCCACCTCCATGCCCTCTTCCTTTTCTTCAGTGTGCTATTAACATGGAACCATGAAATAAGATTAAACTTTTAGAAATTTTAATTTTCAAAGTAATCATCAGGTTTCAACACTTCACCTTCTGGCCGAGAGTGCTTTCTTGTTCGTTTTTGTTGAACACTGTTATATTGTCGAGATTAAACTGGCTCTGTAGATTGAGACCTGGAATAAACACAAACGGCAGTATGACAAGCTAAAATCAGAAGATGGTGTCCACACATTATCATACAAAATATCCACAAATAGTTTACGTCGTCATATATATTCAAAGATAACAAACACAAAAGATGTGTTTACCTGATTTTTCAGACAGAGGGAAGAGACGTGCCAGGAAAAGCTGTATTCGCCCACAGAATACAGTATTCTGGGATTTGGAGAGCCTTCTTAAAAGATCTACACATATTACGAGGTGTGTTACAAACAGGAACTTTGGAATTAGAGAAATATAATTTTATTTCTATATTTTAAACAGTTTTGTTCATAAACAAGAATGAAAAACTATCCTTACCGTTACACATCCTCAACAAGTAGTTCTTTCCAGCAGTGTAAAAAGAGTTCTAGGTGATGGGAGAGCACAGACAAAGTGATTTAACGATCTATATTATGCTGGATGAATACTTCCAACTGCCTTTACTGAGAGCCTGTGGCTTATTTACCGATTTCCAGGTGGACACATTGTCCTCGACGAAAGAGAATATTTTGTCACATTGGTCGAGAGGAAGACAGTCCAATACATCTCCCAGCAGGATGAAAGGAGTTGTAGCAGAACAGATACCTGTGGTGAGAGGTGAGATGAGGCAACAATAACAGGGACATTAATGGCAGCAGTAGCAATGACAGATAAAAGGCCTAATAGATAAGGGTGAAAATGGGGGAATTGTTGGGTCCATGTAAATCATAAATAAGTCAGAGTGTGGTCTATACCTACTCTATAAAGTGTCCTGAGATAACTTTTGTTATGATTTGGCACTATAAACAAAATTGAATTGGTACATTTCAGATCAACCTTATGCCAGATGTTAGAACACACACACAGAACACTGCATAGAAAAAAGAGGCATTTTAACTTAGGTTTTGGCCATGAAATTGAAAATATAAGGAATCACTAACATAAGCTAGGTTAGGGAGGGACTTAACAAGAAGAATTATCCTGCAACCCTTTAAATATTTGCTGCTTTTGGTGTTTTAATTCTGTTTTTACAATTTCCTATCGTTAGGAAGATGCATAATATATGGTGACTTTATTCGAAGCTCAACTGTCTAATCAGAACAATACAGATAATACATAGTTTAACTGAGTGTCATGTAGCCACGTGTGGGCAATTTCAATGGTATGACACAAAATCATGTATAACTTTATTCGTTTTCAGTCAAAAATACGATGAGTAACATACCTTCTGCAACTGCATCGATGCTCAGGCAGATGAGGGACAAGTATTCTTCACAGCTCGCCTTCTGCTCAACCTGAAGACAACGCAAAAATGTCAAGCTTTCATGTTATCATCTGTTAGAATAAAATATGGGTAGATTACCGCCAATTTACTTACAATCTGATCCCCCAAAACCCCCCTCAGCGCCTGGTCCAGTGTAGTCTTCTTCTCAGTCTCACTGTAACACACGAGAACACGTATGATGATGCGCTAAACTAACGTTGTTCATGCGTATGCATTCAACTAAATAAACAATACTCACTTCCCAGGGAACTGGTTGAAAACATTTATTAAATGTTTGCTGTTTTTACCAACCAGGCCATGTTTGACAGAAGCCTGTAGGTGTGTTGAGAGGGAGAGAGAGAGAACATTTAACATTCGTGAGAGAAAAACATCGTTAGATAGCGTTTTGTTAGCTTAGCTAGCACGAACACCAGCTACCAGAACAAGAAACACGCAGTAATCAGCCGGTAAGCTTGGTTTGATGTTAAGTACGCACACACTATAACGCTATAATAGCACTTCTTTAATTTACGCGATTTCTCACCGTAAATTTGTTTTTAGCCTCGACAAAATTAAACAAGGACGGCGACATCTTTACAACTTTGCAACCGGAACTGACGCAAAACGTCTTCCGGTTTCTTCGGCGGTGCGTTCAGGAACACTCTGATCCAGAACGTACTGTTTATGACAATTGTAAAAAATAAAATATAAATAACACTGGGTTTTATCTTCACCATTATTACTACAATGATTTCCGCAGTCAGCTTCTTCTTGATTTGCAGTTGTACAATATGTATTTTGTCCTTTTTAAAAGAAAACTCTATTTAACTAGATTGTATTTAATTGACATTTTGTTGTCTTAAGGTTAAACCAGATGTAATGCTGCAGGGTCTGTGCCAACTAGCCTACTATTCATTTGTGTATGAGGAGCAATAATTCCTCCATCGTAAATAAATCTAATTTCTTGCAGAAATACCAAAGACAGTACCAGCACCAATTAGCTTGTAGTCAAATCACAACATTTAGACAGCTTTCATGAATACACTAAATAGAAATAAGTTCCGTGGCCTATATTGGATATTATATGATATAGGAGGCTAAATGAGTGAAGAGGACATCATTTTTTGGAAAGGATTCATTCTCATGTTAGGAAGTCTGACTTTTAGTCAGTTAGTTATTGATGTAACTGCATTAAACAGCATGCATGCCTAGATCCATTTAAGACCAGGGGGTGGCAGTGTTGCACACTGTTATGTTATGTTTGTCCACTATATACACTGGAAATCAAAATTAGGGAACAAAGTATTAATACTTGATTTATTCTGAAATATTGTTAATTTTTACTGTTCAGAATTTTATGGAATATCCGCTGTGGCTATACCACTGCTGTACTAGCAGCTGTACTTACTTACTTTGAATGACTTCAGCACATCTGTGTCCACAGGACATCACTACTTTCTCACACTGCTCTGATTTGATCTTGGTCCATTCTTCGTCAGTCTCTTCCACAGTTCGGTAACTGTAGTGGGTTTCTTAGAATTTACTTTGTTGCCAAGGATTTTCCAGAGTTTCTCTATGGGGTTTAGATCTGGACTCTGGGCTGGCCATTTCATTGTTTCAATATTCTTAGCTTCAAGGAACTGCTTAACCTGTTTTGCAGTGTCACAGGGAGCATTGTCTTGCATGAAAATTGCGGGCTGAGTCGGAGACAACTGTAGTGGAGGTATTGCATGTTGCGGAAGGAGATTCACATAAACATTTGCATTTCCTATTCCCCATTGAGAATTTGCCTTATCCTGTCCTCTTGTGCACTTGATTTACGTGGAGGGCCGGCCTTCTTAAGGGACTTAAATTAATCTGTGTTCTTGTGAAGTTTCAATATTCTTTAAATCAGACTTGCAACGCTCGACCTCTCTTGCAATGGCTGAGGGGGTCATCCCTTTGGCTTTCAGAACAACATTTCAGAGTGTGTGTGTGTGTGTGTGTGTGTGTGTAGACATTATGTACCCGTGGCAGGATAAACCTGAAATCCACCCTTTCCTGATAATAATCCCTGTAGCATTTAACATAACATATACTGTACATGCAGCAACTGACATAACATTTCCGTTTATTTGAATGTGCTCACTTCATAGACTTATTTTGACTTATTTTACATGTAGGCCTTGTGGTTATGAGGTTTCACAGAGGTTGCAGCTGTCAAATTAATGTGTTTTTTATGCATGTGTGTTTGTGTTTGTGAGCATGCACTTGCATACAAGTTATGGGCATACAATTTAAATGAAGAATTTACTGTTCAACAATGTCAAAGAGCACAAGGAACAGCGTAGCGTCACATGGTGAAGTCAATCATTAAAATCCTGATCTGTTATTTTAAAAATACATACATTTAAGGTGTATTAACATACGTAATTGATTTTAATTATAATTCTGTGGGTTTAGTTGAAGGTGAATCAGAATCAGACTTTATTCACCAAGGAATTTTTATGCTGTATTTACTAACATTAATGAAACAGACCTTTAACAACACCATAAAACATTAACAACCTGGATTTGGTAGTTGCTGAGTGTTAGTCGGTACTTTAACACACCAGTTAATCAATTTGAGAGTAATAGCAAGTTTCAATCCCGTGTTTTGCATTTTGGTGGTGGGGCAGCCCTTTGGTTCAGCCTTTAACTTTGACAGAGCCAATGTGACCACTGTGGCCTGTTTTGATCTGTGTTTACCAAGCAGTTTCGCGGGTCAGGGCCTCTGAAATAGATTGTGGGACCATTCACCTTCTGCACCCTCTGACACGCGTTTATAGCCCTGCCGTTAAAAAAGGCTGTTAACTAAACTTAAAGGTGTTGCGCTGATGTTTGGAGAAAAACACTAAAATCGAGAATACAGTTGTGCTATCCAGAAAGAGCTGGGGGACAATAATTCATCATATCTGTGTGGTCACGGTGGTCATAAAAGGGAAGTAAAAACTGTGCACTCTCTGCAGATTTGATTGGCACATTTGTTTGTCATACACAGAGTTCTGCATGTAGTTCGCCAGAAATCTAACAGTGCCCCACTTCCCCACAGCTCCGCACGGCCCCCCTTTCTGACACAGCATTTATTAAACCTTTGCCAAAAACTGATGAAAAGCAGGGAGAGGGAGTGAGCTTGGCAAGTAGCTCACAGATAAGGACCAAGCATCAGTCAATAAGTTGAGGCCAGGGGTGGTGAGGAGAGGATGTGTTACTCTGTATTCTGCTAAACCCTAAGGAAGCCGCCGTATGTTCCTTTGAATGCAAGTGTTATTCTATATTTTCTTGTTTTGGGCAATAATTTAGTCAACAATGTGTACATTTTTCTCTCAATTCTGCCTGATTCCCCTATTCCCCAACACCCTGACTGTGGGACTCAGCTACCCATGTTCCTGCTGAAGAATTCAATCTTTAAGAACAGGGCAAATATATAATTTTGTTTTTAAAAAACGGTTCAGTCATTTCCAGAAACAGCAGGGCACTGTAGCTTTCCGCAAATATTACTCAAGCAGAAGTAAATAGTTAATTTGCTCGGAAACTATTTGCAGAGTTATTTACTGCAGCAAGGTGGTGGGATTTATAGAAATAAACAAGTGTTCACTGTAATAAAGGAACATGTTACTGAGTGCCACAGTTTAGCTCATTATTTGTGTGATAAGATAAGATTAGATATACTTTATTGTCCCTGAGGGAACACTTTCCTTGGGCAATAGTGCTAAACGCAGCTGCAAACAACTTAAAGCAACATGTAGCCAACAAGACAGCACAGTGGTACACCAAATTTAATAATGGAATCAATTACATGCAACAAAAAATATGTAAAACATTGCACGTTATTTTAAAAACAATCTGTGACCACAGTGAGGAACTTATATCAGGCTTTGGCTAACTGGATCAATTAACTGACGGGTTTAGACTTTTTATGGGATTTGTTGACGATAGAATATATTGAATATTGCCAGCCTTAGCCTTTAATGTGTTACTAATCAAAGTGAAAAAAAGGCACACATTTTCTATCACAGCCATTGTTGAGAATATTCAGGCCATGTTGTTGGGTTGAATATCACCCTGCTTACTCTGAAATCAGTGTAAATCAGGTTAAGCCTCCATTCCCAGTTGCTGATTTTGTCTAGATAAATATAATGAGAGGACCAGTGAGCACTCTCCCAGGCCAACTCGTGGAATAAACAAGCACAACATGGGGAGCCAAATCATTTGATGAAGGACAGTCTCAGACAAAATGACCGACGGGCAACAAAAAGAGTATTGTCCATGTTGTTGAGGACAAACTTCAAAACAAGGGGCTAAACACAATGCTCTGACCTCTGAGGTTAAGCACACAAAGAAAGGAGATTCTAGATTGGTCTCCGTCACATGACCGGCCTCTGAAATTCCACCATAAAAAAAAAAAAGTGAAGAAGTGTCATGATATATGAGGGAAATAAACCCATCAGCCCAACTATCCTTCATTGATACAGAGGAAAGCTATAAAGAATTATGCATTTACTGAATGTAGATCTTTATTTTGATTGTTTCAGACATTGCAATTACATTTAATGAAATATGTTGATCCATACAGGCTTTGCTGGGGCGTATAACATCTTCCCCTTGCATCGCTATATCTGTTGCATTTATATTTAATACTGCAGTAAAGTTTGTGTTATATAGCGGTGATTTTCCATCATGGATATAACCTTACTAGTGTGGCAATAACTGGAACTTGGACCAGACAATATAACAAAAGGTACACCTTTATTTCCTCACAGGGCATTGTAAAATTATTTGGGACACAAGACATTTTGTTAATGATCATCTCACACAGAGCAGAAATAATGGGAATGCGCAACAAGGGTACGTGCATCCAACCACAGCGGTTATGCTGCCTCTGATTGGTGCTTAAACTAACAATCCCTAGCATCTACGTAAAACGACCTTGGTTGGATCGCTTTCAAAACGTGTGGCTTCTGTTGAGAAATGTCCAATGAGTTTAAAGTCACTTGATGGTTATTCAATGACTAGCCAAGGGTGTGTGGACCATCACATACGCATAAACCATAAAAATGGGATGTGAGACGTGCCATGTGCGTAGATGGAGGCATTCTTGTGACACAGCCAAACAGGAAATCTCTGTGACGACCACATCTTGTCTAAGTGTGCTTTTTACTTTTTTTACTAACTGCTTTTTTACTGAAATAAAGTGCTCGTGTGTGAAATTACCTAACCTACATCCTTGTCCTGTTTCATTGAAGAGAGATTTTTGGGACTGTCGCCAATCACCTTAACTAAAATAATACAGTTTGTGATACATTATAAAGAAACTATGTCAAGGTCAAGCAGATCTAAATCTACATTGCATTATTGTGGTAACACCATGTAAATGAGGTTATGTTGACTTTACTTTGAACGTTGCAAATTAGAGAACAGTTTGAAAGAAAAATAGAATTTTTATTTTATTAATTTCTGTAAATCATATGTTGTTTACAGATGTGCTAGTAGGCCAAAGACTGAGCCGAAAGTGAGCAGATCATGAAAGTGGGCAGATCATGAAATAAACACACTGCAGGGCTCCAATATCCAATTATATATTACACCTGAATATTGGAGCCCTGCGTTGTGCACACTATTTATTTATTTCATGTTCATAGATGTGTTGGCAGACAGCTTAATGTTTCTGAGGGTTTTTTTGTGCCACTAACTTGGACCTGGGCTGCTGTTGCCTTCTGCAGTTATTTCAGCTGTATCGTTTGGAAGTTTTGTGTGCGTGGACACAGAAGGAAATCATAGATAAGAGTTGCTGTTATGCCGCCACTCATCGGCCCCCAGCCAGTACACCTGCTGGAATGAAAGCAGAGATCGACTAGATTTGTGTCTGATATAATAAAAGGGTTGTTGGAGGAAAAGCTTATAAGTGTCCACTGACACCAGATTAACCAGCAGTTTCATTTCTAGGCAGCAGGATTTATACCACATCCAGTGAAAATGATGTGTAAATCATTCAAACATTACATAGATGAAATGGATAATTCATGTCAGTAGTTTGGGAATAGTTAGCTTATGCATGTGTAAATCATCTGTGCAGGCCATTCCTACAATCACATGGTAACATTACATTACAATCAAATGTCTTTTGACATGCATAATTTGAGTGTTGATCAACCAAAATTAACCGCATTTTTTACAGTGTTCTATATCTCTAAGAATTTTGCAAAGTTGTGCATGAGGGTCTTATGGTGACCATTATATCTCTAAAGACAACATCTTCTTATCATGGCCACAATGCGCGCGCGCACACACACACACACACACACACACACACACACACACACACACACACACACACACACACACACACACACACACACACACACACACACACACACACACACACACACACACACACACACACACACACACACACACACACACACACACACACACACACACACACACACACACACACACACACACACACACACACACACACACACACACACACACACACACCTTTGTACCTCAGTACCCCCTGCCAGGAAAACACACTTGGATTTACACACCTTAACATGACATTTGTGTAGCTGTTGTTGCAATTGTGATTTGCTGCACATGCTTCCTGATCTGCTGGCGCGCACACACAGTTAAATTATGTAACTAAGCATTGAGGACAAGTCTTGAATCATGACAAGACCTGCCAAACACAGGAAAACTGTACTGGCAAAGGAACAGTGGTCTCAAGAAGACCGTCACCAACACTGACTGAACAGGATATTCACTTCACAACAGTGTAAGTATCCAACATCAACAGCTCTGACAGTCTTGAACAAAATCTGACATCTTCAACAAACTGATATAACTGGTATTCCAATAGTGCCTCTTATCCTCTATTAAATGAAACCCTTGTCCATCCCTACAGTGCTTATTTTAGCAGAAGTTACCTTCACCATTAGTCTGTTTCCTGAAATTTCTGTCAACTGTAGAAAGTCTACTGTTGGTCAAATTGCTGTAAAAGTCAACCACAGATTTAGCACAGGTATGTTTTAGTTTAGCACAGCTTATCAGACACTGCTATCTCATACAGAACCAGCTAAAGTGTGGCAAAGAACTCCATGATGAAGCCTAGTCCTGCGGTCACTTTATTTTGCTGCAAAAGACAATCAGCATTTACAGCTAAATGCTTAAAGTTAGTTTGTATTATTAGAATAAAAGCAATGATATATATTGGATAAAACTTTTTTCTTTTTTTATTATTAAATCAATCATCCTTTAAACTGAGACGATGGCCCCTTACTTTGTTAGCGGATCCGACAGGCCCGCCACTTCCCATACACAGAATATGCAAAGCACGTAGGGCCCCCCCGAGTACCTGGCGGGAGCCCCAAAGAATTAAGGTTAGTAAAAAATGTCATAATTATTACATTTCAAAAATATCTCAACTAATTATGAACAGACCCATGTTTTTTTTTTAAAGAAAGTGAGAATTATTTCAGAACTTTTATTTAAGGCATATGCATGTAATATAGCCATTACTTTAAATAGAGCTAGTGCTATACTGATAGATAAACAGTAGACCTAAGCTATTATGAACAGTTGTGCGACATGCTATTTTTGTCATCAGAAAATCCTAATGTTTCGGTATTTTTATTTAGCTTTTGCTAATTACATTTTGTTTTAAGACTAGTCACAGTGTCAACGGTAAAATATGTTTATGGAGCAACACACAATCAGGAGGAAGATTCAGATGATGAGCAACTATCCACAAGCAGTCAAAAACTACAGCATACTGAACAACTCCAGCAACTGTCCATGTCTAAAGGCTTCAGGTCAGTACAATGCTGTGATGAACACTCCTCAGGTTCAGCTACAGACATTTCCCCAAGGGAAAATTAAAGAAAATATTCTATGATGACAATTTGTTCGTTTGTCAATTTTAAATAGTTAATAGAAAAGATGTGAGTGAAACTCTGCTTAGGGCCCCCCAAACGCTTAGCAGCAGCCCTGGGATCCACTGAGCCTAAATCCATTTGCAATAGCTACAACTCCCCCAAGCATCTGAGCCAGGCTGTAGCACACACATCTGAGGGCTAAGGGGTTTGACAGTTGACCAGTAGGCCCAAAGTAATCGCAAGTATGCACCGCTAATGCACCCGAAGCTCTGAGCTCGTGTGACATGTGGCCAGCAGCACCTACAGCTCCCGAGCTGCCTTCTCCCCCTGGAATGCCACTCTCATCGTTTCCCCTGATAGCAGATATAGCGGTAATTTTGAACAGTGACAGACCAACTAATCCTGCAGCCACAGCCCTCCAAAAACACCCAGCTTTTGTTTCAGGTCATATCTGCTTCCAGTGTGTCTGGTGTGTTAAATCAACGTACACTGTAAGTGCCTCAGTATTTATAGTGTGCAGGAGGTTTGTGTGCAAAGGTGAGGAGAAAAGAGGTGTAAAGGGATAAAGATGAAGACTTCAGTTCACACATCAGTATAAGAAAGAAGATGGACCATTTTTATTGAAAAGCTATTTTATTTGATACAACTAAGAAGTAGTCATTTCCATTCAGATGTGGTCCTTGACCAGTCTTACACATCACCCAGAAGAGGCTCACGAATCTCACTTCCCAGTGTTGTGTCACAGCAGAACACAACTCTTTTTTTTGCACTGAAAGGCTCCTGTCCACGTGTCAGCAGATAATTATACAGAAGAGCTGCTACCACACCTGCGCTCATTGGTCCTGCCCAGTACACCTGAAAATTAAACAATACAGACATCCCTCTTCCAGTAGGAATGACTCAAGAATCCCTAACACTTGCAAAATATGATTCACAGCTCCACAATACATACCCAGTGATCATCAAAAGAGTACTGTATGACTGCAGGACCAAAGGATCGAGCCGGGTTAATGCCGCATCCTGTGAAGCTGATCTGTAAAAAAAATCAGAGAAAACACCACTTGTCTTTCTGGCTGCAACATCAGCAGATTACGTGCCAGCCTGATTGGTTCATTCTGCACCAATCTATTCTACCAGACCACAGTGAGAAGGAGAAACCATGTATTACATCAATGGCGGTGGAAACGCGTAACTCACCCCGGCGAGGTGTCCCAGCCCCACTGACAATCCGATCGCCAGAGGCGCAAATCCACTGACATCACGTCTTTTGTCGGTGACTGCAAGCACACACAGTACCAACTGAAGGGTGAGCAGGAACTCTACACCAAAGCCTTGTAACGGGCTGATTCCATTTAGCTGCAATAGGGGAGAAAATACCCGAGTTGGAATGGAACAAAAACAGTTGGACCACACTTTAGTTGCCTGACTGATTCAGTACTTAGGGGTATTTTTCCCCAATTTTATTCCAGGTCTGTGTGTCATAGCAGTTTGGCCCGTCTCAGTAGCAGTCCCAGAGGAACGTGTCGAAATCGTTTGAGGTCATTGTCATGTCACTGACCTGGCTTAAAATTTGTAAATTATCCCTTTAAGTTACTGCAAAGGACAAGATTTCATCATCAACCCTCCTCAGTGACTTATGGCCTGCCTTTATTGCGTGACAGGTACAGACAATAAGTGCTGATGAAAATTATTATTTTTAATTAAAACAATTCATCACCAGTAGTTAGCAAATATGAACGACTTAGAGATTAGAACACAGAAGGAGTTACAGGCTTTTACAAGCAAAAATATATCAGGCTGGAGGGCAATTCCCCAAATGCCACTCAATCTGAGCAGTACATGTCATTCATTAAGGGGAGCGTTACTCAGGAAAAATGGATTCCACCTTACCTTGTTAACACCAAGTGAATGTGTAGTTCCTGGCCTGATACCGTACACAATGGCACTGCCAGCCACTGCTCCCAAAATCTGAGCTATCATGTAGAAAAAAGCTCTGACAATACTTATCTCACAGCTGGCTAGGAGGCCTAGGGTGATGGCAGGATTCAGGTGGGCACCGCTAATGTGACTTATGCACTGGGCTAATGTGGCAATGGACAAGCCAAAGGCAAAGGCCACTTTTATCTCCTGGTCAGGGTAAGAATTATTTCGGTCCCCTATCGCAGCCGAGAGGCCGGTGAACAAAAAAATGATCATTCCCAGAGACTCAGCCAGAACAGCCCTCCAGAATACCAAGGTTTTAATTTCTGACATGGCTACTCACATAACATTTCACTTCATGCTAACAAACAGATATTGTGAAGTTTGAGTGATACACTCAGGCTGTGGCGCAGACAAAGATTTGGTTTCACCAGCAACCCGCTGAAAACATCATGTTCACCAGCAGTCATCAAGTGTGTGGTTTTAACAAATCAGGCCTGATTAGAAGCAGCTGAGAGATGTGCATTTCAATCAGTGAGAGTGACCTCCAACTTCTCCTGTTCTGTTCAGTACTTTTCCAGTTTAACAAAAAGGTGGAGCTGCTTTTACTGATTTTCACAACTCATATTCACCAGACTGTTACTTTGTGTGTGAAGAAGTGAAGTGAATGTTGAAAAATATGTTAAATTAATTAATTTTACTTTCTTTTAGGGGGGGGGTCGTAAAAAAGTAAAAGAACAATGTTTTAATATGATTTAGGAATTAAAAAGCACCTTTTTTTTATTTGGCTTAATTCAAAGCAAATGTGTGAAGGACACTCATCAGATGTGTGAAGGACATCCAACTCCCATGACCTTTTCTCAAGTCTTTGTAAATGGTTTCCCTATCTTTCAATCTATCTCCTATTCTATTCTGAGAACGTGTCACGCAGAGCCGGCTGCATTGAAGTTAACATTAGTCAAATACTGCTGTGAAGGAAATGGGGTCTTTTGAATTCACAACAAGGAAACCAGCCACCCATTCTGCCTTTTCCATGTGAACGGACTGACAGGTTAAAAAAGGTTATGCCACTTCTTATCTCCTTGTCAGTAGAAAAGAAAAGGACACCTGTCATAGCATCAACTTTGACTTGGGCAACCAAAGAAAGAGGACATCCCCATTTTTCTGTATAAAAGAAATGTGTTTTTTCTCAATTTTCATTATTTCAGTTAATTTTCGATATATTCTCAAATTGAATACTTTTTTCCATCTTCTGTCTGAGAGATTAAGACATTTTTCGGACATTTAAAAAACAAGCTACGGATATGTTTCAGTCAAGAGGATGAGAGATTTATTACTTCAGAAGAGCAGGAAGCGATATATACTGCACGTAATAAAGTGAATGTGATAGGAGAGTGGAGAGATAAGTGTGGAGAAATGACAGGAAGGACAAAGGGTATACTCTCTAACCCTGTGGGCAGAAGCCTGCCAACTTTCCTCTCAACCGATATGTAATATGTTGAAAAATCACCTTTTTTTTCCTTTTTGGTACGTGCATTTTGAGAGTGCACTACTCTATTGCGCAGCATTTCATGGGCCTTACTTCCACCCGTGCATCCACCTGTAGGCTCTGCGTCTACAGGGGAAGTTGTCATCATTTCACCCGCCTCCGTATGGTGCTTTGCTTGGGGTTTCCTAGAAAGGAGAGAAGAGGCCAGGGGTTCAACATCAAAGCTGTACATGTTCTATTTACATTCACATGATAATAGTCCGTATGAGTTGCCTGACTGAACCCGAGCATCAGCAATTATTACATCAGCCGGCAAATCGATACACAGAGAGGTTCATTCATCTCTCAGCAGTAATGATGACCGCCCCAGCAACACATTATTTTTGTTACGCATTGGGGAATAATTGTATACTTAGAAATATCATCAACTAAACAGCTGTGGTATGAATTTATCAAGCGGATACGACTTCTTTCTTAAATATTAGTCAGAGAGAAGGATAGCTTTCCACTGACGGACAGCTTCTCTGGCTGAGAACAGTATTACAGCCCACCAAAACCCCGTATTGATCCTTCTTCAGTGGAAACACCTCGTCACGTGTGCCCTCCACTCACCCATGATGTTCACACCCCTGGCTTTCCGTGGTAAATAAGACACAAATATGCCGCCCCCCCCAAATCAAGTCATCCAGAGGCATATATTTATATATATATCACCAAGATGCAGGTGCTCTATATTGTGGTCTCTCATGAGAGTTGGACACCAACCTACTTCAAAGATTATAGGATGAACACAGAATTTAGTCATGCAGAAATGGAAGCAAGTCAAGTACAAAATCAATATGTATGCCGGTCTGTTAAGCGGGGTAAAATGGTGGTTACAACTTCAAATGTTTTCCCTCCCAGTTGCTTGAAATAAGCCGAAACATTTAATCACAAGCTTGGTGAATAAACGTGTAAACAGAAGAAAAACAAACCCAAAAACATTCACTTAAGATTGTTGAAATAGTGATGGATAAGTTTCCGGTGTTCAGTGAGTCTGTTAATTTCAGACAACAGAGCCTTGGAGTTGTTTAAATAAAGATTTTGACCTTACTTCGATATCACATATCCCCTACTACCCGGTAATGTCGTTTGGTTTAGATAGAAATACAACTGAAGAGGCTGTAGAGACTATAGGACTACCCACCATTGTTGTCTGTGTTTTGATTCTTTTTAGTAGGTTGTTTGTTTTGTTGTTTCTTTGGATTTATCTGCTCTCTCACCTTTTTTTCTCCTGCAGCTTAAGGCCACCTTTCCTTTGTCTCCTGTGATATGATCAGAGATTAAAGTAGAGGAGAGAGTCCAAAATTCCATTTCAATGTTTTTTTAAATGCCTCTTACAGCACATATTGATATAGGTGATTCATTTAGATTAATTAATCACAAAGATTGCATTTTTTTTATTGGTTGACAGCAATATACAATATATACTAGTGCTGCTAATATCTGTCTATACGCTTGTTTTGTTGAATTGTCCTGGCACGGATAAATACAAAAGGTGAAACAAGATGGCCAATGAATAAGAAATTAAATGATTTGGCTCAAGTTCTTCAGGAATGCAGACCTCTGTACACACATTTCTTATCAGATAAATCCAAGACTGGATTACCAAGTGGGCTAGCCTCAGGGGCTTCAGATCTCTAGGACACAGGTTGTCCTTTTTTTTCAGCCAATGACCCATTACAAGATAGAGAATATACCAGGGATCAGCTCTTACAGTATATAACCCTTGGAATAATTTGATGTTTCCTATTTTTTTTTACACCTATATGTGGAAGAACGCAAAATGTATTCGAAAGATATTTGACGTACATTAAACGCATTTGCAGATTGTACTGTAAATGAATTTAAAAAGTAATCCATGAACTATTATAGGTTTAAAAATGAAAAGATTACTATGAAGCCTTTTGTGAAAAAATAAATACACATTTTTTCAATCATGATAATCTAAATGTTTTTCACACAGAGCCCCCGACAAAATGCCACGGACCCTTTGAGAATTATTGCTCTCAAAAATGCCCGGTTCATGATGGATGAATCTGTATGTTTTAATGCAAAAAAATGTCTGGAAAAAACACAAATGAGTATCTCAGTTTGAATATACTTTATACAATATACTAATTCCATTTATGATGTAATTGGATATTAATCCTTTTTAAGGTTTTAACAAGATAATACTTATCCAATATATACACGCTTTAATATGTCAATGTTTAATCAGGTATATATTTATACATATTTGGTATCTTTATAATAAGAAAGCACAGTATGTAACAGCTGTTAACAACAAGTGTTTTATTTACTTAAAAAAGTGAGAGACATTTCAAGAGTGTACACACAATACATTATCCATCAGAAATAAAAAGTGACACAAGCACATAGAGTATACAAAAATGGCTCATCGAAGAATACTGATATGGGAAAGCATTTCAGCACACTGCTCTGTCAAGATTCTCACGCCATCCACTTGTATGCCTGAGCAGCTTGTGTGTAGGGGTCAAACGAAGGAGTGAATTAGGCAAAGATGCTAACTGACCCGTTACCACCACAATCCTCATTGGTATTTAAAAAAAACACAAAAACACTGACATCTTACACTAAATTCAAGAGCTTTTTTTTTTACAGGAGCTTTAACATGTACAATAAAACAAAGCGGTTGTGACTGTACAGGACTATTTCGATGTCATCTCCACAGTTGCGTTCTCGTTGCCGCCATTAACGTCATAGTCGCCCACTGGGCCGCTGACCAGGACCTTCATGCGTTCAGGAAAGTCATCAAATTTGGGGGACAGCAGGAAATCGTATACTAGAGCTGCTGCTACACCACCACACATTGGCCCCACCCAGTACACCTGCAACGGATCAACATTGTTCCACATTGTTAAATACCTGTCATGTGTAAAAAAACATCGATATCGCAGAAAGATATAACACAATGACTCCACTCAAGCTCAAAAGGTTTACTTTTGTCTCAGCCGGGGCTAATTGTAAAACAATATGACCGCTATAACTGATTAACTTCTGAAGGAGGATTCGTGGGTAATGGAGTCATCTGTCTGTTATGGAGTTATTGAATTATTTAAGCTTGACATGGAATATCCATGCAGAAAAAATGTGAGGCCCACGTTAAGACCTTGTGTGCTTCGGTTTCTGACTTACCCAGTGGTCCTTAAAATTGTTCAAGATCAAAGCCGGACCAAAGGAGCGAGCGGGATTGATGCCACAGCCTGTGTAGCTGATCTGTAATCAGCAACAAGAAGACAGCATAAGAGGATATCTTCAGCTACATGGTCAGATGGTATAATAGAGTCAGGGGCGTATTAGCTGAACCGATAAAAATTCTTTCACCCCAAGTGCGCTATCATATCTGTTGCATGTTTACATTGCTTAAATGTATTGTGCCTAATTCTAGATAAACATTAAACTGCTTTAGAGATGTTTGTAAAGTGCAACTTACAGCTGCTAAGTGTCCCAGGCAGACTGAGAGGCCAATGGCCAATGGCGCTGAGCCGCTGACATCACGACGCCTTTTATCAGTGACTGCAATGACACACAGCACCAGCTGGAAGGTTGCCAGGAGCTCTATGCCCACGCCTTGGCTGGGAGTGACACCGTTGAGCTGCAAGAGTTAGAGAGGAAAACAGCAAAACAACAACAGTCAGTTTGTGTCAGTTAGATGGATAGTTTCCCATCACGACCACTTCCCATTTAGCAGCCGCTGGCATCACCCCACGAGTCTGACACTAATTTGGCAGAGACCCCAAAGTACCACATTGCTCATTGATTTTTCGTTGGTAGAAAATCAGATTATTGTTATTCTGTGAAATTTAACTGTGGTACACTGTGGGGTGGGGGGCAGTTCAGTTTATCCACAGTGAGCAGATATCATGCTTTGACACTCACAAGCTTTTTGGTAAGAAGACAGCTGATGTCACACATTAGAGATAAGTCAAAGAGAAGCGGAGCAGTTTAATATGCAAAACAGCTGAGGGTAAATGTCAAATAGCGTATGTTGCATATTTTCATTTGCAGATTTTTTTTCAGCTGTTATGGAGTGTGGTGAGCTTTGATTATGTGTCATCACTATTCAATAATAAGCATTCACAGAATGTCCTTAGAACAACACAAACAGTGATAAAATAAGTGCTTACATCCTCACAAAATTCTGAGCTTTCAGTAAGAGGTCAACTTGAGACTACGAAGGCGATTTAAATACATAGTGTTGCATCATATGGCGGTGCATCCCATTTTTTAGTAATGTGGGATGTTTAAGCATCATTACAGCTTCCACATTTTCTGTCAACAGCAGCAATAAGAAATTTACTTACTGAGTTGAGCCCCAGTGCATCAGTGGTACTTGGACGTGTTCCATACACAATGCCACTGGCTAGAGCTGAACCCAGCATCTGGGCCACAATGTACATGACAGCCTTGAACACGCTGATCTGGCAGCTGGCAAGCATCCCGAGCGTAACTGCAGGATTCAGGTGGGCTCCACTGATGTGGCCTAAACTCTGGGCCAGAGTGGCGATGGCAAGTCCAAAGGCCAAGGACACCTTCACCTCCTGGTCTGGGTTGGTGTTGTTTTTGTTCCCAATAGCTGTGGAGAGGCTGAGGAATATGAAAAAGGTCATGCCGACCAGCTCGGCCAGAACGGCCCTCCAGAAATCCTTGCTCTTGAACTCTCTCATGGTGGTGGTAAGTGGGTTTCTCCAGCTGTGGGTTCAAGTTCTGTAAAGTGTGTGTACTCACAAACAACAGCAGCAGACTGCATATATAAGGCCCGGGCTGATAATGGTCAGTGGGCGGGCTTTAAAAAAAACTGAAAGAGAGGGCCACACTGAATTAATGAGAAATCCAAAAGACTGGTCTCTCACTTCCCTCCCTTTGCTCCCTCCTCCTCTCTGCAACCCCCCCCCCCCCCCCCCCTTCAGTACCTCCCTGTGCACCACTTTCTGGTCTTTGGACTTTTGTTAGTTAAATAGCTGTATCTAATGGTAAAGTTTCCACCCATACAAGCATTTACAATTTTATCACAGATCCTCTGGTTTGGAGATTTGAGTTGGAAAATATTTTTTGGGCTTTTAAATACAAATGTAATTAAAGCATTTTAAGTTTAATTAGTGCCTTTTATGTTTTTGCTTCAGCTGTAAAAAGTTAAAACTTAACATAACTGTGTCTTGTGCACCCTTTGACTTAATAACACCATGGATCTATGACAGCACAGAAGGGAGAGCCAGAGAGAAGCCAGACAACTCCCAAATAGTCATTTCAGGTCTCACCATTCCCTCCACACACATCCACGGTTTCCCAGCTTTTACAAGACCACCCAAATGACATCTCATGAGCCAGCTCCAATAGACACCCTTTGAGGCAAAGAGAGAATCACAAAAACTGCTATGGGAATAAAAAAACAAACACACATTTTTGTTGCTTAAACTGGAATCAGTTGGTATTTGTAACTTTGTAAAACAAGCAAACAAGGAAAACTAAAGGATTCAGATTTTAACAATAAACATTAAAATATGTATTTTAACAGAAAAAAAACATGTTTGCTTTTTTTAAGCGGAGAGAGAATTTACTTTATAAATGGGACACATTTCTAGTAGATGGTGCAGCAATAAATCATTAACTGGAAGGGTCTTTGTTTAATAATTATTTTATGTATTATAAACAAAAAAAGTTGGAGCAGGGTAAAACATCAACTCTGAGAAAGTAGCTGCCTGTTGCACCTGGACCTCAACTCGAGGATATGTGACAACAAACTGCAGCCAGGCCATTCTCTGTTTGATCTGGTTCTGGGTTAACATGTTTATTTTTGTTTTATTTCTGAGGATATTAAATGTCAGAATCAATTCAAAATAAAGACATTTATTTGGGTTACTGAAACACATAATTTACGATGATGCAATGCAACTACAACATTATGATCCATAGTATACAGTATATAGATATAGTTGGGAGTGACAGTCATTGCATCACAGATTGTCTAAATAACTTTTTTGAGCAGCATCAAAGGCAGATAAGGGAAAGTGTTCTGTCTTTAAAAACAAATGTACTACCTTTTAATTATTAACTGTGCCGACTTGCACTCTTACAACTGAATGGGCTCATATTTGGCACATTCCTGAAGGTTGACGGGGACAGTGACAGAGCCAAACGCACAACCATTGCTTAAGGATATCTTGCCGTTCCACGGGAACATGCTCTCAGACAACAATGACTAATGCTAATGCTTAACTCAGGACTGTGTCATCAGTTGGCTGAATGAATATGTGTCAGTCAGGAGGTTACGCTGGCAATGTGACAATATTCTCTTATTAATTGAAATGAATCATCAAATGTTTTTAGCTTATGTGTGAAGTATAATTATTCCTCTGTAATGTAAAGTGACTAAGCAAATGAATAGGAAATGTCATTTTAAGAGTATAGAGCAAATAATTGCATGCATAAAAATACCAGTTTTGACTTTCATATCACATTGAATTTTTGGCCAGGAGGACACACAGTTTTTTTTATGATCCTGTAGTACGCTCTGTTGCCCAAGAACAGGATAACGATAAGGACCATATGCCAGTTAGGAGTGATGACATATCCTCTTTAGTCTTACACATAATAAATACAGTGCCTATAGAAAGGCATGATGCCCTTTTGAAATACTCACTTTTTTTGTTTAAAGCCTGAAATGATAATACATAAAAAATATTTCTTTTTTCCAGTGTGATTTAAACATTTTGCCTTACAACACTGAATATTTTTTTTATTTTATTTATAAAAATTAATAAAAAATGAAAAACTAGAATAGCAGGGTTGGAATAGTGATGAGTCCCCAGATTTAACACTTTGTGGAGGCACCTTTTGCTTTTTAATTACAGCCATCAGTCTGTTTGGATATGTCTCCACCAGCTTTGTGCACCTAGACTGGGAAATATTTCCCTGTTCTTCCTGCAGAACTGTTCCAGTTCAGTCAAATTCTGTGGTGAGCGGTGATGGACTGCGCTCTTCAAGTCCATCCACAGATGTTCTGTAGGATTCCCATCCGGGCTCTGACTGGGCCACTCCAGGACATTCACCTTCCTCTCATTTACCCACTGTGTTGTTTTTATGGAGGTGTGTTTTGGGTCGTTGTCATGCTGGAAGGTGAACCACCTGCCCATTTTCAAGTGTCTAGCAGAGGGCCAAAGTTTTTCCTCAAGTATTTGGGTGTTCTTGGCAGCATCCATTTCCCCTTCAATCCTGACCAACTGCCCAGTCCCCGCTGAAGAGAAACAAGCCCACAACATAATGCGGCCACCTCCATGCTTCACTGTAGGTATGGTGTGTTTTGGGCCGTGCACTGAGTTTGGTTTCTGCCTAACATAGCGCTTAGAGTTCAAAGTTCAATTTTGGTCTCATCTGAACATATAATCTTTTTTCACATGGCATCAGAATCTTCAATATGTTTTTGGGCATACTGTAAACAATACTCAGCGTCACATTTTTTTCAGAAGAAGCTTCTTTCTTGCCACCCTGCCATAGAACTTGTGAAATTGTTGTCACATGCACAGATCGACCAAACCTCTGCCATTTAGACTTGTGACTCCTTCAAGGTCCCCATGGGCCTCTTGGTAGCTTCCCTGGTCAACCTTTTCCTGGCTCGGTTATCCAGTTTGGAGGGGCGGCCCGATCTAGTTAAGGTCTGAGTGGACAATGCTCTGAACGGTACTCAGAGGGATAGTTAAAGTCTTTAAAATATTTGATATCCTTCTCTAACTGCCTATCCACAACTTCATCCTGGAGATCTTTTGAAAGCATCTTTTCAACCATGGCTAATTATTTGTGTTACCATACACTACCAGGAGTGGAGGAACAGCTGATTTTATTCTGAAGTAATCACAAACACCACAATTGATTTCAGGTGGAGGCCCATTCACTTGGTGTGTAATCTGGAAGGTGATTGGATATATCTGAGAATGTTTATAATGGTTATTCTAAGGGACGCATAATTAAAGGACTTATCACTTTTCCAACATTGCTTTTCTAGCTTTTCATTTTTTATTAATTTTCTGAAATTAAAAAAAAAAAAAATCACTTGAATGTTGTAAGGCAAAATGTGTAAATCATGCATGTATTATCATTTCAGGCTGTAAAACAAAAAAGTGACTATTTCAAAAGGGTATCATGAGTTTTTTAGGCACTGTATATTCTGCAGTACACTTAAATCTCTCTAGGTTTCATGAAAGAAGCATTTTCTACAGGGGCCATTTCACATTTCAAGAGCAGTTTTTCCAGTGAGTCACCTTTAGTTTTATCAGTATAAGCCAGTAGTGGAAGAAGTATTCAGATCCAATACAATAATGTAAACGTAGGCCTACCCCATTGCAAATAATACCCCCACAAACATAATCAGTAAAAGGTAACTGAAAGCACAGTTATTATCAGCTAAACTCATTTCAAGTATCAAAGTAAAATAATTCTTTATCCAACAAATAATAAGAATTTGAAAAATGTCTGGGATATTATTAGTGTTGCACAAATGTGATATACTCTCTGTGATATTGCTCATTATTTGATGAATTAAACATCATGATTTGTATATAAAATCTATATCTTCAAAGTAAAGAGTAACTATATCACTATCCTGTAGAATGTAGTTGGGTTGAAGAATAAAGTAGCAGAAAATGGCAGCAGTATAACAAAAGTGTGATAGAGTAAGTTGCTAGGAAATAGGAGAAGGATATATATATATATATATATATATATATATATATATATATATATATATATATATATATATATATATACACACAGTCAACCATGATTTGAAAGACCCTTATTTTTGACTCACTAGACTCATTTATATGTGAGGACTGAGACACTGAGGGCCAATTGCCTCAATCTGGAGACAGAGATATTCATCTTAAAGGGAAATCCTGAAATGAAGAGATTGATGTAGTTGGATAGAGGAACATTTATCAGACCAGCTCTCAAATTAGGTTTGTTTTGTGCACATGTTGTTCCAGGTCTGCTCTTGCATACTTGATGCAGTTAAAGGCTAACCACGTCCACGATTCCTTCACTGGATCTAGTGTTCCTGGACAGGTGTGGCCTGAGGACTTGAGACATATAGTTATATGGAAACACTGAATGACTTGTGAGTATGCTGGACTGATGAAATTTTGGTATGTTCATGGCCGGGGGCGTGCAGTGCACAAGCAACAAAGTCAAAATGAGACGGCCTGTAGCCTACAGTATATTGTCAATCAAACCAACTCCTCTTAATCCCTTTAAAAAGCAGTGTGCTGCCAGGGTGAACTGACAGCACCGGAGAGAAGGGTTACACTTAATGACTTACTAACATTTAAAAGAGCAAACTTGATGACTGATAAAAGAGCTAATAAATAATTTATTAATTGCCATTTGTCACATTTCATTGGACTCAACTTCAGTCACCTTTTCTGACATGAATTAATAAAGAATGAAATCAATGCTGAGAGCAGATTTACGAAGCGAGATATCCAAAAGAAACCGACGATACTCAGCATCCAAAGACATATCAACAGTGTGAGAGAATGAGTATCCGATTTTAAATGGAAAATGTCAGAACTACATCTAGTGTGGGCTTACATAATGTAGCATTTAATATGTAATCTACACTGCACATTATGATATTTCTGGGGGCAGGAGCATAGGTCAGACACATCAGTGAAAACACTTATGCAAATGCATGCAGTTTTGTCATTAATAAGATGCTTTTCCCATTTGAAAAATAATCCTGTGGTAACCAAGATTGTTTTTCTGGAAAAATTAAAATGCATGTACATCAAGATAACTCCCAATGTGCAAAAAACACAAACCATGTTTCTTTTGACGAGGCATACTTGACTATTCTGTTTTCAGAAAAAAATGTACATGTACAAAAGAAGTGAGTCCGCTAATGTTAAAAAATAAAAATACCTAATTATTGTATTCTAGCCTTGTAGGCTATCCATATGCAACACAACTCTATATATCTTTTTGTTCTATCTATTTTATCATTACCTCCATCTGAAATCAACTGTAACCACAGCAATGCTGAATAAAATAGAAATAAAGAAATAAAATAAGAACAATAACCAAGTGTGATTCAAAGAGAACCATTCACATAAACTCATTAGTTACTCAACTGTGGTAATTTGTATATTACAACATTGTTTGACATTTGTGGTGCAGAAGATACATCAACAACCATCAGGTGTGGTCTGTTAGATATAAAGGGAGGAGGCGAATCTTTCTAAACTTTGCACATCAGTTCTGGTAAGTGATTGCACAAATATTTCGCAGTTAAGGCTACTGTACAATAAATATATCTGCATCTTATCAGACTTTCAGAGCACCCCCGCTTTGCCTCTGCTTATATCTCCTATAAACCTTTACCTTTGCTGACTACAAACAGAGGAATGTGGAGAATGCTTAAAACCACACAAAGTATAAACACAGTGAGAAGTCCTGTGTGAGTAGTTTATGTAAGAGATGAAATGAATGTTCTTAAATCCTTTAAAATTTGCAGCGAATGGAACTGACTATAACAGGAGCCGAGAGTAAAAGTCAAGGGGAGGTCAAGGTCACAGTGGGCTTGATTATCACATGAGTTGGTTTGGTATTTAAGTTCAAAGGTGACACGTACCAAGCGTACAGGTTGCTGCTATTATGCCACAGTAATCCAACCATGCATGCAGATTGTATATACAGCCATAAATAATTATACAAACTGCAATAAAAGTCTGTAAAGTAGTAAAAAAAAAACAACTATTAAATAAAACCCTCTTTGACTTATGGGAAAATCATATGTATGTTTGTAGAAAAGGGAGATGTATACAAGTGGAATTGTTGTAAAATAGTTTTTGTGTGCTGTTTGCTTAAATACTACTAAATTATAGCCTGCAGCCAGCTGATAGCATTTGAAATTACTTTTGGATGGATGTAAGAGGATTTCCAATTTCTTACTTATCTAAATTATTAACTTATTCTTGCACTAAAATAAAAGCAGGAAAAACACATTTAAAACAATTGTTAAATAAAATGCCAAACAAGTTAAAATATGATCTAAGTGGGAGGTGTAAATAGAGGAGTTACCTTCTCTGTTGGGACTGAAAGCATGATGGATATTGTGGTTCGAGAAATGCCTTCAAGCCATTTTTCATGGTTGTAAATGTCAGGCCACAACGAATAACAAAATAAATTTAGTAAATGCTTGACAGGAAACAGTCATCATGGTTTTGCTCACTTTATCACTTTCAGATGTCAATCTCGTTTTTCCGTGCACCGTCTCTCCCAAAGCAAAGTGGTGGAATTTGCTTGAAAACAGGGGAAGATGGAATCAAACCATAGCCTACAGATGCTTTGAGTGTTTGTCTCGAAAACTGGAGCAAACAGACTGGTGGGTTAAAGGTTGAGGAACACGGAAATCCAGTGACCCGCAAAACCGCCTGTGACAGTTAGGAACTCATTTTACTAATTGCTCAAACTTATCTAATTACAGTTTGGCCACATGGTATTTTGTGTCTGAAGGAAAAAAAAAATTCACAGCAAAACAAATAGCTGCCTGCATCATTTCCTCTGAGAAAGAAAAGCATTTAACGTTTTGTTAAGATGACAATAGAGATGAAAAAGAAATCCTTCTGTGGCATCATGGTTGATACATTGGATACATTTGAAGGATAAAATAACTTGATTTGGTTTTCTTTTGCCTTAGGTGTTCGACATGTCAAGTCAACATGTTGAATGCGTTTTGTCTTGCACCTGACTATCTAGGTTGGATGTGCGCACACTTGATTTCTCTTCGGATGATGTGTTGTCCAGAAAACACCCAGAACGCACGCTCTCGCATTCCTGCGCACAGTCCTGGCAGATCACAGTCATGAGACTGCTGCTGCTGCTCTGCGAGCTTGGGTCAGTTAGCGTGCTGCTGAGCTGACCCGGACGGGACTCTAAGGGCGCACTCACAAGTGATGTAACCAACATGCAACATCTCAAAATAAAGAAGCCTGGGCCAAATGATCCTTGATTGTTTAAATATCAAAAATGATCAGAAAAAGATACATAAACATAAATTCCTGCAACTTCTCAGGCATGTTGCATAAATTGGCTATTTGAAGATTTTAAGTTAGTTTACTTTATGATTGCTTTTGTCTCTTTTTTTTGAGTGTTATTGTTTTTCTCAACAATACAGATGATGAAAAAAAAACAACCTCCGTCCACATATTGTCAGGTGAATTATGACATCCCAGTAATTTCCTGCCGCCTATGCGTCTTTTTTATTTGTTTATAAAATATCCAAGGTGTAATGTTTGGTGTGGTTTCTCAGGATAGGAAGCATTAGCAGGTCTAATGTTGCTTTAATGGTTTTTGGCTTATCTGACTTCCACAGTGATCATATAATTAGCGAGTTATAAGGTGAAACTGTTTATTTTTGCAACAACCATCATAGGATATCCTCTTATTCTGCATGTGTCTGTGACAGAAGAACAGTAGTTCATTTGTATGCCTGTCCACACCATTGATTAGCGATCTTGGCAGGACTTCAGCATGTGAACTACTTCAGACGGTGCAGATCTGCTGTGTATAAAATTGATTTTGGTGCAAATTTAAAAAACGTACCTCATCGAACGGCCCGGTAAAGTATTCAGCTACTTTATCTCTGTAAAGGAAAGTGTCTGAACCTCTCTAGTGCAACAAATGACTTCACAAGCACCCTCAGATTGTTTTACAATAGTTACAACAGCATCATTGTGTCTTATCTGTGGCGGGTTCATATAACTTTAAACATTAACTGATTAGTCTTTGAAGGGATTATGTACTAGTTGAAATATAGCTTTCTCTGGTCTTTAAACAAGGGAACTGCGGTGCATTGTCAAGATTTATTTCAGTTGCTCTTCTTGTGTTGTTAGTTTCTTTGAGATTAAGTGCATCCAACCAGCCTCGGCAATTTAGTCCTGCATGGGCTGATGCTTACATGTGTCTATCTCCGAAGAGATTTATATTTCCACTCTATGTGTTCTCTTGAGACCGGCAGACTCACAAACCCATAGGGGGTCTTTTATCAGGGGGATCAGTTCAGCTTGTGGTGTGTGGCTCCTGGCTCTTTGCCTATTTATTACCATTGTAAAAGCCTTCGCCTGTGTCCCCCACCTCTACAGAACCTATACAAAAACATTTCTGAAAGGCTTAGTCAGGGGTCTGTGATGCCATGACAACAGCTCCAACATTACAGACTTCTTCCCGCTTCGGAGACCATATGATGTTTTACGCATCTCTGTGGCAAGGTCACCGAGGAGACCTTTATGACTCACCACATTAGAATTTCGCCACAGCTTTGTGACTGTGCTGTGAGATTGATCACTTGATTTCTAAAATGAAAGCTGATATGTTTGGAAATTAAATGAATTGATGAATTGATCGCACATACATTTGCTCTCAATTAATTTACGATGGTTTCACACGTTGTAGAATAAGAATGCAGAGTGTATCTACAAACAAAACCTTTTTTTCACCGAGATAACACCAAAACTTCATGGCACGCTGCCATCCTGGAGGCTCTGGATGATATACTTATCTGTCATGAAAACAAGTTTATAAGATAATATCATTTACTTGTGCCAACTGATAAGGATGTACTTTATATGGTCAGCAAGCTCATCTCTGGCTTTAATCAGGATAATGATATGCTACAGTACTAAAACCAATCTCCCAATCTGATTTGGTGCATTTGTTTGTATTTCTTGTCTGATAACAGCTGAAACAGAGGTCAGGGAGAGAAGAAAGTGTTTTCATTGATAAATTAAATTTATAACGTATTGATATATAAGGTACTGCATGCATATCCGTCTGCACGTCTCTACAGTCCAAAGATCAGTAAAATACACACTACATGTGCAGAAGCATATTTCAATTAAACAAGTATTAATTTTTGACATTTTGTTGGCCATCCTCAAAAACAATTAATAAACTAATACAAAAGTAATCATTTATGACATACTAGAACAGTGTGTCTGTATCTGCAGAGACCCTGTCCTCTGCCAGGATTTTCTGTTTGCTTGGTATTTAGATCATGGATGTATTGAGAAAACTGGATAGAGCATTTGAGGTGGAGTCCTGTTCATTCCTGTGAAAGTTGCTCAGTGGCCCATGAAGCCAAAAAAGTTCAACTCCTGTGTCTAAAAATTCTCAGATGACCAACACTATTTCCGTCATACTTCTGCACTGTTGGACCCATAGAGCAGGCGCACTAGAGACTTTTTCTGGCTGAGCTGGCGACTTCTGGTTTAGTAATCTGGCTAACTTGAATAGGGATTATCATTTTTAATAGTGTGGGTCTTCTAGACTTTCAAAATGATGTCTCTTTCATTGTGTAAGTCAATGAAAAAAAAGTATTTTAGGGGAAGTTGTAATTCCACCTTTTTGCCACTAGGTCAAATTGGCTTCAAAGTCTGGCACACTTCGTGGGGGCCTGATTTAGAGAGGGACAGGGATATTTCTGGGTGTAGTTTTGGCATTGGGGTTTGGGGTTTTAACCCCCAGCCAACTGTCGCTTTGTGACGCCACTCTCCCTCAGCGTTAGATACTGAGGCACAGTGCAAAAGGCAGACACAAACACACACAATGAAGCTCTGCATTCACTCATTATCCAACAGTGCAGCACCTCCTAGCAGAATTCTGTGGAGGTATGTGTGTGTTTATTTGTGCTGAAAACCTAACCGCTGTCAAACAATCATAAAATACCCTTTTATTCCTCTGATTCGCTGTTTTGTCCTTAATGAACAGAGCTCACCATGGTTGTATACTCGCTTTCTCTCTCTCTGACTTTTGACCGTGAGCCAGAGAGGAGAGGATTGGCTAACTCTGAATGCTGTGTGTTTACGAATTGTAAGCTACAGTATGCTTTTTATATATAATACTGAAGCTTTAAAATGGTTATGGTGAACACATTATGGCACTGGGTTCAGCAGGCCTGCATGTGAACAGTTGTACTGTAGAGTTAACACACATGCACAGCTGGAAGCAACAACTTTCCTGGGATTCAGTGTGATAAGAGTCATTTTTCTGTTTTTACAGTAGTTCACATACTGCTCTCCACTCTAGCTTCTCTATTCAAACCCCATTTATTATCATCATCATTATTATTAGCTGTAGCCATGGCAAACAGTTACCTACATCCATCAGCATTCATTTAGATTTGTTTCTTTCCACCTGGTGAGTGTAAGTCCATCATTCACTCTTCCTTTAGCTCTGTTTCTTCTCTACAAGCTCCTGGGGGAGAGATCTGATTCTTTAGCTGTTAAATGCTGCTCTGCAGTTGCTGCTGGAAATTAGGTTGATGGTGAGACTGAACCAAAGCAATAAAGGTGTGGGCTGTAAAATCAAAACAATGAGCTTAAAGATACTAAAAGGCCTCCTGGAGCTGAAAGGAAATTAAGTTTCGCTTTAGTTGCAGGCCACAGCAGTCATACGCCCCAGCCGTAATCGGCTGACAGCCCGCTGATTGAATGATTTCCAGATGTCACACACTAATCACGTCCTCACACAAGGCGGTTCATTATAATATGACTCCCACCGCACTGATCTCTGCACACCAATGCCATTACACACCGGTGCTGCTGGTAAAGCGTTGCCTCCTCCACCCCAGCCTCCACCTTTCTATTTTAGATTCCTAACATGTCCCAAAGATTAAAAATGGTATTCAGTGCTTGCTTTGGGCCCACTCTTGTTCACCCATGGGGGATTTCTGCATTACGCTCCCTGTCTTGACTCAGCATGCTGCTTGGCTAATACAGGGAGCATTATTAAGAGCAGAGCCATCAGCGCCAAGCATAACTGTATTTCCATTTGTTGCAATAAATGGGTAAATCTATGACGAGAGTGTTCCTGACTGTGTCACATTGCACATAGTCATTTGATCCACTGTTTATATGAAAATACTGAGTAGTGCAGCTTTAAAGGAATTTTTATGGGGATATTTAAAGAAAACTGTGATGTGCATTCTGTAGAATAAATGTATATATGTATATCCCTTGTAAAAATGAACAATATTTTTTAAGATTCTATGCTGCTTTTATGGCAGATGAGCTCTGTCATCTGCAATGTTTGCTTACAAAGAAATAGTGGTATCAAGGTGATCTTTTTTTCCAAACAGAACAGCACTGTTCTAGCACTACAGTTATTTATTACGATCTATATACTATATTCTTAGTTATTATCTATAATATATCATTAGGGCATTCATTCTTTCAAGCCATCTCGGCAACACTAAAGTGCTGATAAGATAAGAAACAGGAATAATAAATGGTACCACTGTCTCTGCTGAGTTATTTCATGGTATTTAGGCAGAACTAATCAAATAATCATCTTTTACACATCCTGGAATTTATAGGCAACCCACTGAGATAAAAATGTCCTGTAACAATTTAATATCTAGTCAGGGAGCTTTCTAATAAAAACTAAATTGAAATAGACAGGGAACTACAGATTTATGAAACATGGAAAAGCAACATATTTGTGTGATCATAACTGATATGCTCAAGACAAATCCAAGTCCTTATCTGAAAACAGAGGGGTCATTACGTTCAACATTACTCATAGTATGTTTCAGTACATCTGTTGAGTGCAGTGTGTGGAAGCACAAGAGAGTAGGTGTGGGTGTAAGGCCATCTGTTTTCATACTGAGAAGGGAAACAATGAAACCAAATTAGACTACCTCCTAAGAGACAACCAGTTGGAGGTCAGAAATTATGACAACGAAACTGACTTCCTTATCATATAGGGTGCTTCATTATATTCGCGAGACATTGTGCTTAATGTACAACTCTGTGTTTACATAATCAGGAAGGAACACAAATGACGCTACACATGGTCCCTGTATGTACTTCAGACCAACATTTCATGGAAGAGTAGTTGGAAGACAATCGTTGGAAATGTGATCAGCAATCATTTAGGATGTGTCCTCAAATATTTTTGATTACAGAATGAGTGTGGGGAGCTCAAACTGGAGTCCCACCCAACTCAAACGGTCAATAAATATTGTCTCCTTGTGAAACACAAATTGAAAACAAAATGTTCTGATAGTGTCTGATGAAACTGACGATGAAAAAGAGCAACAACAGTCTCAGTGAACTGTTTCCACTCCTCTGTTCTAAATCACTCCATGCCAGGGGAAAGAGTCAAAAATACAATTATGTACTACAATATGCTCATTACATGTTCATTTATCTTTGTGTGGCATTTTTATGATAAGGACCTTTTGGGTAAAGAGATATAAAACATATAACAAATAGTAGTTTAGATTGATGGTATAATGGATGTCTGGAAATGATACCAAGCTCATCATTTTCACAATTTGATATTTTTTAATTATACTAACATGCCTGTATGTATCATAAAATGAAGAAATATCAGTGCTGGTGAAAAGTGCAGTAGGCATTACGCTGGTGTAGGTTTTACACATCATCCAAACCAAAATTATTTTAACTGCCATTTTCCCTCGTATCATTAAATGTGATGTGTTTTCTGTTTGCACAGTTATCCGGTTACACTGTCCATTTTGGAAGGCACAGACAGATTGTAGAGGAAAATGCTATAATTGTATGTTTCACTCTAAAGAGTATGGCCAAACAACATATTGTGTCTGTTTCTGAGGTTTTATTTGAACATTCAAATATTACAGCCAAAGTGATACTGCCAACAAAATCTAATGCAGTTAAAAACATAATCACTGCCTCAGTCATGTCTGTGACCACTCAAGGTTACTTACAACTCATCTTCAACTTCTCTGTTCCTGCACGGGTCATTTTTCTAATTTCTACCCAGGTGTAGCCCATCTTACTGGTACTGGTTCCTTCTCCAGTTTCTTTAAACCACTCCCTGTACTGCACATGGATGTGTGAAAGGGGTTTGAATGATTAGATTAGATGATGGGCAGGTAGCCTCTGCCATCAGTATGAATGTCTGTGTAAATGTGCAATGTGTAATGTTACAAGTAGTGTTAAAGCTCCTTGAGTGGTCAGAAGACTAGAAAGGCGCTATATAAGTACTGCATGATAGGACTGCTTTGATGTTTGTGTCAGCCAGGTATTTGTTTGCAGCCTGATCTTATTAGACTTTCTCAAATTTTTCAATAAACGCTTGCCCTCTTGCTTGTATCAGTGTCTTCATTTGTTATCACAAATTCAACTTTGATAAATAAGTTTCTCCACCATTACAAGGGATGTTGTAACTATCATGGCTGGCTGCATACTGGTGCACAAGGTTGGTTTTGATTATTTTGTCTGTTGGATGCAATCAGCTTTTTACCCCAAAACGTCTTGTTGAATACTTATGGGGGAATTGTTGGGTCTCCGTGAATGTGTAAGCGTGGTCTTGACCTACTCTATATGTAAAGTGTCTTGAGATACCTTTTGTTGGGATTTGGCACTATAAATAAAAATTGAATTGAATGCCATGCCTAAGAGCTCCTAAAAGGTTGTTCTGTTCTATAGTGCCTTCCATATTTACATTTAAAGTAGAATTGGGCTCAGTGGTTGGTAAATAAGAAAAGAAGTGAAATAATCTGGTTTATGCAGGACTCTCCTCTAAAAAAAAGCCTGCCTGTTGGTCTCTGATCTTATGGTCCTATCCCAATGTCAAGGAATGTCCAAGGAAAGTTTACCTTCTTGCTTTGAGTTATGTGAGAGCCAATGGGAGCTGAGTGTCCATAAAGAGGAATCTGAGCTCCCATGAAAGCACATACATCTGTGGGAGTCGCTAATACATGCCAAAAAACATTATTTTAATCACAAATAATGCAACGCTGTCAGCCTCGCCCCCACTGGATGTGGGAATAGCCCAACTGATGAGCAGTTAAACAGTCGCAACATTGTTAATAGGCTACATCCATGCCTATATGGCATGTGCAGTGGTACCAGCCATTGTCACCTCTTCCCACATCTTCAAGTGGATCTTTCCATGTAATGTCAGAGGTCAAGTAGGAATTAATAAAATGAAATCAAGACAGAAAGAGCAGAGATGAATGAAAAAAACAAATAAATGGAAAATACGTAATGGAAAAGTGAAAAAGGTGGAGCGGAAAAGGTCAGTGGAAAAAAATTAAAAAATCTTGAGTTCGTTGCTGTAAAATAAACTTTCCACTTACTTTCTTGTTGATGCCAGCTATGGAAAAAGGCTAATAAACAGAAACAAAAAAAGTCTGAGCGTTGGGGTATGACACATGCACAGTCAAATCCTGTCTGCAATTGCAGAGAGGCCCATAGAACAATTAAAAGTATTATGTTTAAGAGTTGTGACTTTGTTCTAGTATCTTGATATTCTTTGTCTTTATCTTTGTATAGCACAGATTTTGTCACTGTACAATACTTAATTTGTGCGCACCTGAGCGGAAACCATCACTTTAATGCTAGCGCCATTTGCTGTAACCATCCAACAGCGCAGCTCCAGTTCCATTGCACATGTTATACCCAAAAAGGTTTCCCAGCCTCCTTCCATAGCCTTGGCTGATGCCAGTGTCACTCAAAATCCTGCTAGCTGCGGCGGTGATAGCATTTACAGTCCGCCAGCATTAAATGAAGAAGAGGACGAAAGAGTAACAGGACAGACAGATGAGCAGCAGACTGACTGACTGTTGTACTCCGGGCCAGTGGCTGCTTCTGAACTAATGAAAAGGAACTCCTTTGCTTTGGACCAAAGTGTGTAAGCAAAAGGAATCTTCTACAGTGAAGTCAAGCATCCTTAGACAAGCTCGGCGATAGGGGCAAGAATATATGGATGGGGAATCAGAATCTTGAACCAAAAGTCAATCAGGTTTCACTCACTCCAAAGAGAACCAGATTAGGTACTTCTGAATATCACAAGATCACTGTATGATGTGCAGGTAAAGGAGTTTATGCTGAAAGAGACCACCATGTACTAACTGCAAGATTGCAAGAGCAGGGAATTGTGAGAGAACTTCACAAAGAGGTAAAACAAAAGACAGAAGTGTAAGACTGAGAGATCCGGACAGATTACAGGTTGGCACTCAGCCTCATGTTCCAACATACATCAGGAGCTATATGATGAGGAGAACGCTCTTGATACCCTCTGGCAGGATGTAGGTTTCACCTATCAGCAAGTGCTGGGTACAAGGAAACAACAACAGAAGGAATGGCTATCAGCATTGACCACACAGAAGATCGAGATATACGCCAAAAGAGAAAGGAAGCAGTGAACAAACGGCTATGCAAGACAAGTGACAGAGTCAGCAAAAGCAGCAAACACAAGCCCATGGGGAGGTGAAATTCTGAAAAGAAAGGGGACAAAAGACCCGTCACTGAGAGTTTTGAAGCTGAAACAGCGGAAGATACAATCTGTGGAAACACCAAAGAGCTATGAAATATGACTAGAGTGCTTGCAGGAAATAATTGCAGACCAGAGAGAATGATAGGGTATCATAAGGGTAGATAAGAAAATATATGTAGGTGCTGTATAAAATATAATACATGATTGAATTACTCTCTCCAAACAGACAGCTTCATCTATGTGTAGTTTATATACACACACTGTTTTCTTTAACATTCTCTATGTATTGGTGTTTGCGGAAGGTAAAAAACATTTTTTCTGTCATTGTTGGTCAAAAAGATTATCTTGTACGTAGGAGATATTAACTCATACATAGGAGATATTAACTTAGGTTTTGGCCAATGCCCGGAAAAAAATTTTTTTTCAACTTGCCTTTCAGGGCTTCCAGAGGTGTTAGTGTTTTTGGTGGGATGTAAGAAATTGACATACATCCATCCATCCAGCCATCCAGCCATCCATCCATCCATCCATCCAGCCATCCATCCATCCACCTCAAATCTTGATTTTCAATGATTTTTATTTATTTAGCACATGTTGAAAGGACAACAAAAAGAGGGACATTAAGTAAAGAAAAAAAGCCAGAATTCAACAATAAATCATGATGGAATATTATCTACACATATATATAGGCTGAGCTGATTTTCTCATAGGATAATTGTGAAATTGATTGTTGAGGCTAAAGAGATCACAACAATCTGATCCCTTGAACTTGGAAGAAAGTTGTAAAATGTTTGTAGTTTTCTTCTTCATGGAGATTTGAGACGGCCTGGCGTGGGTCAGGGACAGGACTTCAAATATCCAATGCTTAAAGTTATCTCCGGGGATTTGTATGTCTCAAACTGCTCCTGTGAGATAATTCACTTTTTATCTGTCAATCGACATGTTTGAAGCTAACTACAAAGCTGTTACTTTAATCCATCAACCCAACAGGGGGTGAGTGTTTCATATTCAAAAGTTGGAGAGCACCCTTGAGTACATTTTTATATCAATATGAAAAAGCAATATAAATTATAATGTTAACTGCCTTTTTAGCTTATGAAGAAACTACAATTTCGATTTTTTCGTTCCCCTTCTCGATACGATCATCATCTTTCCATATGGTAATAATAGATTAATCTCAACAATTAAACTGAACAATGTGCCTTATCCCTTTTTCCCAAATTGATTTCAGTCCTTCATACTTGCTTTTTTCTTTAGTCTTTTACACCTTTACCAATCATTCTGTGTAAATATTTATTGCTGAATTGATCTGGTCTGTTTTTCCTCCTCTCTAGTGTTCTCATATTGCTCATATCTCTGCATTTATGGACACAGGTCTGAGTACGGAGAAGGTCAGAGAGGAATTCAGACCCCCTGCTAGAAGACAATACAAGGAATTGGGATGCAGATGTGGATAATCTTATCTTGTGGATAATAATCTTTGTGACAGCAAGAGAAGAAGATAGAAAGATAGATCAGAGGTTTATCCCATGAGCAGTTTCTCTGTTTCCTGCAAACTTTTTTTTTAAAGAACAAGAGTTTGAAGAGCATTAAGCCTCACCCAAAACAAATAGACTGAACAAGACAAAAGAATGCTCTTTGGAGATGAACTGAAATGTCAGAAATGTCAGCCAGGATGCAGATTGAACTTAACTTGACTGTTGATGTTTGGTCAGGGCTGTGGTTTCCTTTTTGGACTCCCTTATGTGACATCACTGTTAGAATATGTTCAGTGACTATGATGATTTATGGAGTACTGACCATCAAAAAAACTGAGGCGGACCACAAGTTGACCTTTGTGGATGCGGTTTTCTGTCTTTCATTTGTAAAATGTGGTAAAAACAAATGTATTTTGTGCATTACAGAATGAGTGGCTTGAGAACATTAAGTTTTGTTTGATTAGATGAGGCTTTATCTTAAATAACAGTGAAGATCCAAATGAGAGAACAAAGTATACATTCTTGATTTATTCTGAAATACTGTTAATTTTTATTGTTCAGAATTTGATAGAATATCTGCTGTGTCTATACCACCTATCAGGGTCTGGAGCCGATCCCAGCTGACATTGGGCGTGAGGCGGGGTACACCCTGGACAGGACGCCAGTCTATCGCAGGCCACATAGAGACAAGACAACCATTTACACCTACGGCCATATTTAAGGTCACCAATTACCTTAACACCCATTAACGTAACACATGCTAGTCTTTGGACTGTGGGAGGAAGCTGGATAACCCAAAGAGAACCTGGAGAGAACCCACGCAGACACGGTGAGAACATGCAAACTCCACACAGAAGGGCCACAGCCCGGATTGGAACCGACAGTGCTAACTGCCACACCACTGTGCCGCCCCGATGTACTAGCATGTTTTTTGTAAATACCCAAGGCACCAACAAAAACCTTTATTTTATGAAAAAAAAAACAGTGAGCAAAATTAGAGAACACTTTCAGATACCTTACAGTTTTCGGTGTTAATCTGGTACTTGGTGACAATTTACTTAATTGTTGGACACATCCTATTAATCTGACAGCTCTCCTAGTTACTTTGCAAGATTGCAAGCCACTCTAAGGTGACTGAAAACCTGCGGCAGCAGGTTGTCCAGATGAAGGCCAAAGGGATGACCCAAAAGGGAAATTGGTTCAACACTGCAGCTGGAGTTGCTCGCCAATTCAGTGCTGACCTGTCTTGGCACACAGTGTCATTTAAGACTTTTTGCTCTCAAAGCTCACTCTGCATTGACCAAACCTCTCATAAGCAGAAATAATAAAGACTTGACTTGCCTTGGCTGAGGAGCATGTTGTGTGAACAGAGGAGAAGTGGTCCAGAGTGCACTTCAGTGATGACAGTACGCTCAATTAATTTAGGTCTGAGTGGGAACATTATGTTTGATGTGGGACTAGGGAAAGACTCAAACCAAAGTGTGTAAAGAAGCCAGTAAAATTTTGAGGAGGAAGTGTCATGGTATGGGGGATGTTTTCTGCTGCGGTAGTTGGGCCTCTTGTACGGCTACATGGCAGGGTGAATGCAAATGTTTATGTCAACTTCCACCAGCAACATGCAATACCATCACTACAATTGTCTCCGACTCAGCCCGCAATTTTCATGCAAGACAATGTCCCCTGTCACACTGCAAAACAGGGTAAGCAGTTCCTCGAAGCTAAGAATATTGAATTAATGAAATGGCCAGCCCAGAGTCCAGATCTGAACCCCATAGAGAATCTATGGAAAATCCTTAGAAAAAAAAATGGCTAAGAAAACCACTGCGGTTACTGAACTGTGGAAGAGACTGCTAGAAGAACGGACCAAGATCAAACCAGAGCAGTGTGAGAAACTAGTGATGTCCTGTGGGTACAGGCGTGCTAAAGTCATTCATACAATATTTCAGAATAAACCAAGAATTAATATTTTGTTCTCTAATTTCGATCTCCACTGTATATCTACCCTAAATGTGAGAAAATGCTTTGTCTGCATGACTCCACTCACTTCTTCCTAAATAAACAGAGACAATTTTGCCTGCTGGGAAGTGAGAAAGCACCTCTCTTTCCCTTCCCACGTCCAACAGCTTCTCTAAAAAACCCTGTCTCTGTGAGAATCACTGGTGATGGACGTCAAGGGCTTTGATGTCGTAAAAATCATTGGCTAGAACAATGTGGGGCAATGCTGGGCCACCGGCATGTTGGGCAGTGTCCCATTCTGTGTACCAGCTTCATGGTAATGATCAATGACAGTATTGTGAGTAGAAGCTCCTGGGTGAGGGAGAGAGTCTCATTAGTTCCTCTAGTTCCTCTGAGTGGCCTTGTGGTCAGAGGAGCTGTCCTTGTTCTACAAGGGGAAAGTAGCAGAGCATGTGTGTTAATCAGCTTGTGGTATTAAACAAGGCTCCCCATCCCTGCCAGCTCCTTGCCTGACATAAGTGCTAACAAAAGTGACCTAAAGGCATTAATGAAATACCACTGTAAGGTATTTTTACAGTGACTACTGTATTTTTTTTAAATTGTAAAAACACTCACATGTGTGCTGTATCCCTCCCTACAATGCTTAAGATCTGGTGGAAGAAGCATATTTACCATATTATGACAAAACTACAATGTAAGTGCAAACAACAAACTGAGCAAAGGAACAAACTGTTTTTTAATAAGATTTTCATTTTAGATTCTGGATGCAGTATATCTTTAGATCCATAATAAGAAATCTTGATCTGTTTGCAGGCTGGGTGTTTTCACTGCTTGATAAAATTATGAAATATATTGACCAATATGTTGTGATAAGCTCTCTGTATTATACTTAAATTATGAAACCTGGGAGCTTACCAAATGACCTTTCTTGATTGTGTAAAAACAAACAAACCAACAAAGTAATTCTGTACTCTATGCACTCCTCCCAAAACCACAGACAATTATATCACATTGCAAGCATTTCCTAGATGCCGGAGTGTCAGCATTAAATCTTACATACAAAGCATTGTGTGCACAGCGGTGGAAATCAGCAAGGGCTGATAATCAGTCGGAGGTCGACTGGGAACTGAAGCAGGAGTTCATGGGTGGCAACAGGGCAGGTGTTGGCTCCAAAGGCACAGGATCTTCTCACAAAGTGCCTTTCCCTAATGGTACAGGATTTACTCTCCTGTCTCCTATTCTGTAGTAGCTGCATTATCAAGGGAAGGAAATAATCTGGGAGCTGCTTCCCTGCATTGTGTATTATTGTTCCCCCTAGTGAGAGGAGGCTGCATTAGTCAGTCGGAAGATAATGGTTAGGGTGGCTCAAGGTAAGTTTGGGTGTGCTTCCGAAGACTATCAGTTGTTTAGACTCATAGGAAACACACAAAGGAAACCTAGAGAATATAAAGTAGCTGGCATGGAAGTATAAACACAAGACAGCATTAATAAGAAATGCATGGTTAAAAAATTCCAGTCCTGCCTTTATCACTTATCTTCCGACATACTCATCAAAACAAAGTTGCCACATTCAGTGCTCTTAAAGATCCCTAGACGAGTTTTTATCCTCCAACTATAAGTGACTGCCCCTGCACCTGAAATGCATCTAACAGCTGAGTTGTGCAGCTGCATAGTAAGAGGCCTGTCCATTCACTTCCACTGGCAAACAAGCCTGCCAAAAAACACACTATGCCAACTTGGTAGAAGAACAGACAGTGTCCTTTTCCATTTCTTGGACAGATAGCAGCACCGTAGGCGTCTCACATTATTACAACATTGACACTTTTAACTACCACTTATCTCTCAAGATATCCGCCAAGCACGACCTCGCGGCTATGCCACTCAATCAATTTCTAAAAGCAAGAGCGAGAACGGATGGATGACTCAATATCTGATCATGCACAGCAATACTTGGAGCTGAGCGCTGAGCTTTGCCAAGATGTTAGGAGGGCTGTTGACAGGTTGAACAGTGAAAGCTGTATTAATGTTCTCTATCCTGGGTTGCTATAAAACTAACTTGTAACCTGACCAACACTTCCCCATGAAAGCTCAAGCCTGACCCATCCACCACAAGGGTTTTTAGGGGACTCCTCTCTTGGGAAAACTCAAAACCTTCTTCCTAACCAATAGTTTTTTCAAATGAGTAGTTTAAATCCATTGATGGTATTCTTATCACTGTCCAGGACTTATACCTGGTGCCCTCTTATTATTCTCTAGTGATCAGTCAGCAACCAAATCAGTCTCCAACTAGAAGGGCACTCAGGGAGCACAAACACAGAGAGACTATCTCACAAAGTTAATGCAGTGTGAAGTTTCCCCGGTCACTATTTCATTTGACATCACATGACTGCAGCACAGATGCCATATCTCAATGTTCATGAAAGTGAAACATTTGTGTAGCCGCCCTGTGTTTCAGATTTGCTCCAAAATTGAATGGCCTCTTCTGGCCCCTGCTCCACCCTTCCATCAAGTTTAATAAAAATCGGGCCAGTATTTTTTGTTTCGTAAACCTGCTGACAGAAACATGCAGACCAAAGTTGAAAACACAACTTCCTTGGTGGAGGTAGTTGACTGGTTAAACAGTTGGCCTGTGAAGCTTTGGATCTCCCTACACATTGAAGCCGTGTGCATGTATGCGATAGTGAGCATTAGTATTTTGTACTTAGCTACAGAGTTTGGAGGGTGGTATTTCAGCTCAAAATGAAAAACCTGGTTTTGATTACTTCAAAGTTAAATTGAAGACCCATTGTTTTAAAAAATGCTGAATTCTGAGTGGTTACTCAGGTGTACCAGCAACAATTACTAAGAGAGGCATACTCTCACATCGAAACTAGCAAACACGGCATCCACAGAGCCTCACCCCATACCTTTCCCTCCAGATAAATAAATAAAGTCACAGCTCTATCTCTGCCCACTGACTTAATGGGGTTAGAGGGTTGCAGTTTTCAAGCCATTACTTTGAATGTCACACCGTTGGATACAAATCATCTCCCTCAGATCTCAGGTAATCACAGCACTAATTTGGGTGCTAATTTCAAGTTGTAGTGAACAAGGTTACAAAACTGCAATTGACATGGGCCTGAGAGCATAAAATACTCAGGCCACCTTTGCGCTTCACCTCTTGGAATGAGAGCAATTCAGGATATAAATATCACAAAATGTAATTACAAAATCCTTGGTATTTGAAAAGGTCACTGATGGGATGCTGGCTCTTTCTCTCAAGCTACACATTACTGAAAGGATCTGCAACCGATTTTAATGCAGTTTCTTACCAAATCCCCCATAGTGAGGAATAAAAAGCTTTTGAGGCAACCCGGGTGTTAGGCCCCTTAGTTGAAAAGGGACCAAATGTGTGAGCAGGAGGCCGTTTCAGACCTATGTTAATGAGAGAGCACTGCCAAGAGGCTGTTGCTGCAGCAGTTCTGACTCAGGATGTGAACAAGACTGAAGACTAAACCAAGCACATAAACATTTGTCACTAAGAGAAAAGACGGCAAAATGTTTTGTCCGGTCCTGGATTGTAATTTCAAATGTCATTTGTGCACAAAGACAGCAGAATGGCAAAAATAAACATAAAAATGATCAGCTGTTCAGTATTAAAGTCCTAAAAGTCACCACACACATAAAAATCTCGGAAATTACTCCTTTCTGGGCAGTTCAAATATTTTGTAATTTCCATGTCATATTTCTATGACGAGCGTCTCTGCCAAAATGAAAAGTCACCAAGAAGAATGCAGAGTCATTCAGAGCATGCAGAGAACATCCATTTACCCTATACACAGAATAAATTAGACCACTTTGATTAGAGCAACATCCCAGTCAATCAGTTCACTAAAGGGCGGCTCGGCTTACTTCCTGTTAAACAAAAGGCCAGTAGATCAAGAAGTAGGCTGTGAGAATGTAGCTCAATGGCAAATCCTGACTCCACAACTCTCCTGGTAAATGATGTGTAAATACTGAAGATGTGTGTATGCATGTGCAGTGCTTTTCTTAAACTAGTTCTTTTCCGTAGAGCGTTTTGCACCACGGGTCAAGGGAGGACCAGAGCAGATGTCATCTATTAATCACAGCCTATCAGGCTCAGGGCCAGTCATTGTGACAGACTTTTGCCAAGTTGAAAACATGCCTCCCAGACTGGACTGGACTGATTGGCTTGCTTTCTTTTGGAAAGTCTTATATGTTTGATGCAGCCTTTTTCAGTGGGTAGGTGGTTGAGCTCAAAAGTATTCATGAGAATGTGCAGAATCCACAAATTGTTTTCAGCCAGAAAAAAAACTCAATCAGCTAATGCGGTATCTCTAAATCTGTCAAAAAACTTAGTGAGGATTTGAATGTTGAACACATGAAAGCCTGTAATGCAGATATATGCTGGAACATTCTCCCACAAACTATGAGCCTTGTGGAACTTATTTCATTATTTCGTATCCAGGCGACAGATACAACATTATCATGTTTTCTTACACAACACTATTTCAGTGGGCCAACAACAACAACCTCGAAACAATCCCTTCACATCAGATAATATGGCCATTTTCACACAGAGTCCGGATCTCTACAGTGCACTGGCCCTGATTATTCTTTTTCCCAAGAACATCTAGAAGCTTGCAGGTCGACTCAGTATGGTCTAATTTGGACTGAAAGAGTGTTTTCACACTGTTCACTATACAGTAAACAGATTTAGCCATCATCTAGTATGGCTTTATATGAGGAATGAAGAACAGGTAATTTTAGAAGAAGAATTCCTTTATTAAATGGGGAAATTCAATTTTCACTCTATTATTTTTCGTTTTACACACACACACAGGCCCGAAATACACACACAGGACCTATATACATGCAACCAATGTAGAGATGTTAGAGCGAGGGGGCTGCCAGTGTTCGGCGCCCCGAGCAGTTGGGGGTTCGGTGCCTTGCTCAACAGCACCTCTGCAGTGCCCAGGAGATGAACTGGCACCTCTCCAGCCACCAGTCTACACTCCATTCATGGTCCACACAGGGACTCGAACCAGCAACCCTCCGGTTCCCATCCCAGTCACCTATGGGCTACTACCGCCCAATCTATTGCCCTTTTGTCCAGTAAAACAATATAATACAATTGTCTTTATTGTCATTGTACCAGTACAATGAAATGTACAGTACAAAGGGGGACACCACCTAAATTAAGAATTCCAATATGTTATTTCCATGGTCAACCAATATTTGTGAACATGAGCTACAAACTTGTGGTGTCATCAAGTGTAAAGTCTAAATTCTGGGGTTGCTCCGTAGATAATAAACGAGGGCCCAATGTCAGCCTGGATTGGCTCCAGGCCCCCGCGACCCAGACTGGGATAAGTACCTGCAGATGGATGGATGGTTCTCAGTTGTGAAACAGAAAATATGCCCATTTACTCAATACATTCCCCTGGGTACTCATCTGTCATCTATACCATCTTTCACAATTCATTGTCAAGGGAGCAGTTCCACACGCTATACTTGATGACATCACAAATTAGATTTTTAGCACTCTAGTTTATGGATTTGGGAGAAAGTTGTACATGTTTACTTTTTTTGCACTGTCTTGGACTACTTGTATATTCTTTAATACATGGAAGAGCATGTATGAATTTTAAAAAAAAAGAGTAGTACCCCTTTAAGTGTTTTCAACTGCTGCTCAGTGAGTCCACACCGTTGTCTCCTTTGATGTCTCACTCTGTCTCTTCAGCCTGTCTAAATGAATACACACAAAAAAGCAAAGATTGACCAATTTGCACTCTTATTTAGATTGTTAACTTCTGATTCATTTACGTTGTTGCACTGGCTCTTATTGGAATTATTAGAATAATTTTAACTGGAACATTGGGGTTCAGATTTGGTTAAAAATTTCTCTTGAAGAAGATTATTTGGGGAAAGTAAAATGGGAGGACAGGAAACATCCCTATTGACAAAGCACTCGTACAAATATTAGGATAACACTCTGGTGAACTCAAAATAAGGAAGGTATGGGCTGCATGTTGTTCCAATTCAGTATCCTGCCATTGTAAGATGGGCTAGGATGGGAAAAAAGCACCATGCAATTCACAGATCTCGATTCAAATACTTTCTGATTCAATAATAGTGTATAACTGGCTTTTCATTCTAGTGGATCACATAAACAGGGACAGAAAATGGTTTGTGAACTTTGTTAAAGATGTGATCATTTGAGGGAGAAAGACATCCTTGTGATCATTGAGAGCTTCATATAGATCTGGGCTTGAGCCCCCAGTATCAGCTTTAATGATCTCTGGAGTTATTAAGTGTAAAAATATACCACTACATATGAGCTACAACATTCTGTAGAGCCTTTATAGGTTGTCCCAGGGGTCAAGATATCCATATAGGTATCACTTATCTTTGCTGGTATCAGGGCATACCTTGCATTCACCGGAGGCCCATCAGGCCACCCATGAAGTTCACAATAATGGAATTTTGTTGTTCGTCAATGCGAAGAAGTTGTATCGCCTGAATGATGTTTGTTATTTATTGCTGCATAAGGTGAACGAATAGGAACACTCAGTCATCACCCTCTTGTTATTTTCAAGCCATGATAAGCTTGAATGTTGCACCTATGAGCAGAGACCATGTTCAGTAGTTAAAAAGAAAAAACAAAGAGGACATTGTGATACTTCTCCAATACTGAGGTGAGCTTGATTTTTAAGTGACAAGGCTCTTAACATGACTGCAGTGATGGAATACATTGCATGGGATTGCTGACAAAGGATGAAAACCCAAGTACAGATCAAAATTGCAATTGCAAGCTTGCACAAAACATCTTGAGTGAGTTTCAATGTGATAAATGATTGAGGTACTATTTATTTAAACGGTTTTGAAAACGTTACAGACCTCCTTAATTACACACATTGCTAGATTTGGTCTATCAAACATGCCTTGATAGGTCTAGTGGGAGTACATGTCTGTCACACACTAATGCAACAGGTCAATGTTGGTTATTTATGCTTTCATGGAGAACATGGAATTTGTTTTCCCAGCTCTGAATATCTCTCTAGGGTGGTCAGACCAACCTGACAGAACTGTCTTGTTTCTGAATACAGCTTGGCAAATGTTTCATTTATATCTGGTGGTAGGAATTGCTTAAGCTGACACGCTGATACGGAATACCTTTTTCATGCTTTGAGTTGGCATCATCATCCTCTGCTAATGCAGGAGAAAAGTGCTGGGAGACAGCCTCACACTGCTTTAGTACTATCTTGTGGGAGTTGATATGTGCTGTATGTGTGTCCTGACTTTCATCTCTCACTGCCCACATATCTGTCCTTGGTTTGACTGGAAAAAAAAGCAAGTCAAATTACTAGGGAGTAATGCATAAACTGCTCTTTTGATTTGTTTCTTTTCTCAGCCTGAGGGAAATGTACAGTTCCTTGACCTTCTGAAATGGCACGCTGGGGAATAAGCAGGAGGGATCCCCCCCACCCACACACACACACACACACACACACACACACACACACACACACACACACACACACACACACACACACACACACACACACACACACACACACACACACACACACACACACACACACACACACACACACACCACCACCACCAGATGGTGTAGCCATTGGAGTGCATGGAGGCATTTATAGCAACGAGGTGGGGTCTAATGTGCGACCAGGCGGGAAGCTGTTAGGATACAATACTCCTGAAGTCACATACTCACTCCACGTGACACAGGTCAGATTGACTCCCATCACCACTGAAATCAACATAATGCCCCAAACAATTTCCCCCTGAATAGATCGCATTGTTTGCTGCGGTGCAAAAACTTTAAATAGCAGTGTTTGAACTTCCTATGCATTATGCTTTGTGATTGCATCCGACTTCAAAACATGTCCATGGATATTTCCCAATAGGCTTTGTTTCAGTGTGGACGAAGAGCCCTTGATTTCCATCTGAATTCCACTCATTCCATTTGTCTGAAATAAAAAATATGCACTTTGTTCCTGCAACATGAGATAAAGGATCAGCACTTGGACTTCTAGGTCACTGCTCTGAATCCCATCTCCTAACCTCACCATTGCCCTCTAGTGAACACAAAATGAAAAGTTTGATCAATTTGTAGCTAAGGTGCTTGTCAGTTTTAGCTTCATAACACTCTCTCAGCACAGTTTGGTTGCAGGACCCAAGTCTAATAAACTCTACCATTTTAGCAGGTGGACAACACATTACCTATTGTACATACTGCTGTTTACCACTGTCAGAAAAACTTGTGAAGTCATGAAATGTTTAGTTTAACAGGTATGATCTTATTTAATTAAAAACAGACTAAATTAATCAAGAAACAAGCAAAAAGCTGGACACAAAATTAAAAGATGCAAAACTGCTTTCACAATTGGGCCAGAACAGTCAGTGTTACTGCTGCCCTTATAATAATTCCAACATTTCAAATAACACGACAAGATCATTTGTGCTGAACTGAAAAGATGCAATCAGTGAAAGACTTTGGATAATTTAGTAGAAAATATGCAAACTCTTTAACCATGTTTTTTTGTTGTTGCAAACTCTGATTTACAAGTGGCTGATTTTAGAGTGAAACTACGTAGCTTCTTACAAATGGAAAGTATAATTCATCCAACTTAAATGGAAATAGTCTCTGTCTGGTTGTGTCATTCAATTTACTTGACAACTTGGCAACTCATCCGATCAACTCAACACTTGACGAGTGTATTGTTGAGGACACAAGGAAGTTCAGTCTCGAGTGCAGAGGTATACATGACATATTTATCATATAGTGTGTTGAGAGAGGATCCCTGTTCAATGGTACACCACCAAACAGCATGATGGTTAAAGCTCTCTCTCTCTCTTTCTCTCTCTCTCTCTCTCTCTCTCTCTCTCTCTCTCTCTCTCTCGCTCTCTTTCTCTCTCTCTCTCTCTCTCTCTCCATCCCTCTCTCAACACTTGAACAAGTGATAAAAATACCTAAAATGACAGAAATCATCTAAAGGATAAATGTATTTGACTTGACTTGACTTGGAATTTTTGGTTTGGCCCATGTCTCATCTGCTTACATGGAGGGGGCAGGACTTGTGACCTATACTGCAGCCAGCCACTAGGGGGAGCAAGATATTTTGGCTTCACTGTCGAGGAGCTGTCAAGCCATCCATCTTTATGTACAGTCTATGCCCAAAGCTGAAGGAAACACAATGTTGGGAACCAATACCAGAGGCCAAGCAATTGACTGTGGTGTTTGTATTTCTTATGGAAAGCCAAACTACTATATAGGTATATAAAATAGTTTATTATGAAAACAAAAAAGGATTTTCATATCAGCCAAGGACTCTCTCTGACTTTGGCAATCACAGTCTGCCTTAAGCTGTTGTTGCAACCAATGAGAACAAGAAAGAGCCCAGAGCCTAACACATACAAAGCGTTAACACAGCAATGAAGTTCCTTCCTTTGTATGATTGGTTAAGAATATTGCTGAGGTGAGCCAATGTCCAGGCTTTGGGCCGTCCATCACTCCTACACACACTCTCATTTGTTCACTGCTGCATTAGTTGAGTCCTCCGCTCCTGGGCACACGCTTCCTCCAATGAGCAGCAAGTTCCTGTTGAAAGAGCCTTCCATACTCTGTAACTCTCCGTTTCCTGAGCTAAAACATTCTCATCCTACGGCTTACTACTGTCTGCAACATTCTTTAATTATGTGACAGCTGTGATAACTTGATAATAATGTGAAAGAATGCTAAATCATTTTAATCTAAATGATATATATGCACAGTGAGTAATAATACAACTTTAAGTATCTTGTAACAGAAATAAACACTTCATGTATAAAAATGTCCACACGGCCCATTGCGATACAGGCACGTTTTCAGCAGGCACTGAAGCAATATAGCGCACACTTGCTCAGCTCAGTGCACTCAGGGGTTTCGCTGCTACAGCCTTTTTTCTGATATGATCAGTAGATCATGGTAGCTAATGTTCACCTGCCATGTCACCTTTAGATACCTCTAAAATCAGCATTCCCGAGCCAGCTCACTGCCTTTATTACTCTTATCTACTCGATACATGCAACTGCTATGCTACATTTGATGCATTTAACAGCATCCCGTTGTTGTCGTCATTTGCAAGACAAAGTCCAATGAGAGTGCTGCTGCTGGGTGCGGAATAAATAGTGAGCACATGCTGCGATGAGCTGATGTGGCAATACATCATTCATAAATGTAACCAATCTAGCTTGTGTGGCTAAGTCTAGTGATTTGATGAATTGTTTTTTTCCCAACAAATAGGCCTAATACAAAATCATTATCTGTTTTGAAATGTCTGCACAGCCATACTGCCAATGACTTAACTGCTAAGAACATGCACTTGTGTGAGCACTTACTTTCCGTTTGCACCACTTCTACTTGTGACACTGACAATGGTTGGGCATATATATTTAAAGTTCTAAAGTATGTTTTACTCACAAGCATGCCTGTTAAAACATGCATTCTCTATCACACCCTTTCCCTGATTTCCACTTTTATAAGCATGCAAATTTCATTTACACCTTTCTTCTTAAATAATAGCATGAGTAACCAGAGCAGCAGGGGATAAATGCTTATCTAATCACCCGTCTCTGCACTGCTATCAATTTGAGTTTATTTCACTGCCACAAGTTGCGCTGAATCATTCCAACAGTATCGTTTTGTATTGGCTCACTGTGAAATTGATTTCACTTGACTTCAGTCTGTATGCATAGATTCTAAGTGACTGGGCTTTCAAGTCACTGAGGTTTATAATGAGACCGAAGTTTGCTTGGTAGCTGGAAACAGGAACATGAAATAAACAACCGAAACAAGATTAATGATGGAGACAAAATGTCTGTCAGCCTTGCAGATGTTGTGATTAATAAAAAGCATTATTTTTTAAGATGCATAGTATACTGGTTCACAAACCACTTGCTTCCAAATCTATTAAAAATATTTGTGTGCAAGTCTGATTGCCACATTTTTCTCTCACTAACAGAAAGACATCATTTTCTAATGATGATATTTGATTTTCTTCTCAAGTCCTCTCTTTAGAGGATTACAATTTTCTAAAACTCTTGACATGACATTGTAGTCTGCTATATTTTATTTGTGAAGGTTTTGCATAATTTCTTCAAGTTCACAACACTGCAGTCTTTTGCAAAATGTTGGGACATAATACACCAGAGGAAACAATACAGGACATGTCACAAAACAAGGGTTTAAAATGCCATTTACTTTATTATTTAACTGTAATTTTGGCCTTTCAATGACCGGAAACACTGCTGAATCCTCCCATTAAAATGTACAAAGAGTGCATTTTAGGAATGACATTTTACGTGTAATGTAGGGATAATGCAGAAAAGTAACAATATATAATATAGAAATATATAAACAAATATATAAATGTTCACTAAATCCCTAGAAAGGCATGTCAGTGGTCTCCATCTCTGCTCCTTGAGAGCAACTACCTATGACCTACCTAGACTATGACCTGATCATTATAACCCTTTGATAAGCTTTAGCTGCTTCATAATGAGCAGATCATTAGAACCAGGGAGATACCTGTGCTGCAAAGCAGAGAGACCACCGAAGGAATGAAGTCATACTTATATATAACAACTGGTAAAATTTGATGAACATATTAAAGGCCAGGTTTCATGAGTGTATAACAAATCTAATATTCAGCAGTTGTCTCGTAAAGTGGGGATGAAATGACTGAGGCCGTCCTGTTGCCTTTCCCAGAGGGAGAGTTGACCAGTGTCCAGCAGAGGGCAACAAGGGATCAACCTTGTCTTTTAACATTCTTCTCTCAATTAAAAATGTTGCTCAAACCCTTTGTTAGGGAAGAATTTATTATGATGCCAGAAAAGAAACTAAAATGCCTGAGTCCTGTATGTCTGATACTGAAGGAGTTTAATTACTTGACGAAGGAAAACGGCAGTGTCATCAACAGAAAGTAGTGTGTGAAGCCACCTCAATTCTGAGGCTCAACAGCAAAACCCAGATTCTTATACTAGGGGAGTTATCATTTAAGTCTACAGAGTCCGATTGAAGGCGCCAAGGGGATCGTGGCCTTGGCAGGCTTCAGGGAGTTTTCAGGGCAGCCTGTCTGACACAGAAAGGATCAGAACAGAAGCCCACTATACTAACGAGGATTGGACATTAACCCAACTGTCTATAGGAAAATGAAATATAACATAACACCCTTGGCATGATCTTTGCTAAATGTGTTTTCTGTTACATGCTTAATTACTTCAAGTAGTGTTGTTATTTTGCTATTGTTTGCTGTCTCTGTGTCTCCTATCTTTTTCTACTATGTTTCCTCCTGCCAGCTGCAAGCATTCCTGTCTTGTCTGTCTGCTTTTGCTTAATCCCTCCCGTTCCCAATTCCTCATCTCTATTCTTTCAGGGCATTCAGCATGAATAAAAGTCCGTTTTTAATTAACCTTCCTGTTTGAAATAGAGGTTAACAATCTTCTTCCCCTGCAGGTTTTTAAGAACTTGTTTAAAAAAAACATGTGAGAACGCATCCTTATAAAATGCATAACTTAAACCATTAATCCAAATTCCATCAAGAATTAATTTGAACTTCAGATGAATGATTTATTTAAGGTTTAAGTGGGGCAGTGCATATCTGTGCCTAACATATCATATCAAATTAAAGCACTGAATCCTGCCCTCCAGACAAATATGTCCCTTTGTACCTACAGTTCAGTCCCACTTTATCGTATCCTCCTTATTTAACCCCACCATGACCCTCCAGAAGTGAGAGAAAAACTGTAATTAATACATCTATGAAAAGCATATGAATATGCAAAGACAGGAAGTAACAGATAAACAGTTTGCCTTGCTCACTCGTTGAAATACTATTCAACCTGGCAATCAAAAATTGTAAATGGCAATCAAAAATTGTAAATGACTGAAAGCATGGCTTTAATGTGGGCCCTAAAATATTTCAAACAAAATTAAAGTTTATTTCAATTCAATTCAATTTTATTTATAGTGCCAAATCATAACAAAAGTTATCTCAGGACACTTTACAGAGTAGGTATAGACCACACCCTATGACTTATTTGGACACAACAATTCCCCCGTAGAGTACGCTGGCAACGAAAACCTTTCCTTTTACAGGCAGGAACGTCAGACTGACCCAGCTCTGGGGAGTACGGCCATCTGTCTTGACCGGTTGGGGAGGACTAACATAGTGTGTGCTGAAAACTATGGATATACTGTAAAACTATGGATATACTGTAATTAAGAACGCACACTCTACTGAAGTGAAAAAGTGGCATAACTCCTGCATTACTGGCGATTGCTCTAAGACTGCAAGGGAAGCTCAGTTTCCCCTAAAATGTCAGCAAAAAAAAGTGGTGAAATTCTGTATGTACTGCTGTGTGTACATTTCATTGACTAAATACACGCTAGAAAGCCTTCATCTTTGTTCAGAATCAGCTACTTATCACAGGTAACCGGCGCAACTTCCTTCTCATTCATCCACAGCGCTTTACACAGCTCAGCTTCTACTGACTTCAATGGGGAAGGGTATAGTGGGTTGTTCCAACATTATACAGTCTATGGTTGCAATGCAGCAAAACTAGACGGTCATTGGATAAATGCTGGGCTTTGTCCCGCCAATCAGACGCTCAGCATCTCAAAGAGACTTTACCGATCCCCAGCGACTTTGTCTTTGAAATATGTCTGACTCCATCAAAAATACTGTCGGTTCTGTCGGCATGTGAGACATTTTCACACCAATCTGCCTTTAGTGATGACTGGATGATCTGCATCATACGCTAATCCAATTTGTTGCCATACCTAAAGAATTGTACAGCACAGCAGAGCAGATTAAATTCTTCCACGCTTGGTGGACTACAACAGTAGTTGTACACACACACACACACACACACACACACACACACACACACACACACACACACACACACACACACACACGCAAACAAACATATGAACCGTGCAGTCAAATACAGAAGGCACAATTACTGGATGTGGAGGAGAGATGCAAAAATAGCAATTTCCGTTATGAAACTACAGGGGATCATTCACTTACATTTTAACATTTGTACTCTTGTCGAAGACCCTGATTCACCGTCCAAATCAGATATTTGCACAGACAAAATCACAGTACAGGCTTATTTTTTTGGCTTGGTTCTTTACAGTCCCATCCTTTACCTTCTCAGATGTGAAATACATGGTGTTTTTGCAGAACATGTAAAATAACTGATTCCTGTGATGACCCCTTTGCTTGGTGGCTTTATGGTTGATATGTTTTCTCAGTAGCAATCAGCAGCATGGGACACACCTGGGACCGGTGTGCTCTGTGCATATAAGGCAGAGCAACACAGAGTGTGCAGGCAGATCTCCACACACCACATACCCCATGTGTCTGGCATTTAGTTTCTGTACAGCACAACACCCATACAGCCCATTTTCACTCGCCCACTCACTACTGACTTTACTGATTCTCCCAATAGGTTGTTTGCTTTGTTTTTACTTTATTTGCTACTATACCCATTTGCCTGCCATTTTTTGTATCCAAGAGTTGGGCTGTGGAAATTCCTTTCACACAAGAAAGGGACAATGTAATCCGTATGAATACATTTCTAAAGTTGTGCCATGACAAAGGTTTGGTTACCTTATTTTCAACTGTCTACTGTCTACTGAATCCTCTGTCAAATACAATCTTTAGAGAGGGTTAAAATTCAAATATACTGTATATACAGTAGGCTCACAATTTATTTGGTTCCCATTGTTCAAGTAAGGGATAATGGGAGCAGGTCATTACTGCAAATAAATCCTGGAGAGGGTGATATAGGAACCCCATGTGAAGCTGCTACTTACTGAAGAAATCAATAATTTGACACAAAATGTTCATTTAAAAATGAATTTATTGATTTTAAAAGTGGTCCTCCAGAGTCTATGATCAGAACTGTGTCCATAGCAACGGTCGGTTTTTCAGGGGTCTGCTATTTAGAAATCACACACCGTAGAATGCTGTAATTGACCTGTCAGAATAGAGTTTTCAACAAAGCCATTTAATAATAATGAAACAATGATAGTAGATGTTTTACAGAAAATGTTTTACTAAAATGTGCCGTTTGTATAACTCTAGAGATCTTCAGTCATACTGCTCTGTATGTCTGTACTTAGACACAGTGGGGCTTTGAATTTAATGCTAATAAGCTTGCTTTTTTTTTTTTTTTTTTTTAAGTCATACCACGGGGCTTTATGATTTCCAGCTCTCTTTGGACTTTGTTTGTAATGCATTTAAAAGCTCTCAAAAGGCACTTCACAGACACAGAGGACAGATCCAGTGGCGTTAAACACATGCATAAGAGGTTCTTCACTAACAACACTGGGGACATGGCGTCAGTAAACTCAAGTGGCAAGCATGATTAATGGAAATGTCTCACATTTAATAATCGCTCAATGTTTGTTCACAATGTAGGAGGTAACAATATAAATTAATTGTTATTGTTTGGTAAACTGTTGTTTCTGAGAGATTTCATGTCCGTTCCTTGGCAATTTGGCTCGTATAATGTACTGTGCTTGAAAAAATGTCAAATACTAATATGCAGATGCAAAATGCAAAAAAAATGGGACGTTTATTGACACCCACAGATAATGGACACCACACGCATAGTGATTGTTTTCACCAACAAACACAGATTTTTTTGTGTCAACAGTCAGAAAGGGTCATTTATTGAACCAATGAGTAAATATGTTATCTATACAGCTGGATGTGTTTTTTCCTCCACCCCATGGAGAGAACAGGGAGGCAAAATTGCATCTGCTTTGTCCAGTTCTTGCGTTGGCATATTATATCGAACTAACAGCCCCCATCAGACATACTTAACAGTTGTTCATGGGTTTCAGGGATGGCGTAGCTGGTTCATACTGTTCTATCTCTTGGGCATGTTGGGCTCCTTTTCAGGCGGCTTTTAATTGGCCAGGACTGGTGGGGTTGCGGTGGTGTTATATTGTGACAGGGTGTTCATTCATTTGGCTCGACCCACTGTACCCATAGAGTCCAGTAGAGGGCGGGGCCTTTGTGAGATAGTACAAAGGTTAGAATATTGAAACCCTAGTTCTATTAGCTCAGACAGAGCCCTCTGTCTGTGTTCGTTCTTTCACCGTGTACATTCAAATTTATTTTGTACAGATATGCAAACCTTTATAAAAATAAAAATCTGTTCTAATGTACAGATTAACGTATTTGATGTGATGTTCTATTTTTTTTTTATTTACATGTACATGGATTTCCATTCATGAGTCTTATCTTGGATATGATGACATTCAGGATATTGTGTTTACATAAGCACAGAGAAATGGGGTTATTCATATGCCTGTATGATGGTAAATAGTAACCAGCTTACTTATTACTGCATTCTGTTTACGCAGGCGCTGTGTCTGCAGAAACAAACCAGCGACAGAAAATATGAAACACCTACTGTAAATTTACTACCACTTCACAATGTCAGTACTAATTTCGTCTCCACTCTGATCCCCAACTACAGCTGTCTGCTCTGAGCTCATCCGCCGTGTCTCTCCTCTCACACACACACACACACACACACACACACACACACACACACACACACACACACACACACACACACACACACACACACACACACACACACACACACACACACACACACACACACACACACACACACACACACACACACACACACACACACGCACGCACAACATACTGGGCTATTCCTTTAAGGAGCTATTGCATCCTCCGGACCTTTGTCAGCTTGTCACTTATCTGTCCCTTTCCTGTTGATATAACTCATGGAATATGTGAGTATATATGGAATAAGTATGTGCTCATTTTTCCTTAAAGAGGTTTAAAACTAAGTTCATCTGAGGAAACTCGACTTGTAACATTCTAAGTGCCTTTCCATTCGGCTCGAATACCCAGAATGAGGCGGGTCTATCTCGCCGAAACGCACCTAATTTCCATGTGAGTTGCTTGAGCGACTTTTTTTACCCTGAGAGAAGCCTGGTTTCTAATTGGATACAACTCTAAGCAGGATGTGACGTGTGGTAGTACAGACGCCACAACAACGAAGTAGACACTTTTATCCAGTGGTATCGTAGAACACAGCGCAGAAAACGATCTGTTCCTTTTACATAATCAAACTACAACTATTCTGTATTTCTCACTTTGAGAAAGAGCTGCATGCCGCTGTAACACTGATCAGCTGACCACTGATCAGCACCACCGGCGATCGAAACCCATTCAGAGTGATACGTCACCTCCAGAGTATCAATCTCGGGCCTTTTTTTTGTTATGAAACAGGATGAGTGAACAGCCATTTGAGAGGGCGTGCCCTGAAACTTTACGAGCAGCCACAATTTACCTTAATGAAAGCACGCCTTTCCTGGAATTAGCACTTCGGCAGTGCACATGCGCAGTGTTCCAATAAAAGAAGCCTGCAAACTTATCATTCTTTGTTCTGCTTGCTTGATTTTTTTAGCGCAATCAGTTTCCTAGATTCTACTAAGTCAACACAACTTTGCTAACTAAAGTTGGTAACACTTACAAAGATCAAGTTTATTATACTAGCTGTTTTTAAGTTTGACTTCACAAAATTAAGTGAATACAACTAGATTTAAAGTAAACTTAACAAGTAGATGGGAAGTAAACTTAACTTAAGACTATAAGTTATAGTTACTTACCTTTTTTAGTGCAATCGGTTCCCTAGATTATTTTAAATAAGCTGAACTTGTCACGTTTTAGAGTGCACCATGTAGACAGGGAAGTAGTGGATGAAGATAAAACCTCTTTCATTTCAGAAAGACAAAACTCCATTTCTACATCACTCCAGAAAGTGAGACGTTTCCTCTTCCGCCATTGTTTGTCTTCCTGTTATGTTACGTCACTTGGCTGGAGTTCGGCATAAGGTGCATCCTGGTATCTTTTGGAGTTACTCCAGGTAGCATTTGGGTTTCTCATTAACATAATAAGTACTTATCCAGGTTTCTAAAAAGGGATATGGTTTTTACATGATTAAAGCACATAAACAGGGTACTCTAATAACTTGATCATAAATGGGATATTCATGTCCATGTAAACACACTCAATGTAAATAGGCTAACTAGTGAACCTACTTTCTCTCTCACTCACACACATTTGTGCTCTTATTGTCTCAAGTGGCATGCATGTGGCCATACATTTGAGCTAATCAGCAACATTGTCTCTTAAAGGTATGCTGCAATGGGTGATCTATTGTGATTTCTGCCCTAATCAAAAATAGGCCCTGTTCTTTGTGGATACAGTCGGAATACAAAATGCAGGTACTCTGAACTGCAGGTTGTGTATAAGCTATTGAACATAACTATGTAGCAAACAAAGCGGCATTACATGACGGCTGAGAGCAAACTAATGGTGATGTTCCGGAGTCAGAGCCTCGGCCAGATCAGCAGGCCTCAGGCGTCACTGGTATTGTCCACAGAACGCAGCCCTCAGCTGATTGATCATTTGTCAAAGTGTTAATTGCTCAACATGAGTACTGATTATCACAGAATGGAAACATGCAAAATGATTATATGTGGTCAGAGGTGATTGCTCCCCAGTGATCTCATTTCAAAAGGAAGATAATTAAATGGATCGTAAACCAGCATCTAATAAAAGATGCATTCTCTCCAGGGATTATGATTACCAAGGATTTGCAATTGTCTGACAGCAGCCAATCTTTCTTTTTCTAATGTCCTTTCAATTACTGCAGGTTTTAAAGGTCCAACGTAATGTTTATTTCAGGTTCATACTCGTAATTTGGGTTTCAAAAGACACATTATTTTTCTCATATTGTCTGTCTGATATAGCTGTATTAACCCCATCTGAACCGTCATTGCACCGGTGAATGACTGTCGTGGCAATGTAGCAGCACTTTCTATATATAATATAGTTGTGACATCACAACCATATGGAAGTCCTAATGGGTCGTTTCAAGGCATAGTTTCTGAATACGGACTGTGCGCATTTCTCTGTGGATTGAGCAGTCCAGTCAACACAATAAAATCTTGGCATTGTCATTCCTTGAAACCACAGATATGTTGAATCTCTGTGTTTCTGAACCACTGTAGCCTGTTGTCGTTCCCCACTCGTCACATACCGACAGTTTTGATGCGCCACGGTTGCAGTTTTAATCATGTGATTAATGTGAATTCAAACTATTCAAACTATTAGTTCTAAACAGTCTCTGCTTATATAGCACCTTGATCTGCCTAATCAATGTCACTTTTTACCATATTAAACAGAATAAAAGGGAAATCAGTATCATTGTAATGTTGCAAAGCTGGAAACAGGTCATGAGTTGAATCCCTATTGACAAGATATTGAGATAATAAGGGTTGAGCTTGTTTATTTTTTCTGTTTTATGAATATGTGCATTTCTTGTTGTTGGTCATTTTTATAGTTGTGCGTTTCTGTTTTCTTGGTGTGTGAATATGATGAAGGCAGGTACATATTGGGTAATTAGAAATAATCTTTATCAGACATATTTTATCTATAGTCGGTAGAATAATAAATAAACAAATGTTCCTCCAGTGTCGCCTTATTAGCTTTACCTGTAGCTTTCACACACATCTGGTAGTCTTGTTAAGCCAATTAATAGATATGGATTTTTTTCAATTCCTAGCTTTGGCACTTTCCACACTGCCTCTGTACAGTGCATCAGTGGATCTTAAATATCTCATCAAATATAATATACAATACAATATCAATAAGAGATTAAGTAGTCACTAAAGTGAGAGGCACATTTTTTGAACTATTCATGGTTTGAATTCACTTTCCCTTTGGAAAGGACACCTCTAACCATCTCAGATATAATCTTTATACAGGTGTGTTTGTCCAGTCAAGTCAATAATTAGAGAGAACTTAATCCTGCTAATCCCCTTATATCTGTACATCCATCCTCACAATGGAATGAGAAAGGTTGTATTGAGCTGGTTGCATAACAAAGTCAGATAGACAAACACACAAGTTGGAAACAGTTCCATGTGTTGCTTGCAGCCAAATATCTCATTTACTGCTTTTTTTTTCCTTATCTGTATTCATTTTATAATAAGCACCACTCTGCCCTTTATGTCAAAACTGCCTCTTTTAAAATGCAGGTATTGCTGAATGGCATGCTGGCCTCCGTGTGAATTAAAGGCTTGAAAATTGGATTGTCAACACCTTGAAAACAATGGAACATTTCCACAAAAGATGAAAATGCTAACCTCCATGGTGGAACCTTTCTGAATCCATTGTTTGGTCGCACCAAATCTCTTCTGAAAGGTTTATTCTGGCCTTTGAATGTTTATAATGTTGTTTCCCTTTTGGTGAGTGGCAAGGGAGATCAATGCCAATCACAATGTGGGTCTCAGTCCTCACACTCTTGAAATATTATCCAGTGTGTTAGAAGTGAGCAAACCTTCCAAAATGATGGATTACCACCCTCCAATAGAGCTACTTGTGAGTCTGTGTGATTACTGTGGGGCTTGAAACTGTGAATGTCAACTCAAACCAAATGCAAATAAAATAGGTTAACTTTGATTTAAAGTTTATTTTCTGTGATTCAGATCGAAGAAAATAAGATGAAGACACTAGATCACTTTTTTCAAAATATATCCATGTTCCAACTGTAAAAAGAAAAACAGTCAGCTTCTGAATTTTTTTTTTACTTGGCTCTACTTCTGTTTACCATTTATTGGAAATTAATAGAAACCTCCTGGCAAATACTCAAAGTATATTGCATACAATTAGTGGAGTGATCTCCTGTGTGTGCCTCAGGTTCCCTTCAAACGACTCACCTCTGCATAATTTAATTCAGAAAAATAACATGATTGACATGTTGTCTCTTGAAGGCATGAAAGCTGATTAGCAAGTCACCTGACTGCTGTATGTAACAATTAAAGATTTAGCATATACAATATTCTCTTAATTAAATTGACAAAGCAAGGTGCATCTCTGCATACAAAACATGGTCTGGAAATTTCAAGGGCAATGCTCTTGAATGCACCAATTGAATACAAACTATTCACACTCTTACACATATGACCAAAGACAGATAAATCTCTTTTTAAATATCAACTGAGCCATATGGGGCCAAACAATGGTTTTGTTAAAGCTTCACACTGCAAAATGTCATAGAACACGTCACTACTGTGGAAATGTACTTCAGCATGGCCAATGCTCTTACAGTTACTGGAAACATGGAAGGGTGCACAGAAGGAGACGATGGAGATAATCATTGAAACATCAGTGGCCTGTTGGTAAGAAAAGGTGGAACCACCCCCCTTACACTCAACAGCGTATATATTGCAGCCGCTATGTCAAAAGTGGTACCCAGAACAAAAAAGGCTGCTTCCCGAATGTTGCTGAGGCGGTCCAAAGCTTTAGAATGTCCATCGCTCTCAGACTGGCTCTAATTTGTTCACAAGTTGAATCCTCTGCCCCCTGGTCACACGGTGAAAAAAAAACACTTCATGTTTAAAAATCCCCACAGTGCACAGTTAACTTTAACATTTAACACAATTTTCTGGGGGGACCTTTCTAACATGTCAGTGCCCTAGATATGTTTTGTATCAAAAATTGTGTTGCTGGGTCAGTCCATGACTTCATCTTAGCTCGTAGGGTCTAGAAATACCTAAAATTAGGTATAAACAGCTTTATTGTATAGGTTAAATATCAAGACAGGCATTACTCTACCCCCAGAAACGAATACAAATAACAAAATGGATGCAATGTGTAGGAGGAGGGCATATAATTGGAAGAAGGACAAATAGATAATTATAATTACTAATTGCTGTGTGTGTGTGTGTGTGTGTGTGTGTGTGTGTGTGTGTGTGTGTGTGTGTGTGTGTGTGTGTGTGTGTGTGTGTGTGTGTGTGTATGTGTATATGTGTGTGTGTATACATGCATGCAGGGGCAGAGATTTTTAATATGACATACAGTAATATCAAGATTAATGTCAGCGCCTCTAAGGTATCTGTTGCCACGGCTACATGCCAGGCATAAATACTTGATATTAGTGGAGGTGGACAATGAAAAGAGCCTTTAACAAATAAGAGAAGGTGAGATCGTAAGGGTATGGATAGCATAAATGAGGGACTCAAAGGAGATTAGCTCAAAGACAAACATTTCACAGCCAGGGACAGAAGTCTGTTAGTAGACTGCTGACAAAAACAAATTAGATATCCTGCAAGATAAAATTCCAATTAGATGTTTTCCTTATTTTCTACTGAGCATAGTCTTTGCATGCTTTTCAAAAAAAAATATCTTTAATGAATTTAAACTGGCTGACGTAAAGCTGTGGGTGTAAATTGAACATCTTTCTTATTGGCGCTCCCCCAAGATCTCAGTGGGGAATGCACTTTTCTTTCAGAAAAGAAACAACCCGAAACAAAACCTGCTGAAGCACAAAACTCTTGTAGATCCCTCAAAAGTGTTTTTACAAAGTGCAGTTTGACTCTTAAACTGTAACGTGACACTGTTGAATTCCTTCAAGCTTCACATAAGGAGAAGTGGCATCTGAAACAGGTGCTAAGAGAGATTAGGGATGAGGGCCAAGTGTTATTGGACGGGGGCTCTCTCTTAGATCAACCAGGGAGGGGGAGAAGGCAAGAAGACGGACAGTTTTAAGTATCTGATTGACATACTGTACAATTGATGTCAGGGAAAAAGAGAAGATTTTCCAGGACTTCAAAGCCAAGTCATGGTGTTGCAAGGTGAGGCAGGAAACATTGAGTCCTGGGCCTAAATTAAACTTTGCTATATCATCTGATACTGGTAGACAGGGTGGAGGTAAATAGAGAGGTACTTAATGGTAGATCTGTGACCCCTGTGAGGTGAAAAACCATGATAATATACAATACACTATACACAGTAATATAATGGACCAGAAAGTGTTGACAAGTACTGATATGAAGGAACTGATACATTTTTTTATTTGTAAAAGCTGATGATTGTTTTGTATTTATTTATGCAGCCATGTGTTCCTTATCTCTCTGGTGGGGCACTCAGGATATGAGATTGTGCATTTCGATGTTTCATTCTGTTTAAATTCTCTAGCGGCTACATCCGGATTCTTGACATTTCTAGGCTTGATTTAAAAAACACTACTCTACATTAACCACATTAATACATACTGACATAATATCACATATACATTCGTTATGGTGTGGGTATTGGCAAAGAGTTGCCTATTTACACATCCGGGAGACATGGGCTATGAGCAGGAGTCCAGTAACTGCTTCCTGTTTGTTCTAGCTGATAACCGCTCCACTACGCTCACAAGACGGTCAATTGTTTAGATCTGGGCAATTGGGTTAAAGTGGATTTATTCACACCTTTTTGATAAAAAAAAAAAGAAAAGCTGGAACAAGACTGACGAGAGTGGGGAGAGTGAACGAAAACATTAAAGTTGCATGCTGCAACACTACAACACTGAGCTGAAAGATGCTCCATAGAGCTGAGGGGAACTGCAGAGGTAGGGGTGATAATTCTCTCTCTTCATTACAGTGACACATTTTACATTACATTTGTTAATTGAAAACATTGCTAGAATAAAACATAGTTTAATGTCTCCTGATGTTTAAATAATCTTTCAATTGCTTTCCCACCCCACGATTAATATTATGGGAGAAAGTCAGGATTCTTGGAATTTCTGGGCGTGACACTTTCAAATTATATTGTCTTCAAAATACCTCATCAACTTTACATTCTTACTGTAGATTTTTTGGATTGTAACATAAAATACTGGGTAGGACATAAGATACTGTATAATCTCAAAACAAAGGGACATATTTCAAAACATTTATAAGTAGTTTCAGCCTAAGAGGCCTTTTACAGTAATCTGACTCAAACATGAAGTGGCAGAGGGACAGTCAGTAAATTTTGCACTATATACAGTATATGGCATATGGTGGATTTGGTCCATGATATCATAGAGATTATTCTCTATGAAAAATGAGTGCCAGAGTCCATTTGCTCAAATTAAACATTTGCTACAATAATAAAATAATATGTATACAAGCTTTTCAACAAATGTATTTCTATGAAACCATTACACAAATACTGTAAAAATATGCATTTGCGTAACATTTTCAAACAGTTTTTTATTTTTCCTAAATAATAATAGTCAGATTAAAGATTAAGAGATTGGAAAATTGAATGCACGGTGGGAAAAGTGTACAACTGCAGGTTAATGGAGGATTTCCTGCAAATATATGTGACATGTCATAGGTTAGGTGAATGCCCTGGGATATAACATACTATATGAGGGAGAATGATTTTGAAATTACTTTTACATGCGTCATTTAATAGTGTACACAATTCTATTGTATTTAACTGAACTGAAATGTATCTCCTTGATTATCAGTGGGCCCACCTCTCACTGTTTTTGTAACTTTGCTTTATAGCTTTGTGATTTCATTTCAGACAAAAGAGAGGACAGGAAATCAAAGTGTAAAGTGAACACACATACGCTACATCACGCTGTTTCATATCTGAAAAATAGCTGACAGATACATATATATGAGATATTTAGGAGAAAAGTAAACACCTTTCATGTTAAGACTCAACAGTTGCATAAAGCAACAACCTTTTCTCCCCTGATGTGACTGAATCTATTGAGCTCACTTGAAAGCATCGCTGTCTAAAATGTTTTTTTAACAACCATTTGCCTGCTCTGTACTGCTAAATTGTTAGAGTAGAGGACCAAAGGTGTGTCTCAAATCAATGGCTACATTGTGGTGAGAATTAGAGGGGGAGGATGATTAGAAGGAAGAAAATGCATCCTGGGTTGTATCCATCACGCCAGGCAACATTTCCCATGCTGTATAGCCAGATCAAGCACTGCCTGTAATGTGGAAGAAAACAATCATCTTAATCTTGGTGTTTAAAAAAAAAGGGAAATGTTTAAGCCTCTCATATTTTTCTTTTAGCAGATCAGCCTTCACAACTGCTCATGTATAAATATATATTCATAGCATTTTCACATGTCATGACTTGAATGTGAAATTGTGCTTTTCGGCAACTTAAACAAATTATAAACATCATCACTTCCTCCCACTGTACAAAAGTGAACTAATTATCCCAGATAGATGTGCTGTGGGCTTTTAAGAAATAGGGTAAATATACTGTCATACCATATCATGCTAGCTCATTAGTAAAGGGGCTAAATAACGGTCCAAAATTAGGCAAAAAAAGAGAAGAAAACGAGGGAAAAACTGTTTTCAAAGGGGTCCCTTGACCTCTCACCTCAAGATATGAAAAAGAAATGGACTCCATGGGTACTCACAAGTCTCCCCTTTAAATTTTGGTGCTCTAATACCTTGTTGCCTGATTTTCTTCTTTGCTCAAGACTTACGTACAAATTACAGTGCGTTAGTGCGTTACTGCCTTACTTTCCGTAGGTCAATGAATGAACAGTGATTGAGGACAGCCTGGTGTTGTGGACACACTGCATGAATTTCTACTGAAAGATAAATGGAGCTAGAAGCAAATATTTTATGAAAATTTTAAGTGGACTGCACTTTTTTTTTGTAGATGTGGTTTGTAGCATCTCATGTGCTTCTATATAGCCTGGAAATCAAACAAATCTGTCAAACTCATTTGACTCATTTGTTGTTTAATTTGTTCTGGCAGGTCTGGCCCTTCTCCCATTCAAACAGATTTCCAACAGACCTGGCTCTTGGCGGATCAAGCACAGCCGTTTAGCTCATATTGGGCGATTTTACGACGATGACTGACAGGTCTGTTCAGTGTATTTTTTCAGGCTCAGGAAACTCAGATCAAACCATGCACTGCTGATAAACACCCTGGGAAATTGTAAAAGCGATTTAGGAGGGCCATTTTTAATAAACATTTGCGATTAGTCTGGTGATGCCAGGCTGGTGCCTCTATGGGTTAAAGAATATTTTATCTCATCTTCAACCGCTTATCCGGGGTCGGGTCGCGGGGGCAGCAGCTCTAGCAGGGGACCCCAAACTTCCCTTTCCCGGGCCACATTAACCAGCTCTAACTGGGGGATCCCGAGGCGTTCCCAGGCCAGTGTGGAGATATAATCTCTCCACCTAGTTCTGGGACTTCCCTGAGGCCTCCTCCCAGCTGGACGTGCCTGGAACACCTCAATTGGCTCCTTTCAACGCAAAGGAGCAGCGGCTCTACTTCGAGTTCCTCACGGTTGGCTGAACTTCTCACCCTGTCTCTAAGGGAGACTCCAGCCACCCTCCTGAGGAAACCAATTTCGGCCGCTTGTACCCGCGACCTCGTTCTTTCGGCTATGACCCAGCTTTCATGACCATAGGTGAGGGTAGGAACCAAGATTGACCGGTAGATCGAGAGCTATGCCTTCCAGCTCAGCTCTCTTTTGGTCACAACGGTGCGGTAGAGCGACTGCAACAACGCCCCCACTGCTCCAATTCTCCGGCCAAACTCACGCTCCATCGTCCCCTCACTTGTGAACATGATCCCGAGGTACTTAAACTCCTTCACTTGGGGTAAGGACTCATTCCCTACCTGGAGTAAGCAAATCCACCGGTTTCCTGCTGAGAGCCATGGCCTCAGATTTAGAGGTGCTGATCCTCATCCCAGCCGTTTTACACTCGGCTACGAACCGGTCCAGTGAGTGCTGAAGGTCACTGATCGACGATGCCATCAGGACCACATCATCTGCACAAAACAGAAACGAGGTCCTCAGCCCACTGAAGTGCAACCCCTCCCCACCACGACTACGCCTCGATATCCTGTCCATGAAAATCACAAACAGGATTGGTGACAAAGCGCAACCCTGGCGGAGGCCAACCCCCACCGGGAACGAATACAACGAAAAATAGGGTCCAACCCCTATCCAGGAGTACGGTTCCAGAACCGAGACTAAGTGTGGAGGTAAGCCCCACCAGATCTAACTGGTAGCGCTTCACCTCCCTACAAGCTCCGGCTCCTTCCCCCCCAGAGAGGTGACATTCCACGTCCCCATGTCTGGTCCGTCGAGGCCCCTCACCTTCACTGCCACCCATGCATCAGCGCACCCGACCCTAGTGGTTCCTCCTGTGAGTGGTGGGCCCACAGGATGAAAAGGGGGGAGGTGCCACATCACTTTTTCGGGCTGTGCCTGGCCGGGCTCCGTGGCAAACCCGGCCACCCGGCACTCTTCCTTGTTTGTCCATAGAGTCTTTGTGAACCATTCTTAGTCCGGCCCCTCGCCTGAGACCACTCTGCCATTGGAGACCCTACCAGGAGCACTAGGCTCCAGACAACACAGCCCTCAGGGACACACAAACCTCTCCACCACGATATGGTGATGGTTCCCAGAGAGGTTAAATAATATCTCGACAGAAATTGCTCATGTCTTTCTTTTCTACAGAAAAAATAATACTAGTGAGGTGAGTCATCCTCTATCCATTAAAGCGACATATTTTTGAAACACTGTCATCCTCTTCCTTGAAACTTTGTCGCATCTCTGTGACACCAATCTTCCCATATGAGTCACTGTTGTCTTTGTGGCCGTATAATTTGATTTGAAATTCAGTTTTCCCTTCTTCAGCTGTTGATGTGCGATGCAACATAGATTTTCTTGTCAGATTTACAAGATTGGTACTACACTTTGCAGTACACCCAAATGCATAGCTCTAAATTCAACTGAGACCGCTATTTTTTATAAAATAAAGAAAAGCATGAAGAAACAAGAAATGCAAACAAACCAAATAGAAACTAGCTTTTCAGTCAGCTCCCTATCAATGTGATTTAATCATTATTGATTTAGACAGGGTTTCACCAATAACTAATGTATCTATACCTATGTATCTGATTAGACTATATATAAATGTCCTTTCTTGTGTATCTTTTCTGTGGAGACACGCACTCCCGATTTGCATTTGTGTAGATCACAGCATGGTCATTTACATGTGAGAAGCTTACCCAGTCATAGGAGCTGGGGGTACTTTCTCAACTAAGGGTACGTCCACACGTTCAAAAAACAACCTTTTTTCTACTTATTTTTTTTAAGTTTTCCGTCCACTCCACACGGCCTCGGCTCAAGAAATATGCGTTCACCTGAAACCAGTGAAACCGGCTGAAAACACTGTAATACATATGCCAGGCCAGGTTTTCTGGTGCTGTAACTGCTACAAAAATAAACCAACAATGGAGAAGAAGAAACGGAGAGACATTATGTATGCTATGATACAAACACTGGCAGAGTTTCTCATCAAATCTGGCGACTCCCCAAATCCTCATCCATCCTAGAGGGAAATCTAGAGACTGTTTCTGGTGTGATTGGAGACTTTTGTGGTGTTTTGGCCTCTGATGCACGAATCACTCTGCAATTACTGTCCTCACCGAAGACAGGCGGGCAGGAATGGGCAGCAAAAACTGCAGCAAAAGCGCACACACAGGAATGGTAACAATTAATACAGTTAACACAAAGAAAAACAGAGCACAAAGCGAGGCCAGGTACACAGCAGACTGACACTCTTGCTGACAAAACGATCTGGTAACAAGTAACGATCGCTTTTCTTATACTGGAGGAGGGTGATTAGTGGATGATGAATCGCACCTGGTGCCGCCTGCAGAAGATCACTACGCCCACAGCTCACCGACACACACCGAGAACAGGGGAGACATATGCAGGAAAACAAACAGGGGAAACAAACACAAAAACAAGAGTGAAGAGGAGGGCTGCCATGATATCCTCATGACACTACATATGCCTTTTTGAAAGGGGGGAGACGGTTGTCTCTGGTTTGTGCCATTTACAAACTAATGATGCTTCTATAAAGATGCTGTATATTCATAACACGTCATATGTCATGATTTGAATGTGAAATTTGCTTTAAGGCGACGTAAAAAGGTTTTAACCATAGGCTGCATATAGTTGCATATAGAACCAATAACGTGACTTCACTTCCTCCCACTGTCCAAAAGTGAACTCAAACTGTTCCAGATACATGTGCCGTGGGTGTTTTAGAAATAGGGTGAATATATTGCAGTGGCGGCTGCTGGTCTTTCAAGGAGGGGAAGCTCATTTTTCCAGCCTACATCATAAATGTGTTTGTTTATTTATATGTAAATTCTGCCCTTCGTTCCTTTTCAAGAAAATGATCTGTGACCTTGCCATACCAACTAGACCAACTTGACCAGTGTCCTCTCAATGGCCAGCAGAGCTATGCTGCTTAAACTGCCTTGGCCCAGCTGGAGCTGCTGCGCCAGGCTACTGTGAAGTGTGACCGACTGTGAGTGTGAGTGACGGGGGGAGAAGCTCCGCAGTTGCCGCTGCTCGTTAGGGAAAGAAACCGCAGAGTGACAGAACAGAGTCGACAAACACAACGCTAGTCGTTTTTAACCAAGACAAAGTCTCTGGGGATCGGTAAAGTCTCCGGATCAGTTCAGAACGGAATGAAAAACTTGGAAAATGCTCTGGTGGCTGTTTATTCTTCAAGATCGCTGATTTACTCATTTAGCTGTCAATCAAAAAAGGATTCTGCCTCAGAAAGCTCATCCAATTATCATGTAGATGCCAGCCCACTGTCCCATAGACCCCCAGAGATGCTGAGCGTCCGATGGGCGGGACAGAGCCCGGTATTTATCCAATGACCATCGAGTTTCACTGCAGTGGAACAACCCGCTCTACGTTTCCCCATAGAAGTCAGTAGAAGCTGAGCGCCAACTCTGTAAAGCGCTGTTGATGAATGAGAAGGAAGTTGCGCCGGTTACCTGTGATAAGAAGCTGATTCTGAACAAAAGATGAACGTTTTCTAGTGTGTATCTAGTCAATGAAATCTACACACCACTTCATCCCACTATCATTCAGTACAAATGTATCATCATTGTCTATTCCAAAATGGAGTATTTTAAATGTAGTGTAAGTGTATTACATACTTGGGTCCTTAAACAGTCTTTAAGTTGTACTCCATAAGATTTGCGATACATTGTTTCCCGCGGCCTCTGTGGCGCGAAAATGTAATTGCAGTCGAACCTGTTCTTTCAGAGCCTCGATCTTGTCACGTTCAAGGTTGCTATGTGTGTTGACAATTTTTTTTTACTTTTTTGCTCTTTTGTAAACATTATTGAAACAAATTCACCTCACTACTTCCAGTTCGTCCCATATATGTTACCCTCTTAAATCCTTACACACACATTTTCTTATTATACTTCTGACTTTACTACAAGCCTGACTCAGATGTTCGAATTTCCGATTTCCGATTACAAGTGAACGCAACTGTTGGCAACGATCTGTGCGAATTTCGCCACAGACACGGATATTGTAATACTTGGCAAAAAAGGCAGGTAGAAGTGCTTTAATTAGTCATAGGGTCATATGATCAATCATCAAACCATTGTTTTAACTAACTATTTGATAAATATTAACTTAAAATGCATTAAATAGATGGTAATCTTACTGAGTATAACTTAAAATTGCATAGATTGGTTATGACTAGAAAAATTTGACTTTTGTAGATTCAGTGAGCCCAATTGTACTCATGTGTGATGATGTTAGTCCACAAAATAGTCATTCCACTGTAGAGAGATCATTCTTTGAAACTTAAGATCACTGTATAAAATGAGCTGCTGTGACCTCTAGGATAATCACAGCCTCATAAAACTTTACAACCACAAACTAGAGACCTGGAGCATTCAGTGAATGGATGGTTTTCCTAGGTTATTGACAATAAGGGGGTTTATGAGCAATACACCAAGGAACTGAACATAAATGTGCTCTGCATATGTCTGGTGGAAGACTACTGTCTCTGGCTTGTGTCATTCACAAACTAATGATGCATTTCCTGTAAAAAAACATGTGGGCTGCGCTTCATGTTTCTTGAGGTGGCACAAAAATGGTAACGGCTATGCATGTAATTACGAAATAATGCTAATTTATTTTGTGTTGCATGTAGTATGATTCAAAGTTAATCGGTTCGTGAATAAGTTTGTTATTTACTGCATTTTTGTGTAGCTGCAACTGTGACAAGGACTGTAATGAAACTATTAAGGAGGATAGGGGCTGAACCTTATGTTTGACTTTTTAAAAATAAAAAATGAGTGTGGGGAAAGTACACACAACAGAAAAGGGAAAATAGAGAGAAGCTCTGGTTAGCTCGCCAATTACAGAAGTTCATTGGTTGGCTCAACACATTGGTCCAGAGTAAAATATTTTTGCAACATTAGGATAGTTTGCCATGAAATTTGGTAGACACACTTATGATGGCCAGAAAATGAATCCCCCTGACTTTGAGGACCCTATGCCTTTCCTCTAGGGCCACGAAACTTCACAGGTTTGTGAAATGAATGAGTCAAAAGATGGGTGTGTTCTAAGCAGTGGCACCAGAAGTAAGAAAGGGTCCACATACAAATCAGCACAGGACCTCTGATATATTAAAACTGGTGAGTAAACTTTTTTTAAGGCCAAAGATATAGATATAGCCAGGTAAGATTGTTTCACTGTCATTGTTTCTGACCAATCGTTTCGGTGGCAGCAGTTTTTTTGTACTAAAGAATTTTTACATCCCTGGATAAAAGATTGGAATGAATAACATGAAATGCAGCGATCAGGGATTAGAGACTTCACTGAAATGCCATCTGCATCCCACAGAGAATCCAGCACAGATTAAATCCCAGCTAAGATGTGAAACCAGCTTTGTTTACTTGAGGGCTGTCACAGTTGTACACAAAACCAACAATGTACAGATGGTGTTTGAGGGAATTTTGCAGACTTATATAAATTACACTTATTACAGAAAATTGCAAGAGGGTGCAGTGATACGTTAAGGTTATGTGATTATTTATTTTATTTAGAAAAACACATTTGATTCTGATGACATATCTAGCTTAATAACAACGTTTACTTAAATATATAATACAATATATAATATAATACACAGTATATATATATATATATATATATATATATATATATATATATATATATTCATATATATACCATTTTGAGCTGAGAGGGGATTAAAAAGCTTCACCATGAATTCCCTGAAGTGGTATCGTTTTTAAAAAAAAATAGACATACAGTGTAGGAGAGAATCCAAGACAGTGGAGACAGGGTATTGAGCTGAGTGGGATAGTATACTCTCAGGATGGAAGAATACATATTGATTAAGCCTATTTGGGCTTGCTTATTGTACTGCACAGCAATCTAGAGAGTGCTCAGTAAATATGCTTTGTAAAGAAAACCTGCTTAATCACAGGTCTAACAACCTCAACAAGAAGAAATTTAGAATAATAGCACTCAGCGGAGAAGAAGTTTACTGAGCACAATGCAAATCACTTGCACAATGCACATCAATTTTGAATTCATAGGTCTGGTGATTAAAGAAATAATTAAATGTGGCAGCTTAAACTCTGATCAGATGGCACTGCTATGTTTTCAACATTTCTGCCACTCGTTCAGTCTCTCAGTCATCCTGAATTGGTTCTATCAGAAATCCTCTTTAAAACTTCCGCAGCACCCTGGACTTCATGTCTTCAATTATGAGATGACACAGATCTATGTATATATATATATATATATATATATATATATATATATATATATATATATATATATATATATGTACTGTATATATTACATGCAACTCTTGTAATGTTGCCTAACTTCTTGCACGTATCAAGCGGGCTTCTGATATGTAGGGAAAACTAATTAGATACAGAATCAAATAATTTAAAAGTGCTATACCTGTGCTAATCCTAAATAATCTGTTGTGAGTCGCTTTGCAGATAGTAATTATTTTATTTCAGACTTGGCATTCTGTGGCATTGACATGATTCCTCAAGTTGTGGTGGAAATGTGGATCGATTTTTACTCCAGTGTTGATGCAGATATATCTTCCACCTCAAAACATTAAAGAGTAATGGCTTAAATGAAGAATTAGATATGACTTGCCTTCTGTGATTATATATTATTCTCTTACTGTTTTAGTGGGTCCCATCTTCAGTACATAAGCATAATAAGCATCATTTGTATGGATAGTATTACCAGTATCACTATCTGTATATAATGTGTCAATGATATGGACTTGTATTGTTCTGGTGTGTTTGCAATATCTTGACTTGCTGGCCCTTGGCATCATGTGTGTCCAATCAAGCCCTAGTGGACTGACTAGGTACAGCTGCTGACTAACGCATCGTGCGGGACTCATCTTGCAGTGAAGGAAGTCCAACATTGACTGAAATGTTTGCACTTTTGCAGTCTGCACTTTTGTATGTTTTTGTTAATGTCTGTACAGCCTTGTAATGGATCAGATACAAATATTTAAAATCCAGACCCCAGACTGAGTCACTTCTTTTGGTTGTCTGTGTGCAAGTTACAAATACACAAGAGCAAGAGCTTTTTCAATCCTCCTGGTTGCTGGTGCTTGTCATTCACACTTCACTGATGGTGTGCATAGTCAACTGCAAATATTCCTCCCGAGAAAAACGCTGCATTTACCAAAGACCTCTAACAAGGACAAACCATTATTGTGGATATCCCAAGTCATCCAGTGTTTAAATACACTGCTTATAACCATATGAATCAGCTCATCTTATGGCATTCAGTTCCCATCCTCAGCTTTATTTCTGTCCTCAGGGTGCTGTTTGTGGAGCTTCTTCATTATAAATTCATACACATTGCTATGATTATGTTTGCAGTGCTTTCAGCCACACCTGGGAACACCACATGGCCAAGGTCTCCTGGATACAGAGATGAGCTGTAATTTACATTTGACATGATCTCATAATTTCATCTCATGATGGGGAATAGCAGATGTCTCAAGTCTCTGAAGATTTGAAAGAGGGCTCTGTAAGCATTATGGTACAGTTTAATCTCCTTAGTTTCATGGACCAGGAGGCAGAATGTGTTATCATTACGGCTGAACTGTAATCTGTAATATGTGACTTTGCTATCACACTGTTGGCGCTGAGAACACCCGAGAAGTGTCTTAAACAGACATATGATGCAACACCTCAGAACAATTTCCACTGTGACATGTATGACACACACTGTAGTCTTGAAAAGGCCTTAGAACTAAAACTATTTCACACAAGGCGGCGTCAGGCAATATCACAAAGGCACCCAGGGTGCGTCAGCAAGCTATATTACGATGAAGCTAATGGAAGAAATCAGCCTCTGGGATATAAAGTGGCTGCGATCAACATATATCTTTATTCTCAGTGAATAGATGCAGTGTCTGACATGTCAGCTCACACAGGGAGCCTCACAGTGGCACTTTTCTTGTCACTACGAATGAGTAGTTCTGCACAACAGCAACCTGGGAGGTTTTGTTTACTGAGTTGCATGCCTTTATATACATATTTGCATGCCTTCCTCTCCACTTAAAAAGACAAATTGAGGAGTCTATAAAATAACACCAATTTAGTGATTGACATTAGAATTAGTAGCATTCTGTAAATGAAACAAAGCTTATTTTGTGCTGCCAGCATTATTTTGATTAACTTTATTTGTCCTTTAGGGAAGAACAATCTCCAAAATGCTTGTTGTTGTTTTTATTTCAGGATTCTGTTTGTTTCGGTGATTTTTCAAAAGAATCAATAAAACAATAAAACAGATCTATAAATCAAACAGAATGCACAGGCCTGCACACTGGCCAACGGGATGCCCAGTAGGGAAGGTCCATGAATCACAGCTGGTGCTCATTTATCTGGGGCCCCCTCAGAAGATGGAGATGGATAAGAGATGGTATTGCTTGTTCACATAGTCGGAATTGTATAGACTGTATGAACGTTTATATTTAAAAACCTCACCTGGCCAGGCTAGCAGAGTTAACAGGAGTCTGGTGAGCTTTGACTTGTAGTCATGAGATGGCTACAGAGATTGTCTTGCTAGCATGTGCTCATCTTCTCCACCTTTTCCTCTGTTAACATTTAACAATAATTTTGAATAATAAATGTATCAACTTAAAACATTTTCGCAGCATCAGCCCTAATATTTTTTTCTTTTTCTATCTTACCTTTTCTGCGCCACCTTTTTGCTTTTTTTGGACTTGAACATGACTGGTGACGACAATAAGTACCACTGCACCTGCCTTAGTATAGGTTACCTCCTGAAATATTTGGGAGTGTGAGACCCCTAATGAGATGGCAGCTAGCAGCTAACAGGTCAAAAGGTTTCTCCCTCAATTTTCCCCCCACACTGCTGGTGGGAACTGGCGGCTTTTTTAAGGGCTAGTTAACTTAACCTTAGTCATAAATGTCTTCTTAAACTAAGGCATATAATGGGACATGTAACCTACTGGTATCCATTTAAATACAAATGTATTTCTATTTGAATCACCTTTGCATGTTTAGTGGAATACAAAAAACAAACAAACACACAGAACAGATCAAGGCAGAATATGAGAAATCATGCACTAATCATGCACAGATAACATTTGGAAGTTTGCATTTACTCTAAAGAGTTTCAAAAACATGACAAGAAAGGGTGGGTATACCTCGGTGTCAGATTAATGTGACCCACCTCAACCAATATTTATATATATCATCCAAGTCAGCTGCCCCTTGCCTCCGATGGGCTCTGCATAACATCCACACCTTCAGCTAGCTTTATTATTCACTCTTTCAACCCCCTCTAGACTCCCAAGGGATATTCCTGTAGGCTTATAGTGTGAATTCCCCCATATTCCCCCATAATGAATGATAACATCACTATAGGTTTTATGTCTAAACTTCTCATGTATCAATTATTTCTTTCTACGTGTACACTGTAGCCCCCAATGATTTGAATATATGTGGGGGTCATTGACTTGTTAAATGTTTAACTTTCTTTACTAAACACCTAGCAGCAGAGTGCACACGCTCGTGTAATGGTTGGGGCTGGCTGTGCTTTCATGTGAAGAGGATTTGAAAGCTGCTTCTGGGCTTCATTTGATTCGGTGCTTATATCATAAAATATTGCTTCTACAAGGGCACAGAATATGAACAAAGTAATTTCCAACATCATATTTCACTAGGCAAACCCTCCATTAAACACCACTATGAAATGTTTAGCTTAATAAAAATTTGTGTTTTCAGAATAGAAGATGTGAGTATATGAAGCACATCTCTGCGCACTAATACTTTGGTCCGAGACCAGAGCCTGATAAAGCAATATAGCAATCTGTGTTGTCTGCATGCTGCTATCAGACTTGGTCTGTGGAGTGGAGAATTTATTTCAAAAAGAATAAAAACAGTGACGGACAAAATAGATTTATTCAGGTCGCAAAGTTCCTGTGTGGTGTGCTTTACACTGTTTGTACTACTCAAAGAAAAAGAACAAAGAAAAACTCAAAGTACAGGATCTGAGACCTTTACAAAAACAAAGACCAAGTACAAGTCTTTTTTCATTTTCACCCTAATAACTCACACTTTAGAGTCCCAAGAGTCCAGGTAATAACACAAATTACCAAAAGCCATTCCAGATCACCCACTTGCGCTCCATGTTGCAAAAACAACCATTTAGATTAGGCTCACAGCAGCAGAGAAACAAACCACAGGAACACACACACACACACGCACACACGCACGCACGCACGCACGCACGCACGCACGCACGCACGCACGCACGCACGCACGCACGCACACACACACACACACACACACACACACACACACACACACACGTATGAGCCCTGCATTGATACAAATAGCTCCAATCAAACAGCATCAACTGGCATAAAGAGTCAAAGCTTCAGTTTAACTTTGGAATGTATTTGTTGGGGTGAAACCTCGAGCAAGTGGGGTGGGCGAATGTTTGCTCTCCACCCACAGAGTTAGACTCGTCTAATTATAGATTTACTTCTTGGACCCACAGCGACAATTATTTTCATTCCCCTGAACATATGGTTTGCTTTTCTTTTTTTTATGTTCCTACTCTGTCTTATAAATGAAACCACCTCAGGTTTTTGGCTCGGAGGATTGTTGCACAAGTATCTATAGAACAACTTGGTAAAACACAATCAATTCTGCGAATTATTTCTTTTACATTTTAGTAGACAACATATTTTCTTTGTTTTTTTTTCATGTACTATAAGAGTCATCAGCATTCAGAGTTGTGTTTTTACTCACAGTGTGGCCAGGTAAAAATTTGATATCCCACAAAGTCAGTTTGTTTACATGCAGTTTAAAAACCCGATTATATTTGGGTTAAGGGCATACCCCGGTTTCTTAAACACCATGTAAACACCATATCCCAGGTAAAATCAGGGTTCTCATACCCTGGTTAACAGACCTAGAGAACTCCTTTAGTTCCCTGATTATTCGTGCATGTAAACAGCGTCCTCGGATTATTAACGGGTTTCTTGTCTGTGCATGCTCCCCACTCTGCGACAGTGGCATTTGACCCTGAAATAGAATAAACCAGGAAGCAAACAAGGAAGCAGGAATAACGACCGACCCGTTTCGGTCGTTATTCTGTCCAAAAGTTGTCAGTTTGTGATTTTGACAAAGGTGAACCATAAAGGAGCTGTATTCAGACCTGCTTTATGTTGGCGGAGCACCACCTACTGTACCGGAGGTCGAGTTACTCTGTCATTTTCCCATTCAAACCCCACTCATGTATACAAGGGGAACTTCAATAATCTGATCATTCCCTTAACCGGGGTAAGGACATTTTCAGGCTAATGATTTGCATGTAAATGTACTGAGTGATGCAGGACACAAAGCCGGCATCAATAGTAGGTAGCTGTATGTTTATCACCAGTGCAACAGCAGGATTCGCAGCGTCTTCATTTGAGCTCAGCCCACTACAATGATCTGCTCTGGTAAACAATATTTAGAAGATATGAGATTTCCATTTAACTGGAGAGTGATAACAACACACTGCAGTCATGAGCATGGAAGCAGAGTCCGCTGTGCGATGTGGACTGACATTTGCAAAGAGAGACCACAGTTTAATTTTGCATATAAATACAGCACAGTTGCCTGCCACAGCTCTAAGACAAGTCATTTACAGTCTTTTAACATAAAGGTCTTTAAGAACCATGCCATGAAGTGGAGAGTTTTAACCATTGCTGAATGTAAGCAGTGCTGCTCAGTTCAGAGAGAGCGGTCAAAGGTTTTCCTCCGGTAGGCATGCCATTCTAGTGTTTTTTGCACACTGACTCAGAGGAGTGGGTCATGTCTGGTAGCAGCAGGGCATACACCGACTGGAGTTGACTGCTCACACCCTCTGCCAAATTGACTGGGAGTCAAATAGCGACAATGATCAAGCCTTATCAGCACTTACGCCACGTGAGCAGGGCTCAGTATGTGACTGCTGAGCTGTCAGACAGCTCTTTCATTAAGTCACCTTAAGGACTATACCACTGTGCATGAGGGTATTTATTAAGCAGCTGTCATGCATTGAGTGCATTAAGCAGTTTGTACTAAACCCGGCAGTCATGCCAAGCTCCTCTGGCAGACACATGAGATCATTTCACCCTTCAGTGTAGGGAGTCATGTTAAAGCTCTATAAAATCCTGCCAGTGTGCTGCATAATCTACAGCTGGTATTGTTTTGTTTTTTCATATTTAACACAGCATGTTTTCACTGCGACCTTTTGTTGTAATTTTGCCAAAGGTGTTGTTTTGTTGCGTCTCATTTAGCCTATTGTTCTGATTGTTCAGAGGCTTTTTGTCACATTGCTCTCTAGATTTTCCTATGCTGTACCCTTTTACATTCATTTAGCTTGCTCAGAGCCATGTTCTGAGATCCTCAGTTTTTGGTGTTCTGCTCTGCCTTTGCCAGCCATAGGAGAAAAAAGTGCTTTTTTTATCCTGCAAAAAGGCTCACTTGCAGAAATTCGAATTAGGTCAACTCGACCCAACGGGTAAAGGATTTCCTTCAAAGGGGTTTCAACATGCCGGCGGCAACAAAAGAGAGAAAACAATTGGGATTATCCATTCATTTCCAGTGATTGATTTGGTTTGTAACCGTATCCACTGCCTTAATATGAACAAGAGAAAACTGATGATAATCAGAAGTTACATCTTAGAACATACATCTGATTAGTCATCCCTGCCCAGATGAAACTGGCTTCTTAGCTGCAATTTGTACTTACATTACTTGAGTCATCAAGCACCCTGAGGCTCAGAATTGCTGGAGAAATCCCACATAAAATCAACACCAGCACATAGTGGGGGTCCTAAAGGTCAGATAATCTGTGGTTCTTCTAGGCAACTGTGAATGTGTAACTGTGTGAATGTGATCGGGGCATTCCTGAAAAAGAGAGCATTACTCTCAGTGTACCTGCTTGAATAGATAGATTGGTAGAAAAAAAAACATGGTTAAATGGAGTTGTGTGGGATTAGGCTTAAATGCCTATCGTTCTCAAGATACATAGGCTCCGACATCTGAGGCTCAAGCTTCGGGTCCATGCAACCATGATGAAATGTCCCTCGTATTAGCTCACAGTGAATTCTCTGTTGTTCAAACAAAGGGGAGAGAAAACACACTGTAATTTTGCAAAAGGTATTGACTGTTGCCAAAGTAAATCCAGAGATAAGTTTCAAAATATAGTATGGAAACATAATATGTAAATGTATAATATACTGTATTATTATTATTATTATTAAAAAACAAAATGTGTGCTCGTACTTTGTGACATATGCTCACTGTCAAAATGTTTCAATGTCACTTACAGAACTGTAGTTAGCCTAAAACTAACAAGTGTCAGTTTGTCTTCCTGCAGCTGCTTAAAGCATCTATTTTTCAGATCATAACTGACAGTTGAGAGTGGCAGCACTTGTCCCGCGATTGTCTGTGGTCTCAGCGTCCCCCAGCAACCACCCCTCAGCAGACACGTCCCAGTTAACATTTTGAATTCACACAAAACTATGTGGTTCCGTTTAGGCAACAAAACCACTCGTTAGGGTTAAGATGAAAAGATCTTGGGCTCAACATAATTGTGTTTCTAAGGTAACTAAAGTGACCTTTGTTCCCATCAACAACCCCAACCTTCCCCCATAAGAGGAGTTTGGCACTCTGGTGCACTTACTCAGGTTCACCATTTAAAACCGGGTGGGTTTGGCACAAACACACCAGGCAGCGTAGTATTTCTGTGCCAAACGCCAAGGACCATGACAAAATGGTCATATTTCAATTAAAACAGGCTGGGAGTAACAGTGACCTGAGCTGAGAATGAAGTCACTTTCTATTTGTGTGTTAACTGTGTGGAGGCACAGCCCACTTTTTTCCCCCACTATTTCGAGTACTGCTCATTTAACGTTAAGGAACGGATGTGGTTTCATTTCAGTGTTTGAGGTTGTAATCTGTGATATTTTCATCTATTAATTGTATTTTAAGTTACTATCTATTAAAGAGTGAAAAATGGTGATTAATTGATCATATGATCCACTTATGAAAGCACTTGTATTTGCTGCTTTGCCCAGAAATACATTTGAGAATCTGTGGCGACATTCCTGCAAAAAATTCCAATGCAGCGCTCTATTAGTGACACTCTTTACTCAGTCAGCAGCGGTTGGTCTGCCCAGGTTGAGCTAGTCACTGATGGACTTAGCACTAATGTCTAACAGATCTTCGAGGACGTGATCTGAAAGCACAGGGCGGTGAAATGAGATGGACTGCTGCATGTGGAAGCGAAGGAGCTCAGGGAGAAAGCCTCACACTGGTGAAAAGGTCATGTCTCAAGTTGAACAGGTAAACAGCTAAGATATTAGACTCAGTTATGAGGCACATGTTTCTAGGCACTTTTCATTGGACAGGTTTAAAGTTTTGGAGCCATCATTTTAGGTATTTTATGTACTTTTTTTGCACTTTACAGCCGGGAAAAGCCATTTCAGATCTGAGTAAAGGTCTCTTTATTGACAAGTAAAGTAATTCACTGACTGAAGTTCAAACATCAAATGTCTGACTATACTGACAAGCTTTATCCATTTGATCCATTTGACAAATGTGTTGCATTCTACTGAACAATGAGTGTACACTTAGTTTTCATGTGACATATTGAAACCCTCAAATCAAACAGAGTTGGGAGCTGGTTGGGGATCGATGGCAGGATGACAAACTGTATACCCAGCTAAATCTACACCCAAGAGAACACAGCAGAGAGGAGGGTCACTTAACCTTCTCCTGATGTGCAGTTGCAAGTGATGGGAGTACTGAATTACAAATTAATTGTCATAATCGTTTTCACATTTTAAAAGCACAAATAGGCCTATTATGTTAAAGGGGAAAGCCATTTATCTTATTCTCATTCTTTCTACAGCTATTGTCACATAAATTTGGGTCTGCATCAGCAAGACTGAGTGTGTGGAGGCATTCTAAGTTGGTTACACTAAATGATTTTGGTTTTCACTAACAAGACCATACCATGGTGCAGTATTAGTAAAGGTTTTAGTTTGAAATGACCAAAGGATGTGGGAAAGGGGGTTGAGGGATGATGGGGGTCGAAAGGGGAGGGATGATGGGGTTCGAAAGGGGGATGGATGACACGGTTGAACTGGGACGAGGTGAGGATGTGCTTAAGGAACCCGGGGAGCTCGGCTCAGGGTGGGGTTACGCCATCATGGTGTGCTGGTCTATTTGGAGCGTTTTGGAGTGAGATGGGGTTCTGATTTTCGTGGGACTTTGATTAACATATTAACGTACGGGTGTGAAATGGAAGGGGCTGGAACTCTGGTGAGTTGTTTGATGAAAAAGTTGATGCCACTAAGGTAGACCTGGATGGTGGAAGTTCTTATATTTAGGATTGAGTGGGCTTGGGTAATGACGCTGGTTATTGATACATTGTTGATGGAAGGATAGGGTAAGTTGTGCATATTGTGCTGAAGTTGCACCATCCTGTATAATATGATGAAATGGTTTGGGGGTCGAGGCTGTTGAGGACTGCTTGCTGGGATGCGGAGACCAGGTAGAGGGGCTGCAGGTTCAGTTGTGTATAATGGCTGAAAATGGTGGGAATGGTGTTGGATGGGGATCCGAGTCTGCTGCCAAGGATTTGAATTTCTGAAATGAGATACGGGAGAGGGAGTCAGCGATGGTGTTTTGTAGCCTGGAATGTGGGTGGCATGGATGATGAATTGGTGTTGAGCTGAGGTTATGGTGAGTCTGCGGATGAGCTTCATGGATGAGGATTACTTTGCTGGACCACTCATACCCCTAAAGAAGGGCAGCAAAAAAGCCAGTGGACGGAGCCTCATCTGTATAGAGCTGGATGTCCTTGGGCTGGGTTACATAGTCATTGTAAAAGAAAGAGATTCCATTCCAGGAAGAGAGGAAGTCGCGCCAAACCCTGAGCTCCATCTTGCAGGCTTCCAGAACATTGTGGGAGTGAAGAGACGGGGCGGTGGCCGACAGGGACAGTATGTGGGAGAGGAAGGATCGGCCCTAAGGGATGATGCGGATGGCAAGGTTCAGGTGGCCGAGCAGGGAGAGGAGCTGCTGCTTGGTGCAGCGGGGGGCAAAGAGGTAGTTGAAAATGTACAGGGAGATGTGGTGTAGTTTTTTCATCAGGAGGGAGGCCTGGAAAGTGAGGGAATTAAGGGTGACACCGAGGAACTCAAGGGATGTGCAAGGTCCCAACGTAGGGGTTGAGAGATGATGGGGGTCGAATGGGTAGGATTGAGGGATGGAAACGACAGGAAGGGGGGATCGGTCATTGCGGGATAAATGGGGTCGAAGGGGAGGGACAAGGGATGAAAAGGGGGGGTCGAAGGGGAGGGATGAAGGGGGTCGGAAGAGCAGTCTGTGGACACAGGGATGAAAGAAAAAGAAAAACATGGGACCAGTCAGATACAGCACAGCGGGTCATGCGACCCGGCCCTCGGTGAGGGCTCCTGGAGGCTGTGACCAAATCGGCGAGAGACGATCTCTGTCGAACCCGGAAGCAGACAGCCGCAAGAAGAGCCCGAATGCCATGGCTTAGTCGTCGCCCTACAGAACGGGATGGCTCTCCTCGAGGACGTCCCAAGCCTGCAGCCGGCCTGTGGTGGGCATCTGAGAGACGGCAGGAAGAGCAGCCTCCCAGGAAGGAACGCAGCGGCGGCATCCCTGTTGAGGTAACGGAGGTAAGGGCGATGCAGGGCCGGAGCCGCTGGATGTGGAGTATTGGACGGAGCCGCCGTGGGACTCAGACAGTGGAGTGCAGGAGGGACTTGCGGCAACAGAAAAAAAAACAGCCTAGGAAGAAACAAAGGGCCAGCAGGGGCAGCTCCGCGGATGCGGGTGGACCGAAAGAAGCCAGGTTGACCCTAGCAGAAGGAAGGGAAGGAGAAAGGATGCCGGGATGGAGGGATGTACGTGCAAGGATCGGAAGTGAGGAAGAAAGAAAAGAGGAGAAAACACCAGATCAATCAGACACAGAGGGAGCAGGCACAGGGGGGCCCTCGGGGAGGGCTAAGGGAGGCTGTGACGTGAAGTCACCGGTGACTTCACCGGTGACATCACCAGTGTGCTGTGGGCTGGGGACGCTGGAACAGGGAACCCAGAAGTGGGCGGATGCCTGGAGCCGTGGAGCTGATAACGTGGATATATTGTCGGTTCGACAGAAAGGTGCACTCAGTCCTTGAGGGCCTACTGGAGGTAGGCGACCGTCCAGTCTGGAGATGTCTGTAGCATGGGAGGCGGCAGGATCCAGGGTCCGTGAGCCAGCCACAGAGCCGCCCCGGGCCGATGGAGGAGATTCGGAGATCACGGATCGGTCATTGAACAGGTCCGAATTGAAGGGTTGAGGAACAGCTCGTGGTCCATATCGGAGCAGGCATGAAGGCGATAAACATCTTGGAATATGCATTTGGTCGGGTCCAACCGGGATGAACGGTCCTAGAAAACTGAGGCGAACGGGAGAGAGAGAGAGAGAGAGAGAGAGAGAGAGAGGGTAAGACTCGTGTTTATATGTTGCACAGGTGATTATGTTGATGAGATTCAGGTGGTTTGCTTTCATAGGCATGGGCAGTGGAAGAGGGGTGTTGTCTTTTTCTTGAAACTCAGTTATAAAACTACATTTATTTCAGCATAGCTGATGGTTATAAACTATGCCTTTGAAAAAGCTCAAAGGAGAGTGCCCTCATCTCAAAAAACAATGGTGTTTGTCAATTTTCCAAACGCTTAAAACAATTTTCCGGACAATCAACCTTTTGTGGTTGTAGAAATAATGGATTTCCTGTCTCAGAAACAAATGTGGAAAAAGCATGGTGCTGTTTTAATGTCACAAAATCACTTTTTGACGAGGATAAGGTTTGTGGTTGGGTGTATTAAGCGTCGGACTCTCCCATTAACAGACCGAGTCCTCACGGCAGTGGCGGGCGGTTTGACTCTGACTTGTGGCCCGATGTCATCCCCTCTAAACCATTGTTTTTTGAGATAGAGGGCACTCTCCTTGAGCTATTTCAAGGCATAAAAAAGCCCCCAAAAATCTTTGAAAAAGAAAAAAAGAGTCTGGTGTCTCAGGAGGGGGGGTGGGGTGCTGCATGGCAAGGGTGCTGCAGCAATGGACAATATGAGAAATAGAATGTGTTTTTTTAAGATCAAAGCATGTAAACCTTTTGGTTAGCTGACTCAAAAAATACAAATATGACCCTGACCACAGAGGTTAAACACTGGGTCATTTTAAAGCCAGTATGAAAATATAGACGTTTTCTTTTCACATATCTTTATTCCCTTAGGGGAAATTACATTCATTTACTCACACTCATTACTTTTACACATATACACACACAGGGCCCGAAATACACATGCATTAATGGAGAAATTAATGAGTAAGATGGCTGCCCATGCACAAGTTCCCGAGCAGCCGGGGGTTCTGCAGATACCAGTCCACACTCCGAACTTGATCTGTACAGGTACTTGAAACGATTACCACCTCTCAAGCCAAGACCCTACGGCCTGAGCTACTACACCCCATCTCAAAGACAAAGATCTGCAGTATTTTGTCATCAACCATGAGTGCTTGTTGGATCAAAGCCAGAGTGTTTTTTAGTCTGAGGTCAAAACTCTGTCAAATGTGCTATTGAGATGGTAAATCAGTCAGCTCTCCAGCTTTTGGCTTTAGAAACCAATAGTGCATACAAGTACATTACTATGACACAATTCTGATTTTGTCAAATGTCAACATTTTTTTAAATGATTGCTTTTATGCACTTTTGGCACATGGTTAAGGATATGACTAATAAACTACTGTTATGCTGGTCAAGGTCAGGTAAGGTTATGGAAACATTGTGGTTACAGTTAATAAAAATTATGTCAATTACAGGTTTGTGGTGGGATTCCAATGCCAGTCTCAAGCATGAAAGTAATATGCTACACCTCCATCCATGCACCCTGGCATCCACACCCCAATTTCCTGCTTTGCCACATTTAAATAACACACCAGTTCCTGCGTTGGCACTGAAACGCACTGGGCGTAAATCGTGATTTGTCCAATGTGGATGTAGCCTAATTTCTAGAGGTACTTGCCTGCATGGTGGAAACTGGACTGAGAATTTTGGAAGAACTTGATTGAACTTGGTTGAATTAGTATCTTCACAGATATTTTAATAATGTGTTAGGTACCTTAATGCTGAATGTTATCGACCAATTACTGTAAACTTTAATAGGCTATCTTTTGGTCTGTTCTATAGGTTCTCTCTCTCTCTCCCACCCTCTCTCTCTCTCGCTCACGCACACACGAACACACACACACACACACACACACACACACACACACACACACACACACACACACACACACACACACACACACACACACACACACACACACACACACACACACACACACTTCCCCATCTGAAAGCAACTACTTCCCCATCTGAAAGCAGCAACTTCCCCCTATCCATAAATAAACACGACAGGTGGATGGCAGGTGTGATTTTTCAGACAGAATGACAAAGATTTGGTCAGTCCGGTGTGTCGGCTGTCTCAGCTGCAGCACGTGGATGGATGAGCGAATGCGCGGCTCTGATTGGCCAGACACGCGACTCACAGCGGGAGCACTGGGCTCCCTACTTGTCATTACTGTTGCTCCGATTCACAAGCCCATGAACGCCGCTGGAGTGCGCCTGACGCCTTTCGGACTTGGAATTATTGCTATTATTTAAAGTGGCGGATCGCACCATGGACGCTACCATTTATCAGATCATATTTGGGGAGCTCGGGGACCTAAATTGTAGTATGATTGATGCTTTACAAGACACTTTTTTGGAAAACGCATCACTGTCATTGCTGAGTGCTGATGGTAAGATGGAATTGCTTTCTTGTTTTCTTGTTCAACATTGAAAGATGTGTTGCGTCTTGGACAAACGGAACTCAGCGTCCGTCTTCTTTGTTCTACTTCATTCCCCCAGGTTTCTTTTGCAATGCCACAACCGATGAGATTGGAACCTGCTGGCCGCGGAGCAGCACCGGGAGGATTGTGGAGAGACCCTGCCCTGAGTACATCAACGGGGTGAAGTACAACACAACCAGTAAGATATTAAGCTGTCATGGAAAAAAGTTTTTTTTTTTCTTCTGCAATGCTTTGGATGAAAATATTTTTGTACGCCTACGGGATATAAGGTATTATGTGCAGGATATAAAATGGAAATATTATTTTTGGTTGAAAATTTCAGGGTCTGCTCCTCAGCAAACACACTCTAAGCATTCAAATTATATTGTGTTAGTGCAGTGTAGATGATGCTTCATAATCAGTTAGTCTGTTGAATCCCCTTCAGCTCTGATGTAGAGCAGTGGGAACAGTGAATCTCATTTGCACCTTGTGTCACTGGAACAGCTGCATCAGAATGAGCATGTGTGCTGTTCACACAAAGGGCATATCTCTCTAAAAAATGACTTGAACACCAATGAAATGTGATGTGATTCTTTTTGATTGTTTTATCAGACATTACTCGGCCAAACTTTGACAATGTTGAGATACTTGAAATGCAGTTACAGCTGAGTTTAATTAACAAGAAGAAAAAAGTATATATATATATATATATATATATATATATATATATATATATATATATATATATTAAAAAAAAAAAATATATATATACAGTATATATATATATATATATATATATATATATATATATATATATAAATTGATCCTCCAATCAAACAATAGGTCCGTCAAATGCACTGGTGTAATGGAATGGAAGTGGAATGACACAGGTGACAGATTAATTTTTTTCTGCTGTAGGAGAAAATATACAGGGATTATACAGTTTGTCCACTTTGCGGTCATATGACTGACAGTATTTTACAGCTTATTTCACACAGTGACTGCAGTGTCTTGGGACCTTTTGTTGTCCCACGATAGCATAAGATAATAGACTTTTGCATTAGAGCCACTGAGGCAGACTTGATAGTTTTTCTGTGATTGACTGTCTCATTTGAAAAGGAATCACGCAGGCATTTAAAGATGCTGTATGGATCACTTGTATGATCTTTGGGGGAGGTTGATGGGAGGTTACTGCAGCATGATGTTTAAACATTGCATGCTCAGCCTTAGCAAGAAATGACTGCATGCATCAAAACACGTTTAATTGTGTGTATATACACACACACATGCCCAAATATGCACAAGCAGGCGCAATATACATCCATTATGTATAGAGAGATGTCAAAGCCGGATGGTCGCCTCACAGGATGCCAATATGTCTAGATCATTGGAATAACGGTGAGGGGATCAAGCTCATTGTCAGTCAGAGTTAACTGGTCACATCTTTTAACTCCTGAAGCTGCATGCGCCACTGACATTGACTTGACCAATGTAGATTACCGATCCGTTCCACTTTACAGGAGATTCTGTGATAATGGTTTAATTTGTTTCGTGTGTATTCCACGTATTGAAAGCAGGAGACGTAGTATCCAGACCACAAATCTGGAAGGAGGTAGGTGGGGGTGGTGTATGGATCCCAAAACAGAGGACTCTCACCTAGGCAAGCAAGTTAATTTCCCATAGCAGGGTTCCTTTCGTTAATGTCCTTGATGTAATAAACCAAACCGTAACCTTTTTTATAATCCTAGCCAAGTGGTTTTCATGCCTAATCCTAAGTGTCACCTTTTTGCAGGCTAAAACACATAAAACACTTGCGGTCCACTTGCGGTCCACTTGCGGTCCACTTGCGGACCACCACCGTCTGGCGGTTGACTTCAGGATCGACTTCCTGTCCATCTGTGTCTCGCGGCGGACATTCAAAACTGTTCATGAGAATTTGTTAGATAGGTTTAAAGAAAAGGAGTGCCTATTTACACCCGGCTGTGCGATCTGGCTACCTGACCCTCATCCACAGCTTCAAAGAGCGACAAAATGTGCTATTGTGGTAGTTAACTGTGGGGAGTGGGTTAAGACTTTCACCCAGGAGACCATGGTTTGATTCTAGCCTGGGATGTACTTAAAATTTTGTTGACATATAATTTGTGCAGTTTGGTTAGGTTTATGCAACAAAGCTACATGGTTATGTTTAGGGAACAAAGCTATATGGTTCATTTTAGGCAACAAAACTACAATGTTAGAGTTTGGCAAAAAAAAAAAAAAATGGGTGAAAATAACATTGTTGACCACAGACATCTGGGTAGAAATAGCATACATTGATATTTATACCAGGGTGAAAATAGCTTTTGCCTTAAAGAAATACAAACAAGCCAAAGAGTTTTTTTTCCTTATCCCAGATTGTATGTGTGGGTTAACCAGACCATAGGGGTCTGGTGCCTTGGACAAGGGCACCTCGCCAGTATACAGGAGGGGAACTGGCACCTCGCGAGCTACCAGTCCATACTCTATACTTGGTCTGGGCAGGGACTTGAATCAGTAAACCTTCAGTTCCAAGGTACTGCTGCCACGAGTAGAACTCCACATACACATCACAAAGTCATCATACTCACTATAGCTCTTATACTTCCCAGTCTAAGTGTCTGAAATTTCAGTTAAATAATAGTGTTTTTTGAGCTGTGCCCAAAACACAATGGACAAATTTGAAGGAGATTTGATTAAAAAGAAAGACAGAATGGTCCATGTTAAATTTGAAGGGCATCCAGTCCGTTAACTTCCCTGCATTTGAGTGGATGTATTAATGAAACAAAACTCTTAATTGCATAATTAATACTTAAGTCTTGATGTTTTTACATGTTCCTCCTTAGACAGTGTAGGCGAGTACCTTCATTATGCTGGGTCACATTAGCAGCACCCAGTTTTTAGCCAAGGATGAATTAAAATTTAAAATCACAAAATAGGTCAGTCTAAAAATAGAACTAGGCCCTAACATCACATTAGCAGTTGTTAATTAAAACGGTGCAATTACTCACAGAGTCTGAAATGAAAAAATAAAAAAATAAATGTGTAGCTTTAGCACTGTTTTGCAATCTAAAACACAACTGGAAGTGTATTTTCTAAGTCTCTCACTTTGGCCACATACTTTATCTGACCTACGAGACTAACAATAGATTCGTTTTCCATTTGCCTCCTTGGAATGTCTCAGAGCTAAACATTTAATGCTACAGGCCTGCATATTTGAAAAGCATGACCCAGGGTGGACGGTTGTTTTATTTCAAGACAAGCCCCTGTTCTTAGTACTCCCAGTTGTCGAACACTGGAAGATATACATGCTATATCGCGTGTAACCTCACAGGTTTTATGTAGTATTTGAACGGCTAAGTCATTTTAACATTAGCAATTCTCTTACAAAAATCTGAGGTTTTACAGACTTCACAGGCCTGTTCAGGTAAGGGCCTGTTAATTCTTTTCCGTTCCTTTGAGCATATAATAAATATTAATATCCGTGGAGAGTGGCTTAAGAGGTTTATGCATTTTTAAACCTGTGTCCCTTTTTTGGGTGCATTTATTCAGTTGTCTCCTTTACATGAAATGCACATCACCACCGTTGAGGCACAGTTGTTATAAGTGCTTTAAGGTCATTCATTAGTCACTGATGTTTTCTGTCAAGCCTCAGGTGAGACAAGATATTCACAGTACTGTGGATGAACAATATCAACATCCACGTGTCGTTGTGTCGAGTTTTTCAAATTGACTCTGAGAGTGTAACTGTGTTTATTCAAAGAATCATGCATCTTCCTCTTCCTAAACTCATCCCATCCCAGTCTCTGTTCTTTGTCAAGGAGGAGACATCCTGTCAGTACACAGTGAACCTTTCAGCAGCTCAAATTCAGGATTGCTGGATCTACAATAGAACATTATTGATTCTCTTATCAGGATTAATAAAGTCAGAGACAAGTCGGCGCCGTGGTGTGTATCAGGTTTAGACAGGAGCAGAGCTGCTGCAACGTTGCATGTTGGGGATACAGCTTGATGCTTTGTTTAAAATAAGAGCAACATTACTATGCAAAATATTATAATAAAATACGATTTATATTCACACATTCACAATTCACTCCATACAGTTTATTTGACTGCTGTTATTAATTAATATTAATATTCTGTTTATTCTTTTGTCACTCACTGTACTGTACTATAACACTCAAACCTGCCAAATCCCACAGTGACAGGTACAAACAGGCAGTTGCCCGATCGGGGCTCAGACAAGTAAAAAAAAAAAGAGATCATACAAAAATATGATACAATGTTTGCTCTTTTCTCACTGCTGTGCGCATGTCTGTCTCAACTCACAGTCCTGGAAATATGCGTAACGTTTTCTGTCCTACGACAATGGTTTACGTCTTATCGGGCTACATCTCTATGGTAACTTAAGCTGCACACCCAACCTGCTCTGGTGCAGGTTATGTTCCCGATAACAGATCAACTCATATAAAGCACGACCTATTCAATAATCTTGGAAAATGTCAACATTCACTGAAAATCTCCACATTGTGAGTGGGGAGGGCAGAGAGATATGCATATATAGCGTATATAACAGATATAGCCTAGATTGTCGTCAGACGCATGATGCCAGTCTGCACTTTGTGTTGCAGACTCATTTTATTGTGCTTTCATATACAGATAGAACCTACATTATACATCTAGACAACACATTAATGTGATTTAATGTAATACACAAATGTAATCACAGTCGGATAGATGGGGCAGGGATATTATAAGAGAAACAAAACTCCAGCACTCACAGATGAATAAAATAAATAAATGAAAATGCCTTACTGTGACAAGCACGTTTTCATCTGAAACAAGTTTGCTTTAGCCTGAAATAAATAAATACACTATTAATAATTAGTCTATAAAACTGATAAATAGGTTTCTTATTTATTGTGTGCTATAAAGAATGTAATGAAAAGTAGCTGTGGAGCTTGGTTAGCCACGGTATAAGACAGTGCATGTCTGTGTGCATTTCTTCTTTTAAAATGCACCAGATACATAGCTCCATTTCCATCATACAGTGATATTATAAACCTATTAATATATGCATTCACACAGTTAGTGACTGTGGTTTTTTGCCAGCTGTCTTTCCTGCATTTAGCAGCTGTAACTTTGTTGCATTGCGCTTGCTTTGTGTTTAACTTTTCGTATTTGTCTAATAAATTATAGTTTGTTCTTTGCTCTCCTGCCACTAGAGTTGTCCAGGTTATCTAGCAGCTGAAGCTCGTCACAGCTTTGAAAATCGTTAGACCCAGGTGTGTTAGAGCAGGGAGAAAGGTAAAACATGCAGGGCAGTGGCCCTCCAGGAGCAGGATTCGATACCCCTGGCTTAGCGTGACTGCGGTTGTTAGGGTTAGTAAAGACAGGTAACTAAAAGTTGGACTTGCTTCCTAGTAAAGGGCTCTGGTGTTATAAGAGCTCATTGTGTATTGTGTGTAATGTGTGTGTTACGAGCGTGTGGTTTTGAGAGCGAGAGAGAAAGACTTGGGTGCTCGCAACTCTTATTAATCTTCCCAGAGCGCCCCGACAAAACATATCGCTTTGCTGTGTGACATCTAGTTCTGAAAGAGTGTGTAGCTGATTCCGCTCTAATTTGTAACCAAAACTCAGTTCCCAACTATAGTCTTTTTTTAGAGGCAAACATAAAACTTAAATAGAGCAGTGAATAAACAGACCCGCATCGTAGTCAAACTTGAAAATTAGTGGTGATGCTTTGTTTTTGTTTGTTTTTCCTCATTATGTGTGAGAAAGCACCAAACACCTGCACGGAAAGACCATGCTTCCCCAGCAATTGCAATCATTTAGTTGCTTTATTGCAAAGATAAATCTCTAGTTAATTCTGTTCAAGAGCTACTGGTGACACTGGAGGACAGACCCACCTAAGCGCACAAAATTAGTTAGCACACAATTAGCTTAAAAGAAAATCCTTCCGCTTGTCAGAAATGTACTTAAGCTAATGACTCATTAATCTTTACCACTAAAGTTTGATGACAGTATAAATGAGTGCAATAATGCTTTGCAAATCATCGTGAGCTGTCATGTAGGGGCAGCACGGTGGTGCTCACGCTGCACAGCAAGAGAGTTCCTGGTTCGAATCCCGGATGGGGCCCTTCTGTGTGGGGATGCATGTTCTCCCCGTGTCTGCGTGGGATCTCTCCGGGTTCTCCAGCTTCCTCCCATAGTTCAAAGACACGCACGTGTTAAATAAAGTGATGACTCTAAATTTCCCGTAGGTGTGAATGTGAGTGTGAATGGTTGTCTGTCTCTGTCTGTCTCTATGTGCCCTGCGATAGATTGCCGTCCTGTCCAGGGTGATGTATGGAAAGAGCTGTAATGTCCCCATAGTTCCCTTTTGGAGGAATAATATGAAACGGATATTTCCATCCTAAAGACGCATGCACAGATTTGTTTGTACAAATAGACACTTTTAAAATTGTAGGATGCATTGATTTAACCTTTCCAAACCACAGAACATCTTATTTGAGATACTCATCCTACTGATGCAACTGATGTGTGCAGTTTCTCATGCAGAGAATCACACGTCTCTTGCTGCTACAACTGGTGCTATTTTTCCTTCTAGTGATTGCACCAGAATCCACTGTAAAGTACCTCTCCTGCTGTGATGAATATAACTCCCTGTCATCTTCCTTTGAACCACATTTCCGTGGTGATACGGGGTAGGAGGTTAATCCGTCAGCAAATTCAGGTCAATATGCATGTAGGAAAAATTTCACTAGCCATTGCACATCACTAGCTCAGCATCCATACATATGCTACAGTAAGACCTGGATATTTTTTGAAGCCATTATGGTAACTATTGCTGAGAATGGAGTTCTTCGATTTTATATATGGGTATTGAAAAAAGACATCTTTGTCAAGTCCCAGTCTGAATGTGATACTTTTACTGTTTCCCTTGCAAAAAGGAATTACACAATGGATTTGAAATAATTGATTAATGATTAGTTAGTGATAATAAATGATAACCTAAAGGGTGATGATTGGATGCAGGCTTATATATATATAGATTTATAAATTGATCATTAATCAGTCAACAAATTCAGGTCAACATGCATGTAGAGATATACTGTATATATGTGACATATAACTTACATGAGATTAATTCATTTTTAGCATTTGTATTCCCTGCACTTAGCAAAAAAACAAGACAAATGATTTTATAGTTGACGTGAAAGTCTATTCTTGACTCTTTAAAAAAAAAAGTTTTAAACTGGATTGTAGGGGTTCTCCTCAGAGACTGGAGTTCGTTGTTGCCTTGTTTTAACACAAAGTACTCGGTTAAGGTTAGAGAAAGATCATGATCTTGGTTCAACTTGGAAAGGTTGACTTGAATTGAAGCACAAGACCAGATGTGTTACATTTTCAATATACAACCAAAAGCATGAGCTTCCCTATTAACCAGGACATGGACAAGAATCCTAATCTTCTCCTCCTCCTCATGGACTTTGCGTACTATAATGATGTCACAAATCCTTGCCAATGAGTGTAATAGTGTAGCAACTATATTTCCCCAAAAAATGTTGCGTTAGACTAACACATTTTTCACAATAAATGAGACTTGGGAGCTTTGTATTGTGGTATTATTATATGAAATGCCACAGTAGCGATATAAGTGTAGGGTAAGATTTTATTGATGTAGTCAGACTACATATCGTTGTTTGTTATTGCAGAGACCTGCTATAAATAACTTGAATAAAGAGCTTATAAAATGTGACAGCTTTTTGGCTGCGTAATGTTGTATAATATGGTCTCATTATCTAGATCTAGTTTCCCTCATGGCCACAGACTTGTAGCACACATCGTTTTACTCATTTTCTCTCACCAACTGACTTGGGTAAAGCTGTGAGCTTTGACAGGAAACACACAAGCAAACACGAATCTTTGATCTACAATTGTAGTTATTCCAAATGTGACATCGGGGTATGAAAAGAAACAGGAACACTTGAGAGACACAGCTGTGAGTAGAAGGAACTCTTCTTCAGGCCATGTTGTACTATCTGATTCGGTGGTCATCACTTAAGGCACAAGGCTTTTAAAATACTTTGTAAAAGAGACTCAGTAATCCCTGATAAAGAAGAGGAGATATACTGACAGTTAACCAAAACTCTCTACATTTGCAATTATTTACGGCTGTCCAAATGGTCAAATTGGAAGTTGAAATTATCGAATTGGATGTGGATGTCACGCCGCGGTGTGGTTTGTCTTGTCTTTGGGTTTTTGTCTTGTGAATTTCCTGTTTTATTTTGAAAGATAACTCTCCTCTCCTTCCAGGTCACTAGCCCTTCCTCTTGTGTCACCGGTCTGACGTCATTCCCTGATTCCCGATTGTTTCCACCTGTGGTTCCCCTTCCCTCATGTGTATAAAGTCCGTGTCTTTCCCCTTGTTCCGTGCCAGATTATTTCGTACCTTGTGTCGAATGTATCCAGCAGTTTTCTCCCCACAGTCTTGTTCATTCCTTCGAGTTCTTTGTTTCCACGTTCTGGTTTTTGTATTCCTGTTTTTGTCCAAGTAAGTTTTCCGTTTTTGAATTCTCTTGAGACATTTGTTTTTTCCTCCTGGTTGGAGCGTCTTTGTTTTATTTAATTATTTTTTTTGGTTATTCCTCACGTACGGAGCGACTTTGTTATGAGATTTATTAGTTAACTTTGCCTTTTGTTTTTTCCTCCTGGACAGAGCGTCTTTATTTTGTAGTTTGTTTTATTACTGGCGACTTTTGTTTTGTTCCTCCTGTGCGGAGTGATGATTTGTTAGTGGCTTTTGTTCTGTGCCACGTTCCTGTCGTCAAGCTAATAAATTCAGTGTTGATCCGCGGACCTCCGCATCTGAGTCCTCATTCCTGCCCCGGGCTTATAGTGGAAGGGCCTTCATTCATCAGTCAATCAATAGAAGATTAATAAATTCTCATTTGTGGTCTTGAGTAAGATTCATGTACCCCACATGATGTATTGTAAGAACTTTGGTGATCATCAGGTCATTTTTAATACTTACTAAAATGAATGACGTTAACATCCGCTTCAGCTGTACTTTGTGCTGATTAGCACATGCTATCATTCTAACACACTAAACCAGTGGTACCCAAACCTTTTCTGCAAGGCCCCACGTTTGTAGATAAATCTATTTTGAAGCCTCCCCTCTTTCTTCATTACCCTCATTTGTACATGTGAAGCCATGGGCGACATATGCCAAGATCTTCTGTCTTTGCTTTGGTAGTTGTGACGTTTCCTCGTCTGGTTTATGTGTGGCTGGCAGTCCTTTCATAACCATATGTCATTTATATTAAGCTTTGCCGGCTCCTTTTTTCAACTCCAGGTCCCCCCTAGGGGTGGCGCTATTCAGATTGGGAATCACTGAGCTTAACTACGATGATGAACATGGTGAACATTATCACCTAAAAATTTGCATGTTAACGTTGTCTTTGTGAGCACGATAGCTTGCTGACATTTGAATATATGGAGGTCTTTCCAGTCTTCTGAAATTATAAAATGGGTTGAATACAGTATGTCAGCTTTGAAAAAATGTGATGGACTTTTAGCCTTATGTTTGGCATTCAACCTATATGCATATACAGTATTAGTATTACAATGACTTATCAACAAGTTTAAAATGTGCAAAACATCTGTTTATTAGAACTTTGTAACCTTAAAATTTAGGGATTTTGTTAACACAGCAATAAACAGCCATTATTAATTCTTTATATGCAGTTGAAACGAAATCTTTACTTAGAACAAAAACAGTTTACTTAGAATAACAGTTAAATGCACCCCACCCCTTCTCTGCTTGAGGGTTCCAGCCGACTGACTCTGAAACCAAAACAAAACCTTCCCTTTAATTTATAGTTAACTGAGGCTTTCAACTTACAATTCTCTTCTTCTAGAAAATAATCACCCCATTAGACATCTGAATACGGAGTAAATTCCCAAAGAGCATAATAATTGCACGTGCATTAATGTTTTGCCAGAGGGGGTATTAAGATTCACCAGTGTCTCTAATGGCTATACGTACAACCTCAGGGCAGGATCAAGTCATACAATAAAAAAATGTCATATGTACATCATGTGCATTAATGTTTTGCCAGAGGGGGTATAAAGATTCACCAGTGTCTCTAATGGCTATACGTACAACCTCAGGGCAGGATCAAGTCATACAATAAAAAAATGTCATATGTACATCATTCTCCATTTCCATTAGTTCATGTATGAAAATTAATAACCAACCATGAGAGTGCCAGTTATATTTCCTCCCTGCCCTCATAGAGGACATATTATTCTTCAAGCCCATCTATACAATTGACATGTTAAGACACATACCCCTAAAGAAATTTAAGGCAAAAGCAACTGGATTTGGTTGTTTGTCTGGGAAGACATTTCACCTCTCGCATCTGACCGTAAATGAACTGATGAAGCCAATTGGAAGAGAGGTGAAACATCTTCCTAGACAAACAACCAAGTCCAGTCGCTTTTGACTTAAATTTCTTTGGGGATAACGATGACCTGGACAAATGAGAACATTAACAGGCTGATTGTTAAGACACATAACATCAAATTCCCAGCCGAGATGAAACAGTTATTTCACAAAGGTGTTAAGTAACTGCAAATTGTTTGCTGACAACCTACTTTAAAGTGTGGTCGACTTTGCCCCCAAAACTGAACAAGCTGTTGTTTTTAACGTGGCATCATTTCCAGAAGGTTGCTCACTCTCTATTTTCCCTCAGGAAATTGACTCTGCAACACAACAGAGTAACAGCGTTCGCTTTTCGGGTCGCCTAGTCACACAGACAGTTGGTTTGTTCCAAATTAGAAATATAAAACATCACTCCTACACAACAATATGCAAAAAATCACAAGGCCAAAGTAAGTGCTACAGTTTCATTGGTTCCTTGATCAAGAAAATGATTTGAATTTACAAGGAAGCAATCCATACAGACATTTCACACTGCAGTCTCAACCAGGGTTGAACCAATGTTGATTTTGTGTTCGAAAGGGTTAACCCGCATTGACCAGGTTAGGCTTTGCGACACAGGTTAAGATGTGGGTCAGACATGAGTGAGACAAGGGTGGATGTCAATGAGAATGTCACACCGCCAGGGTCACTAACAACAGTTGAAATACAACCCATAACCAAACGCATCCGTATAACACAGCTGTGTGTTTTTATATGCTTCAGTGTTTCCCCTGCTCGTCGTCTCTCTTCTCTCTGTTGGTCGGTGTGTCTGTTTGACAGATACACACATGCAGCGACACGATGAAGCTCTGCATTTACACAAAATCCAGTAATGTGTCACCTTCCAGCAGGGTCATGTCACTTTTCTGTGACCAGTGATGCATAAAATATCTGGTTTGTAATAGAACCATCAGTTATTATATTCTGTGACTAAATTGCACCATATATTGGATGACAGGATAAAAGTATATCTGATAAATAAACGTTTTGTTTCCCTTGGATTGCAGTGACATATTCTGAAATATTGTTTAGCTATTTTGAATTATCTCAAAGCTTTCTAAGAGAATGATAACACGGGGTTTCTACATGTTGTCAGCTGGCTTCTCTTTGTGGCTGCTCTGCTCTGCTCTGTTTTTTTGTTTTTTTTCTTGTTCTGCTTAAAAGGTTTATTCATGGCTTGACTGAGAACAATTCCAGACCGAGAGCCTGAAATTTGATATGAAGGTCATACATTAAAAAGCTCATTATTCTCTCGGTTTCTTTGCCTTTTAAAAAATTGGGTTCTAATGCTTCAATTAGGACCTGCTTATGATGCTGCCAATGCAGCATGACTTTCCATGATGCAGATGGAAAACTGTAGCACTGACTATCCCACAGGGACTATCCCCAAAGTATTTGCAAAATGGCCAAAAGAGCTTGTCATGTTTTTATGAGTACCTTTCTGTTTCTTTTTCATGGACACCTCAAACCCATTACATCAGGACTGCCCAAATTGCGTGTACAACCTCCTTAAAATACATTGCCCAATAGGCTGTTATTCTGTCAATAGCTCCCTCTCTCTCCTCATTTTTTTGAACATGGACACTTGAGATCAACTCAATCAATAAATATAATAAGTTTTTTCCCATTCAAAAGCCACTGGGAAAAAATTAAGCAATGAAGATACTAGGGCTGTGCACCTTTGCCTTATAAGACGATCAGATATGTATCTAGATACATGGGCCATGATACAATATAGAGAACAATGCATTTTAATATAAAAAATTATTACGTTTGATTCGGTTTTGTTCGATGCAATTTGATACAGTTCTCTGTTTTTCTATTAATGTGATGTTTTTTTGTTCTAGTGTTGTTTACCATGCTTTCTGTTTGATTGTCTATTTTTAATGTGTGAACCGTCTTTCAGTACTGAGAAAAAGGCTAAATTAAATTGATGTATTACTATTATTATTATCATTATTATTATTGTTATCAACATTTGTTAATTGTAGACATTCATTTTCCACAATACATTTCAATAAGATAATTCTATAAAAGTGGCACTGCTGCTTACCTTTAAATAGATATATTTCATGAAATACTTGACATTATGGCACGGGAAGAAAATGGAAGACAAATGTATCACTTCAGAATAACATGTTTATTACTTTTCCAATAGACAAAAAAATACTTAGTGTTATACAATCGGTCTTATGAAAAACCAAACCGTAACATATTTATCGTGTCACATAAGCCATAACTTTCTACCACACTGTTAGGTCTTAGTTCCTGAGCAATAAAACAGGCTATAGATGTCGTGATTACCTGAGATCTCGCTGAGTTATGACTGGAAAAATATTTTTAGATCCGTGCCTTTGTCTTACGTGTTTTTGCTTCTGCTAGTTGTAATGTTACTAGCATCAACATAATCTTCTTCTTCAGAGTCTAGCATTGACCTTTTACCTTTTTACAAGAGGGGGGCAGAGCGAAGTGGAGATGCCTTGCAGACGCTGTGCTGAAGCAGCAAAGCTTATTCAACTGATTCATAACTTCATGATTGGGCCATCGACGGGTTCATGGTACATTTTGACAGGACTACGGGTCTGTGTATCGATGTAGTCTCATCTTTAACATAAGAAATGAATTCCAATTTGGATCTGTGAATCTTTACACCCCTAGAAGATACATTTTCATCCAAAAGCAGTGAAGTGATTGTCCTTAGCTACGCTGCAAGCTTGCTCCATCCTCAAGAGAAATTGCATGAAAAAATAGTGTAGTAATTTGCTACTAAGTTGCCAAAAAATGTATCTCTGCACTCTCTATGCAGCATGGATGTAGGACAAATGTCACTGAACTGCGTCATGCTACTGTAAAGGATGGTACTGAAGCAGCAGGTTGGGCAGGCAAGCAGCCAAAGCTTTTAGACTAACCCCGTATGTCTTTTGTTGATTGGCTCAGTGGAGGTTGACCTGAGTTTGTGTGATTGGTGGTCTGTGTGGGTGCTCCTGGACCCTGAGAAATGTCTGTTGTTAGACCTGGTGCAATATTTCTTAGAGCCACATCAGAACTGCCATCTTTATTGTCATCCATAGCAGGACGATTGTGACACAAAGACTTGCAGTCACTCTGAGAAAACAGATGGGATTTCTACTCTGGCACTATTCTTTGGCTCTCATACAAATGATGACTTTTTCTGTTATGCAACTCAAATCCATAATCATAATAGTTATATAGTAAATACGTATTTTAAACATTTTTAAAAAACATTCTACTGTAAAATGTGGTTTTTGATTTTGTCAGAAAAAAATCTTTTTTAAAAGTCTTTAACATGTCACAAGCCATCGAAAGAAAAAGCTTCGATGTCTTTTTTGCCTCCCCAGTTTTATTTATAGCATCCATGAGTGTGAGTCAAAATTTCACAGATGAAAATTTTACAGATGACAAAACAAAGATATTCAGCACAGGTTGATTTCTTAACTTTGTACATAGGCTACTATCTTAAAAATGGAATGCGCTGCTTAATACAGCCACAATAAGGATGAAATTGGATAAAAAGGACATTCCTATTCAAATCAACATAACATAATGGTCAGAGCCATGGCCATTTTTATGTGTACCGTTGCCAAGCAACCGACTAACTTCCATACAAACGTTCGTATAAACCAACTCACTGCAACGTTCTCTAGTGAAGTCAACACAGCAACAGAGACACACACAATATTGTTAATTAATTGCAGTTATCTGTTAACAACCTGTTTCAAATCAGCTGTGTATTTGCTTTCTTTAACACATGCTTTAGCACATGTTCTTGCCAACGGGACTTACATCACAAACCCAGTCAGTACAGGCTGCACATTCGCTCTCAGCTGACTGAGCACAGCTGAAGTAAACTGAACTGAGAAATGAACAAATCAGTTCAGTCTCAAGATTCAGTTCAGTTTGTAGTTTGAATAGCAGGCTGGAACAGTCCACGGACCCACTGGAGCTGGATCTGACTGTCCCTCCTTCTCACTCCATGCCGCTCTCTCATCCCACCGCGACACTTTACGGCCCCACTGATGTGTGTTGTCAGCATGACAACCAACAATAGTCACCATTTCGTTTTGGACAAGTCAAATTACCATGGCAAATGTCTCAATGTCCTTTCCATTCAACTGAATTTCTATGGCAACAACTTGTTTTTTTGGAGCAATCCAAAGGTCATAGGTTGATGTACAAATAATCCCTGGAAACAAACCTATTTTTAAAATAAGACAGGACAGGATATGAGTTAACAGGCTTTTCCATTGAGTATATTTAAGCAATAAAGTGATAATTACTGGTAGGAGTTAGCAGTCAAATGCATATGTATGAAAATATAAAAGCTCAGAGCATGAGAGTTAAATTGAAGCAATAGTATTAGAAAGGTCAATCTGAAGGGATACATTCAAATACTCTGTGATTTATGTGTGACTCGTGATGTAACATGGGTTTTCAGTACAGTAGAGAAGTTTACTTTCATTTTTGGAGCGGGTGCTCATAATGCCAGGGAGCCGAGGACTTTGAATCAGATCCTCTGACAAAATGTATAACAGAGTAAATGTGACAAGGACAGGGCCGTGTTTTTTGGGGGGGGAAATGGTTTAGCTGTCATGTTGTGTTTGATCAAACTTGGGTTAATCAAGGGCTTGGGAACAGTAGCATTTTAAGGTTGGAATGTTGGCATGTCTGTGCTGAGGTTAGTGACTCACTGGAGACTAACGCTTTATGATCTGAACCACAGGTCATCTGGGTCAAAAATATGTGAATTTCTCTCCAGACTGTTATACTGATCTTCTTTCTGCGTTGTAAATTTAATTCTATGTACATTTGTCACACGTGTCTTCTGTTGTTTTTCTCACAAAAAACAAAAACGGCATAGGTCTCATGCAAGAAAATTTTTTATTTAAATTTTTTCGAACCATGGGCTTGTGCGAGTGTGCCATGTCAGACTCAGAAAACACTCCTGGCTTCAGAAAACTGTGTAAATTACCCATGTGTAATTGAGCGGGCTTTCCCGAGGATTGCAAATTAGCATAAAAAGCAGCCAACGCATTAGCCACCGTGAGCATCCTCGTATGTCCTATTGAAGTCATGCTTTCAGAGAAACATAAAGTTAAGAAAGTTTTAGCAGCATCAGCAGCGGGTGACGGAATTGACCGGGACAAGGAATGGGAAAAGTAATGAGTGCCGTTTATGCCTTGTCACCTGAGGGCCGTACTGTCACTAAAATAAAGAAGAAGTAATCCAATATGAAAATGGTTATTTTAAAAACATCTGTGGAGGGAGTCAAATAATGTAAGGCCTTTTGCATTTTGAGATGTTCATATTGATATTGTGTAATACAATATAATTTAAAAATAATAATTATATAGTTAGACAGTAGGAATACATTTAGAATTATATTAGAATTTCAATTGCAGAGTCATGCTTTAATGTCAACTATATTATGAAGTGAAGTATAATTTACTATCTAACTCAGAATTGCTTTAAAGTAATAAAATATACAATCCATTTAGGAAAAACGCAATAACTCCTACCACAGGTAAATTGTGTTTGACAGTAATAAATATATGCTTTTTAGAAAGTAAGAGCATCTTATTGTATGAAGTTATGGACTAATGGAAAATGACACCGAGAGATGATTTAGAGAAGAGTGATTTCTAACAGCATTTCTGAAGCAGCTCTTAAGCACAATCAATCATGAAGCGTAAAGAAACAAAGTGTAAAGGAGTACACTAGAGAACTCCCCAGTGTTTCAGAGACTGATATGATAGACTGATTGAATTGTTACTATTTATTCCCTCATTTTGCTCTTTATGTTGTCAAAAAAACCCAAATGTTTGTTTGGTATTTGATGTCTTTGTAAGTGACATGGCAGTGTTTCTCCAGCCCCTGCTACCTAAATGAAATATCAATCTGAAATGAGTTGTTCGATTCCAATGCTGTCGTGGTATGACCTAGTTTAGTCCGTCCCCAGCTCGAAAAAATTACATTTCAAGTGGCTTGAAGGAAACTGCTGTAACTGGCTCAGGTGTGTGGCTGCTTTTATCGCTCAACTTTGAGATATTGTAGCCGTTTATTTTTTACTACAGTTTGGAAGTCGTACAAATAGAGGCCCCTACATTTACTGACTATTTTTCAGCTGAAAAATCCATCAGAAAACCGACCTCCTGGTTCAAAAGTAAGACACAACTAAAGAGATAGATGATGAAACTAAAGCACAGATGAATCAAATGCCAGACAGGGAAAGACAGCCTTACACAACCTTTAAGTGAAAAATGTTGTACTGTATTATTCCTGTGGCATTTTCACTGAAGGTCCCATAGCTGGTAACACAGCAGTATTAAGCTGAAAGAAACTGGTCAGGCTCAGCAGCCGTTTATTACACAATTAATAACCGTATTTAACTTTTTAATTGTAGTACCACTTATGCATTAACAACCAATGCACCCTGCATGTATTTCAATCTAAGAACATTTCCTCATTTATCTCCATAAACAAGCTTCCAGTCATCCCATCTTTGAGCAATCACACAGTATGGTGCATGTTTAAACGTATTTATGCATCCAAGAAAAGCAAGATATTTGGCAATGTGACTGTGGAGAAGGTGGGCTCTTTTGGCACAGAGTAGGCCAGTTGGAAATCGCACATTTCTTTTGTTTGTTGTTTCTTTTGTATTTTTATTTTAACTGTGTGAATCTAATGCACTTTAAAGATAAATGTGAAGAGAATAGCTTTATTGTGCGTAATGCACAGATGGTTCATCAGAAATGTGCTCTCCCTGCACCAGTGCCTTAAATTAGTCCTGCCTCAGTGGAATAGCTCACAGGGACGGACCTTTCAACCTTCCTAAACTACTGTGATATTAGTTCAAACTCAAAGGTGCCATATTATATTTTATGATTTTGTTTATGGATATAGTGTCTCGATAAGATAAGATAGAGAAAACAAATGGATGATGGAGAACGCCAAACACCTCGGTAACAATAGTTAAACTTTTATAAAGGGTTATAAAAGTTGTAACTAATGGCTTAACTAATGGCGGTACATCATTCACTAATATGATATAGACCATTAATGAGCAATAAACAAGAACAACTGTGGGTTGCCACTTCGTGTTTAAACTGATTTTATATCCATATTCTGTAATAAATGTTGGGAATACATTAAAGTGAAATTCCAGTGTAAAATCATCCCAGGTTCTTTTTAGGCAAATTGGGTCATCAAATAAGCCATCGAGACAACTTTTTTCGTGTATGAACTATTAACATAGATTTTCCGGAGAGACGCTAACAGCTTGCCGCGGCTAACAAGGATTAGCTCGGGGAGGCACGTTGAACGCATTAAAGCAGCTTTTTTAACCACTTATACTGCTCCAAATAACATCAAACCTCTACAGGAGCATGATAAGCTTTTAAAAGAGTGTTTTGAAAGACTTACCTACTGGCCCTGCAACTCTTTTAAAAAGCTCTTTAAATTTTCTTTTGAAAACAAGACCTAATAAGACAAAGGAAATGCCATTCTGGTTAATGCCAAATATTTTTCAACCCGAAAATGATTTATAACTATAAAACATTCAGAAAAAAAATCTAAACTTTGCCTAGGTCCAGAATTTGAAATATGCCCACTCAACCAAGTCGGCAGATTTGTCTTGCATCATGGCATGAAACAACAGCTTCTCTGTTGAACCACCAATGGATCTAGTGAGAGCTGCAGGGGACTAACGATTGGTCAATCCGCACCACAGGTGGGACTTATGCTGTTGTCAAGTGTTGTCAAGCTGTGTTTACACACGGCATCTTCTCGCTCAGTGCGTTAACATGCACATCAGTAACCCGAAAATGGCCTTACCCCGGTTAAGGGAATAATCAGATTATTGAAGTTCCCCTTGTATACTTGAAAGGGGATTGAATGGGGAAATGACGGAGTAACTCGGTGGCGCTCCGCCAACATACAGCTGGACCGAATAAGGCTTTTTTTCGGATCCCCTTTGTCAAAATCACAACAGCCGACCTTTGGACAGAATTATGACCGAAATGGGTCTTCTTGGAAGTAATGTTACGCTGTTGCTTCCTGGTTTATTCTATCTCCGGGTCAAAAGCGTTCAAAAGAGTTCTAACCCCGGCACATGCGCAGACAAGAAAACCTGATAATAATCTGGGTAAGGCGTTTACATGCGCGGGAACTCCGGTACTAAAGGAGTTAGAAGAATCACCATATTAATCCCACAATGGGATATTTGATTTTTTTCACTCTATTATTATTCATGTTACACACACACACAGGCCCGAAATACACACACATGCACAAACAAGATCTATATACATGCAATTAATGGAGAGATGTCAGAGCGAGGGGGCTGCCAGTGGACCGGCGCCCTGAGCAGTTGGGGGTTTGGTGCCTTGCTCAACAGCACCTCCGCAGTGCCCAGGAGATCAACTGGCACCTCTCCAGCCAGCAGTCCATGCTCGAACCGGCGACCCTGCGGTTCCCAGCCGAGTCACCTATGGACTGAGCTACTGCCTCCCCAAATAATTGTTTTTTTAAACTGCATGTGAATGGCAGACATTGTTGTTTCTTTATACTTTACACTAAAGGCAAACTATGCAGATCCTCAACCGGATGTATCAATACTATCTGGGTGGTGCATGCAGGTGGAAAAGACATAACATAACTCAAAGACAAGCTGGTTGAAAAATGGCAACATTTTCCTGTAAAACCACAGCAAAACCAGTATGTTGGCATGACTACGCATCAGTGTAGATTTAAAAAATTATGTTAGATTCAGAAAAGTTGGTCTATAGTGATTGATTAGGTAAAAATTCCCTCCCACATGGAAATGGGTAATAGTGGAGGCAATGTCAGATGGAAACGAAGTGGCAATTACTATATAAAATCAGGCAAATATAAACTATTAATACAGCCATTAGTTACAGCGTATAAACTCTTTATTAGAAGTGGTACAAACATTTTGACACATGTACAGTAAGAAGAAAATGTGAATCCCTGTAAGCCTATTATTGTGTACAAGAGCTCTTGATTCAGCATTTGTTCAGGCTGTAATGTGTGTTGTTGTGTTGGATTATATTCTAACGTGTATGCAGGATTGTGTAATGCAAGCCATTTTAACCATCAAGTTGATTCAACACTGCTTTGCCTATTATACTGAACAACATTACAATGTGCAAGTGTTTCCATGGCTTCTTGTCACTCAGTGTGCACCACAATCAATAACATAATACCTTCCAACTAACATCATTTTTCACAATTATGCAGTGAAAGTAATGTGTCCTGGAAATTACTTGATGTCCTCACCGATTCAGATACAGATTATTTGCCTTAGTTCATGTTCAAACCATGCATGAGAAATTAGCTGTCCTATCACGGTTGCCTACACTGCACAAGAACTCTGAAAATGCCACATGGCAACTGATCAATGAACATGTTGAGGTGTTTTTTTTGTAAAGTCAAACAAACAAGCACCGTGTGTTTTAGAGTGTATTGTAAATGTACTTTTTTTACTTTGTCTCAGGGGATATACGTCCAACTCATTCATGTGCTTTAGTGATTTAACCAACTGTGATTTACCTCTGTGCTCTGCACTAAACAGCTCCTAGTCAAACTGCTGAGAATCTGGATTTTCCTTCTACATGTTATCTGCTCTCTCACAAATGTCACATTACGTAACGTTGATTTGCGGATCTTCCACTACTGCTGCCACTTCTTCAAGAGGTGCTGTCGGCATTCCTGAGGTGGATGATTGCCTCACTTTCTACCATATGGTTATGTTATTTACACAAATATTTGAGACAAGTGAGTGAATGCTGAGGAAATGTAAACACTACAGTCTACACTGTCTAAACTACTAGTCCCAGAGGGTGAAAAACAAGTGTTCTGCAACTGTCTGAGCATTGAGATAAATATTTTTTCAGGAAATAGGATCTTATGAAGCAACATATATTTATGAAATAAAGTTGAATAGATTGATTATTTAGAAATAAACTGATTATGTGAATTAAAGTAAATCTGCAAGGCATTCATTTGGAGTTCAATTCAATTCAATTTTATTTATAGTGCCAAATCATAACAAAAGTTATCTCAGGTCACTTTACATCTAGGTAAAGACCACACTCTATGATAAACATAGACCCAACAATTCCCTCGTAGAGTTGCATATGCTATTCATACTGGATGCCTTGGCCTGTTATAAATCAAAGAAGCTTCTGACAGCAGCAAACTCATGGTTGATGCCAGTATACACAATAATAAAACATCTCTATAAATGATGTGAATGTTGGCAGCAGAGTAGTTTGAATTATCACTTGGTTGATCATAATAGAATAGAAGAACATTACCTTCACACATTTATTGCTGCTCTGTTTTTGCCCAAATCCTTATACATTTTTCAGTGTCAGAGATAAAAGGCCCACTGAATGTCTAGTGGGGAAATGCAAAATGCAAAAGTTGATTATGGAAAGCAGGTTTTTAAAATATATGCAAATAAACTGGTAGAGTAAGAGGCTTTGCATTTCCCCACCATGAATACAAATTGTATTGCTGAATTGGAAAGACAGATAGCAGTAGTCAACTTTAAACTGAGCTTGAAGAAATGACAAGGATGTTTTTTTATTTACCTACTTCGCAAACATGTCACTTTAACTTTGCCTTGTACCAGCACTAAGCCACTTAACATTCAACGTCAGATAGACGTGCAGATCACATCTATATTGGCTCTGTTGGTCTATGACCATTTCTGGACATCTATTGGACATCCAAACTAGGTCCACTATTTGGATGTCCAACTATAACCCAACTTGGACGTCACATTGACGTTCATCATTTGACCTTTGAACTGGGCTCATTTTTTGGACGTCTATGAGTGGTTCAGAAAATGTGCATGATGTGTTTTTTTTTGTTGTTATTTACCTTTTCCTGTTTTTCTTTAACTGTTTTATTTTGAATAATCAACTTATTTATTTATGCATATATGTATTTTTGCATTTATCTAGTTTTTTAATTGGAAATGCAATGTGTGGAAAATAATTTCATGGTAGCGTATCCACCTTATTATGACAGAACTCCCCTACAGTCAAATACTACCAAGCCAGAAAATGCAGGTCAGGAGCAACAAGCTGATGTTAGCAGGAAATAACCTCTTGCTTTATTTGCTGTTGCTGAGGTGGGAGAGGGGATTGGCCAATGTCCGGAGGGTCCACAGTTCAATCCCCGCCTGACCTTTTGTCATGATCGTTGAGTCCTCGGGCAGGACACTTCACCCACCTTGTCTGAATGCTGTGTGTTGGAGGTGGTGTTCGGAGGGGCTGAATGGCATGACCCTAGAAAAGTGCCATGTTATTATCACTACAGAAGTAGTTTAAAATGAGTCTAAATTTGATCTTGAAAAAATGTCCACAAACTACCACTTTTGGACTATAAATAGCCCTTACACGGACGTCCCACAGATGTCAACATCGGACAAACCAATATTATCAACAAAACTTTAGCACTGTTTGCAACAATGCTATACGTTGTTTTTGTTTTTTCAACCGTGCTTCTCACTCTTTTCTTACAGGGAGCGCTTACAGGGAATGCATGGATAATGGGACGTGGGCGTTGAGGAGCAATTACTCCAACTGTGAACCAATTTTGGAGGAAAAGGTTGGTGTCCTGTTGCAGGATCAATCCTACTATGTCCTTAATTCTGTAAGCAATTTATTAACCATCTTAGATAAATGCTCATCACAGCTTCTTGTTAACCAAATGGCACACAGGGAATACCAATCGGATTAAACTAAAGATTTAACTGTGTTTTATTTTTCCAAGTAGTGCAGTTAAAGTGTTGAAATGTGTGTTTCCAGGCGACTTAAAAAATAAAAAAGTACAGTCCTGTCTGTTTCCCTACTGTATGAGCAAAGCCTGAGGCCTATTGTAAGACTGATGTATTGCATGTAATGAGTTTTAGCCTGATTACATCCTGATTATGTGTATTTCTGGGCCTTGCTCTATTTTCTCAGATAATTTTAAGCCATCTGAAGTGTGTCAATGACATTTGCTTTTCTCACGTTAATTAAACTTCCAAACAAAGGAGCTTAGATAGATGAATACAGTCTACACCCTGGTTCTATTCATGTATTTTTGTAATCCTAACCTCCCAACCAGCAGTCGCATCCAAGAAGTAATTTGTGTCCTGTCTTCACAGAGAAAATATCCAATGCATTATCAAATAGCGCTGATCATCAACTACCTAGGTCACTGTATCTCTGTGGGAGCTCTAGTCGTGGCCTTCATTCTCTTCTTGTGCTTAAGGCAAGTACAGAAATAGTCTCTATCTAAATGTGCCCTCTATGCATGAGACCTCATTGAGGACAATCAGGGAAATTCATGTAATATCCTCAGACTGCTTATCATTAAGTCGCTTATGTCAGATGAATAGATTCCTGCAGTTCGGCTCAGCTGAAGCACTCAGACTAAGAATGACATAATGTGCACTTCATAACATGTTTTTTTTTTGTAAGCAGTTGTAACTTTTTTCATGTCCTGGTTTAAACACACACACACTCACACTCACACTCACACACACACACACACACACACACACACACACACACACACACACACACACACACACACACACACACACACACACACACACTCACACTCACACTCACACACATACACAGTAACACACTTACACTATGACAGAACATTGCACTTACTCAGCAGCCTCAGCTGTGCAATCTGGTTTCATCGATGTGGGCTCACAACGCAAATATTGACTTCTTTAGATTAAAGACCAAAATAGTCAATATTCTTTATTATATTTACATCCCTTTAGATTTCATGGAAGAATCCATAACCATAAGAATCCAAAAGATTCTTATGTATATAAATATATATATATATATATTGGAGCCTCTATTTGTGACATGATTGACCAATAACTTAGAGACAGTATATTAAAAGGTCAATATTATTCTGACTTAAAATCTCATCTTACATTGATAACTACTCTATGAAAGCATACTAATAATACATGCCTTTTATTCGGCTTGTGGTATAGGAGCATACGATGTCTTCGAAACATCATCCACTGGAATCTGATCACCACCTTCATACTGAGGAATGTTATGTGGTTTTTGCTTCAGTTGATCGACCACAATATCCATGAGAGCAATGAGGTAACAGCAAGGTTTTACAGTATTGTGTGCTGCACACGCATACTATATAAAACGTATATAAAAAGTCTTGTGTTTGTTGTTGTTTTTTTCCAGCCTTGGTGTCGATTAATTACGACAATATACAACTACTTTGTGGTGACAAATTTCTTCTGGATGTTTGTGGAAGGATGCTACCTCCACACAGCCATCGTAATGACTTATTCAACTGATAAGCTCAGAAAGTGGGTCTTCCTTTTCATCGGCTGGTGTGAGTATGTCCATGTTGACAGTGCATTAGTAACACTTCACTCAGCTCTCCGCTCTGTGCGATGCAGTTTCGTACACTTACTGCACAGTAATTTTAATTTTGAATGAACATAGTAAATGGCAGTTCATTTCTGACCTTTGAAACAGTTAAGGTCCACTTAGCAACTGTTCTCCAGTTTATAATCATTTCACATCAGATTTCCATATTTACGGATTTATTTGTTTTCCAAGTTTTGGATGAACTGAAAAGTATCTTTCAACATACATTCATTGAAAATATTTGTAAATATTTTCCCAAAATGATCACTCGCAGAATTTGATTTGTTGTACAAGTACTGATTTAAAAAAGTGTTTTTTAAACAGCTGACCCACAATGTTATTTAACATTTCTGTCCAATTCAAAGTAAACTTCTGCAGAAGGTGAGTTCTGGTCAGTGGATGAAGTAGAGGGAACCTTTTTAGCGCTTCAGACTAAAGATAAGACTTTAATTTCATAAGAAAACACAGCTGCAGTCAACTGTGGAAAATGTCGGTTTTTGCGCTTGACTTCCAGTGAGTTTTGAACATGTAGTAGATGCTCCGTCATGACCACATAAATAATCTATGCTCACCTACAATATTAGGAAAAGCATGGTGTCACAATATTCTATCTTGAGGCAGAAAAACATGGAAACATGCTTCTCTGAACCAGTCTGACATTTCCCGCTCTCTGTATATGTAATGGACATTGTGTGTTCTTGCAGGAAGAAAAACATACTTTAATGCATCTAGGTCATGCAAAAATGACTCAACAGAGATTTATGAACAATGGAATGAAAAATACATAGATATAATATGTAATGACACATGGATGACTGGGAAGTTTTCATCCATTACATTTCTTAATTGAATTAAAATTAGATTTTGTATGATGACTACCCGTGCAGCTCCCTCTTTGAGTAAATTCAACTCATCAGTTAGACTAGGCATACTAAGAAATTCCTGCAGCTGTTGATTCAATCTAAAAAAAATAATTTTCTGTAATTCTACCCGTCATCTGTGATAGCTCCTCTGGGAAAAGCATTAAAGTGCAATGGGCCACAGGGCTACGACCTTATCAAAGGCGTCCCCTACTCCCTGAAGCACCATCATGACTCAACGAATACCCCATCCAACCTGCACAAACATCAGCCATGTTTAATTTACATACTGCACAATATTGCATCAAAAATGTTACTATTGCTCTAAGACTGCAAGAGCAGCTCAGCTTCCCCTAAAATGTCACCAAAAAAAAAAGGGGGGGGAAATTCTGTATGTACTGCTGTGTGTACATTTCATTGACTAAATACACGCCTTAATCTTTCGTTCAGAATCAGCTACAAGTAACCTGTGCAACTTCCTTCATTTAAAATTCAGCAAACCTCTCCACCAGAGCTTTATATAGGAAACTCAGATCCTTTTTTGAGTATAAAACAAATGCAAAATGAGTTAACCTGTTTTATATATATTTTTGGAGTAATCAGTATTTTGATATAGAAAAAAAAAACGGTTATTACCCAGGATTTTTTTTCTCAAATAAGGTGCAAGTGGTGTCTCAGATGTTATCCTGTTAATTCTGTTATTGTAAGATATATGTTAAATATTGATCCTCTGTGCTTCTTTTGTCACATCGCAGATAAAACACAACATCTTTTTTGGGTATGCACTTTTAGTCAAACACTGGCATGAAATTTCCCACTTTTTAAACAGACAGTTAAATAAACGACTCAAACTCCAAATTGATTTAATTTTTTTTAAATATATTTCCTATCAAATAGTTGTATGTTATGATTATTTTCTTATTATTAGGTAAATTCTATATACATACCACTAAATTTGCAAACCAGAAAGCTAATTTTATTGTTTTCATTTCTTACTTTAACTCTTACCTGGACACACTAAATTACTGCACCACCTACAAAGCTGTGAAAACCAAAGCCAATTATAATGAATTTGATCTGTAATGATTCATGTACTTCAATGTTTTATTTTATTTATGATATATGCACTACCTTGAGCAATATTGTTATTGATACTATTGTTATATTGTTTAAAGATTTAACAGTAATCTCTGGTGTAAGTCTATTTGTTTGAATAAATTCAAGAAAGAAATCACGTGAATAAAACTATGCTCATTGGTTGTTGAGTTAAATCTTACCCAGATACAATAGTGCTATTTTCTGATTGGACATTGTGTAGCCCCTGTCTTTTTTTGATTGGCTGGTAAGTGGCAGCTCAACTGCGTTCCAGAGGAGAACCATCAAGCCATCTTATTAGCACAAAATAGATGGTTCTTTCTCTCTTTCCCACACTTAAAACTCACACTTTAGCCCAGAGCAGCCGTTTCTTGTATTGGCATTAATGTTGTCTGTCTGTGCTTAGAGAGTGTAGAGAGCCCCCGTTATGCCACTTTTTGTTTTAATTGAATCAGTTTTAATTATTACACTTTGGTACAAGTTTGGTACATGCGCATGTGCCATTTAACGTTAGCACCGCCCAGCCTAAAGTGCTAACTGCTGGCTACATCAAGTCCATTTAGCTAGCAACATCAGAAACAATCACCCCTCTCACAATGTATAAATATTGGATAAATAGGGAAGAATGGGTCCTAAAAATGACCAATGGTCTAATGCACAGGGAAACTGCTTTGTCACACAACGTTTCATTTTCAGAAACACACAACATTAGCGTGCTAGTTTCCCCGTGCCAGGTTCTTATGTACCAATAGGAAAACCTGCTTTAGCCTATATGTCATGAGGATATGCCATGCAACCTGAAACTCAACAGTTTAGTATGGTAATGGTAAAAACATAACTTCTTATTGGACTCGATATGGAACTGATATCACCTGTTGCACATGCGTTGGAGACCAAAGGTATAACTAGTTTTGGTGTGCAAGGAAAAGTAGGACCTAAAGGGAACTCAATGAAATAAAAACATACAGTATAATCAATTAAACATACATTTATCCTCTATATTGGCTGTAAACCTGAAGGCAAATTGTAACACCATTGTGAAACACCTTCTCCCGGAAATCCCCATTCCCCAAAGATTACGTTTTCATGACGCAAATTAACATTGTGACTCAATCTTTTGGACTTGTTGGCCATGACGCAAGTCAAAGAAATGTTTGCTGGGACATTAACATGAAAAGATCAGATCGCAGTAGTAGAAGTGTTTTAGTGTGAAAAAATGAAAACAAAATCCGTATTGTATAAAAAGATTTTGTTTATTCAATATTTGTTTTCACAACCAGTACACATAGCATGACAGCAACATAGAGATACAGACAGTTATCTCCATGAATGCATTCATCATCCCAGCTCACAACAGTGTCAGTGAGGAAGATTGTCGGGCTGCTTTTACGGAAGGGTCACAACTCCTGCTGAAATGAGCTCTTCTTTAAGAGTCCTGTATTTCCGGCCCGATGGAAGTAATGGGAAGTGCTGATTGAGGGGTGATCGGTGTCATTTGCTATTGTCAGTGCTAGGCCTGTGGTGGATCTGAGAGATTGTGAAGTGGGAAGGCAGTTTCAGATGGTTAACATGGTGAAGAAGCAGGGAGCACAGTAGATGGGTCAGATTATGTTTTTGTAAAGCAGCAACAGAGGTGGGGGTGGCTGGGATTCCTTAAACTAGCCTGTTACTGGGCCAAGAACTCCATAGTAGCCTTCAATTTATACGCTGCTCCAAGATTTTTGAAGCTGTTGACCTGTTGTACTGTCTTGCTGTGGATGGAGAGGAAGCTCAGTACATTATGGGGTGTTTGATGTGCTAATGACCAGTTGTTTTGACATTCAGCTGCAGGTAGCTATCAGGGCACCAGTGTGTGAAGTGAGAAATGGGCTTTTGATAGGCTGTAACAAAGGTGTTGTCATTGAGTAGGTGTCATAAGTATTTAAAGTATGTGGCGATGAGTGAAGGGCTGGTACAGTCAGTACTGTAGAGAGTGTATAGAAAGGGACTGAGGAAACAGCCCTGAGGGGCTCAGGTATTGGTGCCGATAGTTGATGATGTTACTGTGTCTATTTTTAACAGCCTGTGGTTGGTTGAGGAAATTGTGAATCCAGTAGAAGATGAGTGGAGAGATTTTGAGATATTAATGTTTCCTGATTTTCTGGTAGCAAAGCTGAATCTAAAGTCAACCAAAATGACTGAAGCGAATTTCCGATGACTAAGTCCTTAAAATCAGGAAGCTACCATTTTATCTGTTTTAAAGAGAGGATGGGGGGGCCCAGTGGCTCATTGGTTAGACCAGGCGCTCCATACACAGAGGCTAAGTACTCACGGCAGTGGCCCAGGGTTCAACTCTGACCTGCTGCTCTTTTCTGCATATCACCCCCCTCTTTCTCTCACATTTTCCTGTCAACCTCCAGCTCTAAATAAAGGCATGAAAGATTAAAAAAAAAAATCCTCCTCAAAAAAAAAGAAAAAAAGAGAGAATGACAGCTCATGTTCAAATTGTTTTATTTTTTGACAGACGATTCAAGCACACTTGGTCTTTTTTTTAACGTCAAACTTGATAAAATCAAATCCCCAGAGCCAAGTATGGGGCAATCTTCTCCTTTAATCATGTCACTGCCATAAACAGCACCTAAGTTTTGTTGTGCATTGGCTTGACAACTCCTGCTGATTTGACAGATTGGTGTTGAAATGTGGCCCATGTTGAATAGAGGGATCACAAAACGACAGTTGCAGTGCCTGTTTAGAGCATGTACCGGTTTGCTTGGCTCCCAGTATTCTTGAGAACCGCTCATCATTGACAAATGTCAAATGGGGTTGCGACTGAACAAAGTGTTCCGGAGATGTGAATTACAGGCCAAACTGTGAAGTTTGCTGTTGTAACACTACCATCTGCACACCACTTCCTTGGATCTGGAAAATTACCTCTGTGAATTGTGATGTAGATTGAGTGAATGAATAGTTCTCGGGTTATGCCAAGGACAAACGTAAGACAGACAGACAGATAGATATTGCTTGCTTTATAGTTAGATGATTGTCATACATATAGCATCTGTCTTGACATTTATCTAATATATTTTTTGTCACAAATATCCCTTATATTATTTTTTTAAGTAATACTAAAAGTTATTAGTTACTTTGACAACGTTTCTGAGAAGACCAGCACCCACTCCATAACATTTGTTTTTCAGATAAATGTCTATGAAGGCAGCAGCTGTGGTTCCTGCGTCATGCATCTAATTGCTGTATGGTGACGCCAATTTAGACTTAAAATGTTGCTTCTTAAAAATAGTAGCATATTTCTTCTTTTTTGCAAGGAGCTTGTTATTTTTCTCCACTTTGATCAAGCTGCACAAAGTAATATGGTTCTCTTGCTAGAAAAAAGAAGAAGAAAATAAGATCTGTGTTTTTCACCTTCATTATTCTGACATTGGGGTAAAAGTTGTTTATAGTTAGGTTACCAATTATATTTAACTTACATAACTACTATTACTATATTAATTAATACATTCAATTCATATTTTATTGAAAGTTTTTTCTTGCAATATTCTATGGCCCTTATAATGTTTTTGCGTTATTTCTGACTTGAATCTTTTAATTTCTTTATTCCAGGTATTCCATGCCCTATAATAATAGCCTGGGCCATAGGGAAGTTGTATTATGAAAATGAACAGTAAGTATCCAAAAAATTAAATGTACTGTATGTTTTCCGACTCTATTGCTTTCTGAAATGATTTCCTTAATTTTCTGATAGTGATTATGTATTTTCTTCTGTCAACAGATGTTGGTTTGGTAAAGAACCTGGTAAATATATGGACTATATTTACCAGGGGCCGGTTATTCTTGTGCTTCTGGTGAGTGACAACACAGAGAGGCATTGCACTGTACATCAGCTGCTGCTATTTTCGACATTCCTTAGAACTTCATTCATGGAATTTATGTATATATATATAAATCTGACAATTTACATTTACATGAGATGTATCACCAATGCCTGCTTGAAGGTGTAAACTGATTAAAATACATGTATCCAAAACAAAACGTTTTTTATAATGAAAGCCGTTTCCATCCTGCATTGTGCTTGTTGAAATGGTGGAATCAATCTCCCAAAGGGTTTAGGCCTCTCGGGTGCAAGAAAAATAAGAAATTATATTCATAGGAATGTATTTGCTAATGGGTTTGTTCAAGGGGTTACCAGCATGTAGTGCGGTGACCAGCTCTGATTTGTGTGCTCAGACTTTCTTGTTAAGCAAAAAAGTGTGTTGCCTTTTACTCCTTCTACTCATCATTTAAAGGGAAATTTATATATTTTTTGCATAGGAAAATCCTATTGTCCCATGCATCTGTGTCTAAGTGACTAATGGGGACAACTGTTTTTTAAATTGGTTCAGTACTAAGCGAAAACCCTGGCGTTGGCAGCCACAAAATGGGTTGCAATGTAATCGCTTGTGGCAATTTCAAACCTTCAATGTAAGTCCACTTAAAGTGCTTGTTTTTGCCACTGACAGGTTCAGATTGTCACTCTAAGTAACAGACAACATTATGGAAAGATGGAAAAATATCGTTCTGAAATCTCACAAGACCACTTGTTGCTGTATGTTGGAAATATGAGTGAGAGTTGGAGAGACGAGTGCCAGGGGAGAGTTTGTTGTGTTGGAGTACAGAAAGCTTAGCTTAGTATTAGCTAAAAGACTTTTAATAAATACAATTGTTCCATTTCTTTGTACATTTCCAAATTGTGGCAACATGATATTAAGCAAGACTACTTCTGTTGGATAATGACATGCTGAAGTTGCGACTTGTTTTGCAGTGATTATTTTTGACTGGGATCACTACTGCCAGCCTAAGTGGAGAAAAAATCCTAATCCAAATGCTGTTTCAAGCATAGCTGTAATAATCTATCTTCTGACAGCAAACTAAACGTTCTGAACAGCTGATTCCGAATCAGTAGCCAGGAACAACTTGCCTAGTCCAACAAGACATTAGACCAAGACAAATGCAAGACCAGGGTCAGACTCAGGTACTACAGTGCTGTACTCCAAGAGTGGAGAGACCCATTCCAGGCAGAACAATGTTATTAGCTAAAGTTACTGTGTTTACCTGGCGTCAGTACACAAGAAAGCATGGCACAGCAAAAACAATTAATCTATAAAAAAGACAATCACTAAAAGTTGTCAGACACTTATAATAACAATCTGAGCCTATCACTGGCAAAAACAAACACGTTTAATGGGCATACATTGATGGTTTACAGTTTTGTGGCTACAGGCTGCAGATTACAATATTTATTTCCCCCATTCGTCACATTGATAGAAAAACATAGGAAAATAGGGTCCAGGCTGAAAAACACAGAAATCCCCCTTTAATGAGCGGATTATGTCCGCTGTAGAAAATTGCAGCATATTTCAGTGAAAGCTATTTTCTGCACAGGTTTCAAAAGTAGTTATTTTGTGTGTTGTTGTCTTTTTTTTTAGATAAACTTTGTTTTCCTCTTCAACATAGTAAGAATTCTTATGACCAAACTACGAGCTTCAACCACGTCTGAAACAATACAGTACAGGTGAGATGATATGTGGATGGTTGTATAAATATAGAAATGACACTTTCTCCTTCTGTTTGCTCCTTGCAAGGACAGCATTAGGCATACAACAGAAGTATTGCATGTTTGGCATCAAAATAGCTGATTTAAAACGCAGATTAATTAGGGGTCCAAGCCCGAGGGGGCTGGGGGCCATGCGATGCAAGCAGCAGCATGGCTCCAAGTACCAGCGGTGCTTGGAACGCTATTGTTTTTGCAAGAATTTTTTTTTCCATCGGGAAAACTCATACTGCAGCCTACACCATACAAGTTATGGAGATGAAACTTTGAACTTTGGTTCAGACCCCTGTGCATACGGCAGACACCAAAAAGGGCACATGTCCACCACAAGGTAGCCCTAGAATCATGTAAAAAGCTTTTTGGCCTCCAAATCATATATCGCAAATTTATATTTCTTACATCCGTATGTGGCGCTGAATCTTGGAATACAGACCACGACACATTTCTGCCTAGTATTTTTGCACAAAATCCCAAATAATAAAAATTCAAATTTTTTTTAACTCCTTCTAAGCTGAGTCCGTTCACCACAAAACCTTAATTATTATTGAATTATCCTTCAATCATCTTGATGAAAAGTTATCAAAATAATTGTACAAGTCCAAAACATGTGTGAGTTAGAAAGGAGGAACTTCCTGTATGTTGTAGTCAAAACAGGAAGTGTTGTATATCTCCGCAATAATTAGTCGGATTAACATTAAACCCAGATTGTTAGTTCTCCATGGTAATTTGAGGCCAATTGAACATTAGTTGGTGATGTTACGCATAATTGAAAAACACACAAACCATGCAAAAAATATTCAAAACCTGCTTTTGCAAACTCGTCCTAGGCCGAGAGTTCCATCAGCACGAAATTATATAATCTTTCTACCCCTACAATCAAAAGATATCAAAATAATTTTCATAATTCGAACAATGTGGAAGTTATAGGGGAAAGACTTCCTGTACATTGTAGTCAAAACAGGTAGTGGTGTGTTACTATGCGGTAGCTTTCTCTGATTAACATACAACTTGGAAAAGTAATTTGTCATGCTCCACTGAGGGTCTGTGCCAAATCTGACATCAAGCGTCCACAAGCTGTGCCTCTTATGCAAAATTGAGTAATGCATGCATTATGTGAACAACTGCAAAATCTTCTTTTTTTAAACACCAGCACTTTTTTTTTCAAACTATTATCTGTGCTGCTTGTAATGTGCCCTATGGCTTTGCCCATGAACCTGCAAGTCCAAATTGCATAACCTCCGCATGTCACAGGGCCTGAGTTGCCCAAAGGGCTTGGACCCCGTTGATGCCTGCTTGCAGGTCGAGTATTAACCTTTAAAGTTAGTGTCACTGTTTAAATTGACTGTTTAATTTCATACAAATCCTCCCTGAGTGAAGACATTTGAGGATTAAGGGATGATGCAATAAAGTCAAATCACTGCCAGTGCTCTAATAATATCAAGATCAATTATCACTCTTATGGCTTTTTCTGCACCTCTTTCAAGCTAAGTATTCTCTGAAATTGCAATTATTGTGGTAAATTAAAAACAATGAATCACATTAGCACCCTTACACCTATGTCTTTTATGTGTTTCACTAACAAACTCTCATACTTTAAGCTTGTAAAACATCTTTTTGTTTTTGTCAGAATGTTCTAATGACCAGATGATGTCATAATGTTTTGCATGTTTTTTATTTCTCAGTTTTTCATACACTTCCAGTATCATATAATCCATGCTCCTTTTCTTTAAAATCTAAAGTGATAGTAATGGTTTTCTTTTCTGTTCCAAGTAATATTGGGGGAAAATGAAGACAAACAAATTGATTTTAGTGAGCATGAGGTAGTTACAGTATTATGCAAAAGGTAAGTTATTCCCACCTCCAGTAATATTTGGAGATTGCAAACCTCCTACTCTATGTGTCTGACAAGAACTGGCGAGCTGGCACAATCCGGATTTTTTTATGGTGTGCCTCTTGTGAGTTTGCTTCCCCACGTTTAAATACAGTGGCAATTGTATTTTTGCTCCTGGGGCGGTATTTCAGGTGTGTATATAGTGTGACAGCTCTGACAACTTCAATTTAGGCTTTACAGCCTGGAGTTGGATTTATGGTCATGGTGTGTCAGATATGCTGATGTGAGATGTGCAAATTTAAGTGAGTGGGGGACAGGAGTGTCAGGCGTAAATTGATGATCTAAATATAGATAAAAACAGTTGCTTCTAGTGCTGTCCTTTTTAGCACAATTGCATGAACAATATATACTGCAGGGTATTGCTATCTTATGGCCCTTTCATTTCTTATATCCCCTCATAATTAACACCCCAACCTGTTTCTATGGTACTATTCAATAATAATAATAGAGCTGCTGGACCTCCAAACCAAAATCAATGTATTACAATTTATTAAAGGCATTCTATTTGATATTCAAATATATAACATTAATATAGCTGCAAACAAATAACAAATATTTGCTTTGTAATGATATAGTGGAGTAATGGCGTCGTCAGTGTGAGGCAGAGCAGGTCATCCTCAATGCGAAAGATCAGCGGTTTGATCCTTGAAGTTCCCTTGGGTGCATAGGTGTGTGAATGGTTTGAATGGCTAGATTTGATTTGATTGACAGGTAGCCTCTGCTATCAGTGTATAAATGTCTGTGTGAATGCGTAATTGTCACAAGTCGTATAAAAGTACCTTGAGTTGTCGGAAGACTAGAAAGGCCCTATATAATTAATTAAAGTCCATTTAGCGTAGTGCATGTGGCCATGGCCACACATGGTATTCGTGTATTGGGGTGAGAGCCATATGGAGGCAATTCCAACCCTCCTTTTTTTATATTTTGAATAGAGCACCTTTAACATTATAGCGGAATACTTTATGGATAATTATAAAACTCTTTAGGAATGCATTATTACCAAAATAAATCATTATAAAAATGTTGTTTTTAAACCCAGCTTTTTTACATTTTTTTTATTGATGGCTTACGCATTAGTGAGTTATTCAGAAACCATTTACAAAGCCTCTAGTTACATTACAAAACAAACCCTTACAAACCCTTAATAAGAAGTGGATTGCTGTACGGTACACATCTTGAAAGCTTCATCTCTAATAATGTGTTGATGTATTGAGAAGCAAAGTGGTCGAGTGTGTGGGTTTTTTATTTCCCAGTCTGCCCACTGACGCACAATCATGCCTTTTCCAAGTTCTTATTATAATCATTTTCTTTCTATCCCCGTCTTCACAGGAAAGCAGTGAAAGCAACACTGGTCTTGTTACCTCTGCTGGGCATCACCTACATGCTTTTCTTTGTGAATCCGGGGGAGGACGACATATCACAAATCGTTTTCATCTATTTCAACTCCTTTTTACAGTCTTTTCAGGTGAGGGCTATGATGCAGTGGGACACTGGCCAATGCACAACATCCCACGCACACTGTGTACAAAGTGAACAATGTGAATCATACTGATTTTCTTTAAAAGTGTTTCTATTACTGAGTTGTATCCCTTCTTTTTAGTTCATGAGCCTTGTTGTGGGAAGATGATCTGAAATAGCATCCTGTTGTGGCCCTCCTTCCTCATGTTCAGTGCTCTCAGCTGACAGGATTAACAGGGGCATGTGAAGCATGATTCCTGCTCTGTGGCCATTTTCCCCCCTTAAATCTTTCTATCTTCTGTGCTTAAATTTCAGACTGAGTGGGTGGAAAAGGGGGATTTCAAGCAGAGCTTCTTGACAGCCAAGAATTATATGTGGCTTGACAAAATATACTCCCCAAAATTGAACACTAAATTTGTTTAGCTTTTTCTTCTCACAGCTGCATCCTTTAAATTCTCTGATATGTAATTAAGATGCCATTACACAACACAGCTCCATTTACCTCTTTTAATAGTAATGTGTCTTACTCTGCAGGGATTCTTTGTGTCAGTGTTCTACTGCTTTCTAAATGGAGAGGTGAGTCATTAGAGTTTTGCAAAAGACTCAGTATTTACCAATTGAATTAGGTTGCCAATGTGTTTCCTGATATATGATATAGCCCCACATGGATGTCCTTTATTAGTTTAGTCCTGTTTTTTTTCTAACTACCCACCTTGTTACATTTTTTCATTAAGTTCATGCAGGGGGTATGATCAGATAGCTTTCATTAAACTGTTGAAACATTTTCCGTTCTAGTATTGAAAAAATCTCTCACCTTTATCCAATCCAAATTAACAGCTTTACTTGCTAGCTCTGAAAGTCATTATAAAGCTGTTGTAAGAAATACATACACATTTGCCAGTAATTGTGAAAAATGAAGGACCCTCTCACAACCCTGGAATAACTGAAACTTGGAGGTGCAGAAGCACTTCATTTTGATGGGGAATTGTGTCACAAAAATCTGATCCAAAAGGCCTTTTAATGTACATTTCTCCTAATTTCTATCAATGTGGCTCGTCCAATATTTACAGCGAATGCATCCTAACTTTTCTTTACAAATTATTTACTTTACGTAAGCATTTCAACCTACACATTGTTATTTTAATCACATACGTACATATTAATTAATAGGATTTTCTATAATGCATCCCATGTGTATTCTCTGTAGGATTCACCACTGACAGAATAGTTTGATACTAACATAGGTATCAGTATCACTTTGTGAAGAATAAAGCTATAGACAGGAGTTTCTTTAGCTTAGCATTAAGACTAGAATCAGGGAAACAGCTAACCTAACTCTGTCACAATTTGTTGTTTTAACACTATTTGTATGGATTAAACCAACAAGATGTAACATATTAAGTTGCGACCTAGAGGTGCTGGTGGGCTGTTTTTTCACCTTTGGATAAAACCAGGCGTGCTTATTTCCAGTCTTTATGCCAAGCTAAACCAACTGCCTCCTGGCCATAGCTTTGTATTTATTAAACGGATATAAGAGTGGTATTGATCTTCTCTTTTAGGAAATACTAATACTAATTCACAAAATGTCAAACTATCCCTTAACACCTCAGGTACGTTCTGCAGTAAGGAAACGGTGGCACCGCTGGCAGGACAACCACGCCCTTCGAGTGCGAGTGGCACGAGCCATGTCCATCCCCACATCTCCAACCAGGATCAGCTTCCACAGCATCAAACAGACCACAGCTGTGTGACCAGAACATAATCCCCACCACAACCTCGAAGGGAAAGGACTTAATCCTTTTGTCAGGTTCAAACAATGAAGTTATATACAGAACAGGATTAGTCTCTTAACGTATTGTATAGGTACAGAGTTTTAGTTTGTACTTACTTAAAGATGGCATCATCATTATCAAACTGTCACAGCACAGCAAGTCTTTTCATCTGATCTTACAGCATTCTTATCGCTGTCATTTTACTGTTGATGGTTTTTAGTGGAGCAAGATAATCCTGCAGGATTTGCAGCAGGATACGTCAACGGCTCGCACACTTGTAGACATCTGCTCCATTGTTAACTTAGTGGGAGGGCGACAAGGAATACGTGCCACTTAATTAGACTCATTGATGAAGAATCGCCCAAAAAAGGTGCGAGATTTATATTTAATGTGATAAATATCAAAATGCAGAAATGCTCTTTGAGTGAACTGCTCTTTAGCATCAACAGCTGCTTTTGACAGCTAGGGAAGAGGCTTCGGGGAAGAAAAGGGTTCACCTGAATTAAATATCTGAAACTCTTCAGCTTAAAAGGCACAAGATTTAAATGAGGCTACCGCTCTCTCTGTTGAAAAGATCATTTGAACACTTTGTATTCACCATAATGCTTCTCTCTCCATTTCTATCAATGTGAGATGATGATAATTTAATACAAATAAGCCATAATGAAGCCTTTATAATATGTACTCAGAGCAGCCAGAGTCTTTAACTCTCTGTTCTTCTTTTTTTCACTTTCCCTTTGTTGTTGTTTTTTTCCTCAGAGAAGGAGGATGTGAACAAACAGTAAAGAGCAATTAAAAATGTTATGTGTTTGAACTCCCTGAGGCTAGTGGATGATGGATGAGCAGTCCCAAATTAGATCTCTTTTCCAGTCGAGTAAAGATAAAATAAGGTTATAAATTATATATTATAAAGAGTTGGGAAAGTGATAGTGGGACTCTAAGTCATGTATGTAATGTATATGTATAATAAGTGCCATACATGGATTTATCATGTAGGCACAGTGGAAACGGATTAAATTAATTTGGCTTTATTAAATCCTTGTGGCTTTCTAGTAATCAGTGTCACAACTAAGCTGCTGGTTTAAGGGAAGAAAAGCTTGACGAAAGAGAGCACCAAACACTGGCTGTAATGCCAACTCGTACATCTGCTCAGGCACATAACAACAGAAACAACCATCAGTTTGAAATGTCAAACTCCAAAAATTGATTTTGTTTTCTGCAGAGGGATTAAGAGGGAAGCGGAAATGTAGTTTGGAATCCCAGAATGACTTATGTTGCAAGCTTAAATGTTAATGCCGATGCTTCTCCGTGTGTCCCTTACATTTACTACATGACATCAGAAGAGTATTTGTGTCAGTCAAATGGTACCATTAAGAATGTTTAAAGGCATAGAAATAAACATAGTTCAATTTCTTGTCGAGAGTTAGATCAGAAGCTTGATACCACTCACATAACAGTCCTATAACTGCCAGTAAACTTAGCATAGAGACTAAGCTATGAACTGCTATTGATCTTTTCATGTAACTCTCAACAAGAATCAAATATGTGTATTACATGTCATACAATTTTCAAAAAGAAATAATCTTGTTTTATTTTTGTTCAGGTTTATATTTATTTATTTATCTATTTATTTATTTATAAGTTGTTGGATTCTTTTGTGAGGATTAAATGAATTTGATCTTCTTTGGATCTAGGTTTTTAAAAAAGTAAAAGAAAAATTTGTTTGAGGATGTTGTATCGAACATAATATATCTCATCACTCCTTGTTGTAAAATGTAAATTTCATATTTGTATTTTGTAATATGTGTGTTTCATTATAGCAACCTTTTTGTGTTATTGATATGCTGCTCGACTGGACTTCATAATCATCCAAAGTGATTTTGTTGTAAATATTTTATTGTAACATTTACCTGAATTTCGACTTCCAGCATCAGTACATGTGCAGCTGTAACACTTTGCACCCTTCCATGATCTCATCTTATAAGCATAAAAAGTCCATTATCTATTATTTTGATACAGATATAAGAAAACAAATCATTTAGTAAACCTCACCAAAGAAAAAAAACATATTTACCAGCATCTAGAATTCTTAATGTCTACATATTTCTGTTGATATTGTATTTTCTTGTCCAAAACAGTGTCGACTTTATTTTGTACAACATTCATTGTACATGATGAAATGTATTTAATGCAGTGTGATGTCAGATTTGTTATCTTATTACTGTACATGAATACATTTGACTTACTGATTTATCGGGAAACTTTTTGTTAAACCACCCATGTTGCCTTACAAACAAAAGAGAATGAAGCTAATGTTTCTGTAAATGATGTATCATTGTGTTACGGATATACATATATACATGTACACACAAAATATTGATTTGAATTAAAATCATACTCTTATTTTTGGCTCTTTGGCTTCTGATGTGAAAGTTCTCATATTTTCCAGGGAGCTTGTAAACAACAGTGATGTATGTTGACAGAGTACATGATGCATTATGTCTGTTCAGTTAGGCAATCTGCCTCAGCTGCAGATTGCACTAATGTGATCTGTTTAGTTGATTCATTTGCTTTTAATCCCTATATCTTCAAGCACTGTGTTAAGAATAAATACAGTGGTCTTGTGATGACTCAATCTTGTAAGTATTCTAATTATACAGTAGAGTACTGCTGCAGCTTCACTGGCACTGTGGCATTTAGTCGTCTTGTAAATATAGTTTACAGAACTATATCCTGAGAGAGAGCCCGCTGCGTTATGTAATGTGACTGTGGATACAATTTTATACACTTCAGGCTGGGCTGTAGTGAAGTGGAGCAGAAACTACTGCCTGTGCACAGAACCCTCAGGACAAGATGAGTTATACATCCCCAGACAATCAGCCGAGACTCTGATGCAGCATAATAAAGTCTTGTTTTGACAATTAATGCTTTTGATGGTTGACGACAGCACGGAAGGCGAACAGTGGATAAGAGGTTGTGTACCAGCGCTGGAGGCAAGCAGCACATCTGCACTGCAATTCACCAGTCATTATCTCGGCTAAAAATAAATGACTTGCATGACATCCCGAGGCCACCACTACAATCTGAATACTTAAGTTATTATGCTGTGATGAGGTGTTTCCCATAACAAGATGCATTCATTTGAAAACAAAACAAACAATTACACATATAAGTTCATTACTGTTGGTAATGTTTCTAAAGACTTCACATTTTTCAAAACATCCATTTTTTTTTTGTCAATTTCAGAGAAGCTGTATAATGTTTGTGGCCTAGGTAAGTGCACTGAGAAAGTATCAGACTCATTCACTCTGGTTATTTTGCAGCCTAATATCAAAGTACAACGTACAAACTACTTCCTGCTCCTTTTTGAACATGTAATATGAAATATTTAAATTTGTGTTGCTTGTATATTGGGTTGCAATATATTGTATATATTGCTTGTTTATTGGATATATTCATTTTGAGATGTATTTCCTACGGTGCTTTACCTATCCATCTATCCATCTATCCATCTATCTATCTATCTATCCCTCTCTCTCTCTATATATATATATCTATATATATATATATATATATATATATAGATAGATAGATATAATGGCAAAGGACAGCCATTTTCTGTCGCGTCTCTTGTGTCATTTCCTTCTTCTCCGCAGTAACCTTTCCCCTTGTTCACCTCACCTTCATCTCATTCTCTCAGAAGCCCCTCAGTTTCACTCATTCTCTTGTGTGTGAGCTTTCCAGCATATTGATTACTCGTTTTACCCGACCTACCTGTCTGGACCTTTTGCCTCATCGTTGAACTTTGGATTCCCCTTCCTGACACTCATCAGAATCATTTGCCCAATCTTCTGGTTTTGACACCTGCCTGCTTTTGAACTTGCTGAAGCTAAACTTTATATCTATGGTAGCTGTGTCATGCTTTTGGGTTGAAGTCTGCTATTTGCCTTGAGGCATTACATTTTCCGGTCCCTCCAGATATGTTCAGTTGGATTCCTGTACAGGCCCTGACTGAGCTACTCAGACTTGTTCCTAAGCCCCTCCTGCGATGTCTTGTCTGTGTGCAGTGTCCTTCCTGTTGGAAGGACAACCTTCAGCCCAGTCTGAGGTCCTGATTGTTGTTTTTTTGTTACCAGGTTTTCATTAAAGTCTTCCTCAAGACATGTGTTAAAGTATTTAAAAACCTACTATAATAAGATAAATAATTACTTTAATATGGATTTTCTACATAGAAAGTAAGGAAAAACTGAATCTAGCCCCAATTCCCCATTCCGTGCTACGCCTGACCAAGCTTGAGATCTGTAGTAACTACTTGTAGCTTCTACAGGAGGTTTAAGAAAATACCAGAGGTTTAAACTGAGCCACACGAACGACTCATCAAGATGACTAAACACATCGGACAGAACCAGCCAGAGGCCTATATGTTTGAGCAAGCTTTAGACACGAGGCGGCGGGGGAGCGGAGCAGCAGATCGCCGACTTGTGGTATGGCATGTGCAACTCCTGGAGCCCCACAGGTGAATGGATGGACACGGAGCCCGAGATGTTCGCTAATGGAGCTATCATTAGCGATCTCAGAATCAGAATCCGAAATACTTTAATAATCCCAGGGGGAAATTGTTTAAATCTGCAACTAAGTTTTAGTTTGTGAGTCAGACCTAGACTCAGATGAGGAGTCTGTTGTGCACTAAAATCTGCGACTAGCATATCAAAATGACAAATGTAGCTAGGATCTTTTATTAGTTTCTGTTGTTTTTTAGCTTGTCACTGTCGGTGGCTGACAGATTTGATGGCAGTGTGTTCTCTCTCGACTGACAGACTCGAATGCTGTTTCACATATCAGACAGTGATTGGTTTATTTACGAGTGATGTTCCAACTAAAGCTTGCCCTATAACGTTTGAGTCTCAGAGCTCAGAGAAATGCTCAGACATCTGCTCCTGCAGGAGAGGAATGTAAAAACACCTCTCTAGTGACAAAATGTCAGTGTCAGTGTCAGACATTTTTAGAGAAACACATTTTGAGTGGAGGGGTACTTTAAGGATATCTCAGTACTCTGCTCCATTCAGCTTTCCCTCAACTTTGACCAGTATCTCAGTCTGAAAAACACCCCCACAGCATGGCGCTTAGAATTTAGGCCAAACCAGAGTATCTTATTTCTCACAGTTGAGAAGAGTGCCTTAGGTGAAAACTTCCCTGCCATAAAGCCCAGACAGTGAAGTGCAGCAATGTTTGTCCTTCTTCTGGCTTCTCTCATCGCCACACAGTATCTATGGAGTTCAGTTTCTTGTTCTGCACTGTTAACAAGGCCCCCGATTGCTCAGTTTGGCTGCCAGTCCAAGAAAGAGCCCTGGTTGTTCTAAACTTCTTCCATTTAGAACTTATGGAGGTCACTGCCCTCTTGGGGAACTTTATTGCAGCAGAATTTTGCTCCCTCTGCTCATTTGACCTAATGGCTGAAATGTCTATATAACCTCATATAGACTGGTGTGAGCCTTCCCCAAAATCATGTCCAATAAACTGAATTTACCACAGATGGTCTTCATCAAAGTTTCAAAATATCCCAGAGATAAACAAGAGAAATCGCATCACCTGAGCTAAATCTCAAGTGTCAAAGGGCGTAACTACTTATGTCAATGTAATATATCATGTTTTTCTTGTTAATACATTTGCAAAGAAATATATTCACTTTTTCATTATGAGGTATTGACCGTAAATTGATGAGGGAATGAATTCAAACAAGTTCAGCATAAGACAACTTGACAAAATGTGAAAAAAGTGAAGGGGTCTGAATCATTTCTGAATGCAATGTATAAAATAACTATAGGCCATGCTGCGATGGGAATCAGGGCCTGGACATAAAGTGGGTGTTTGCTGCCGTCCATTGGAGGATTCTGAAGAAAGTTCTGTAAGGCTCTGTAAGGCCAAGTGCACCCAAACAGCACCTGAACAGACACCATCTCTTTATTTCTACTGTCTACTGTAACCCTCCATCATCACAGCTCCAGGACCTAAAAAATACTTTTTTAACCGTCAAGATGCGAATTAATTTTTCCCCAAGTCAAGCTCTTTAATGTGTAGAGCTTGTCCAAAAGACCGAAAGTTCATTTGAAAGTTCATAAATTAAAAGAGTGCAATACAAAATATGTGAAAATACCAGACCAGAAACTCAGATTACAACACTCAAAGAGTTCATTCACTGCTCAGGATGCTATTACACATACATATCTTTACACAGAAAATATTTGTTTGCTGCTATATTAATGTTCTGAATGCTCAGTACAGCCCCTTTAATAATTGTAATGGACTACTTTTGGGCTGATTTTATCTCTGTGGCACTGCAGCTGAAAGAGGAATTATATTATAGAATAATATTCTGTAATTTCAAACCTCTTGCAAAAAAAGAGCACAATGAATGCTGAGTATATGTCTAATTAAATACAATAATGCATTTCCCCTGTAAGAACTTACTTTTGGAGTCAAAGTGCACTTTAAGAAGAACAACATTGCACATTAAATAAATGATTCCATTATGATACAGCCGGTTTGGCTGTGCAGTTGAGTTGAAATACTGTGGCAACCATTAACCGGTGCTATAACTGGAGGTCCAGCGGGAAATTGGCTGTGCACAAGTAATAGATAAATATATAACCTGACGCAAAGGGTGGAAGAGGACTGACTGTCAAAGATTATATGATGCACTAAGTGTGAGTCAGCAGACCATAGAAGTAGAAGTGCTTGAAGCTACTTGAGGTGAATATGAAGATCACATTAAAATGCATTTGCTGTTTGCACAAGCTGCAGAGTGATGTCTGTAGAAATCGACGGTTGGTTAGGGCATGCAGGTTTTGTAGTGTGACCTTTTAAAAATGTAAGGCAGTAACCTTCACTCAGAGTAGGGTACATTTTAGCTGACCTACTTTTCACTGTTATCTAAGTAAACATATTTTTACAGACGTAATCTAAGATGTATTTGAGTAAAAAATAGTTACTTGAGTAATATTCTAGTACTCTCTCCAACCCTGCTACCAGGCTATAGCAAAGAAAACAATTTTTTATTATGCAAATTGTGTATGAAACATAAACCACTGTGAGCACCAAAAACTTTAAGCAGCAGTATAGTAGCACAAAATCAGATGAACCATTTTTTTAATGTTAATACCCAACTGAATGGCTGTTATCAGTGGTTATCAGCCTTATAGATATAGATAATAGAATAGAAAATAAATACTTTATTGATCCCAAGCTGGGAAATTGCAGTAATAAGGGGCCTTATATCCCTACCAGTTACTTTTTAAAACTCTGCGAGTCCTGCTATGAATTCAAACAAAACTTGGTTTAAGTTTAAGCAACAAAAAGACTTGCGGTTTGTTATTCTTCTTGGGAATAAGTCAAGAACATCACATAAGGATTGTTGCATAAGAAAGTTAACTTTCATTTTTTAAAAGCCACTGTTTACTTTTGTCTTTTTCACAGGACATAAAAGCCACTTTAATGGGTGAAAGTCCTGTGTTGGTTTGACCCATCCACCATCCCAAACTTCCACCTTTTATGGCCGGTGCAGACCGTCAATAATTCCCCACAAAATAGTCTGCACAGGGTATTCAGCCATGTTAAGTCAGATTTCAAACCGTAGGGAGCAAACACTCAGTTCAAAGGGAACTGTGAACTGTGTAAGGAAGAACTGAACTATTACCCAAGGGGTAGCGAGTACAATATATGAAAACTGTAGAACCGAACATAGCTTGAGTCTCGGTCTTTTAATACTACTCCCTACCGTTTTCGCACTTAATACTTTGTCACCTTACCAAGGTTTGGTTGTTAAGTGATGCGGATGAGTGATCCAGCTTACCAATTGAATATATAACAGCCTACCGAGCCAACTAGGTGGTAGGGTAGAGCCATATTGCCTCATATCTACGGTAGTGATTTGTTGGTAATGTCCATTCAATCGGCTGATAACATTCAAAGCTGGTGCCATTTTCAATTTGTTGAGACAGTTGTGTTATTTAACTTTAATTGTAGATGTGGCTTTGACAGAAGGAGAGCAATACAGCAGGGTTACTCGATGATGAAGAAAGGAATTGTGTGTTTTCCATTTTTGAAGGGAGAAGCATCAGGCAGTTCTGTTTATTTGACGTGTTGAAAGATGTAGATTCATCAGCAATATGACTCAAGCTGAAATTTGAATTTAAATGACATTCAGTTTTGTGACACCAGTAGGATGTATGTGTTGTGACAGGTGCCCTTTAGAGATTCATACAATGGAAAAAGAACTGAAGCGTTAATGTAGAGAAGAAAAGCAATCAGTGTTCTTCATTCATTCAGCAAATGAATGGCATGCTGTTTTTTTCTCCAAAGTATGCACTAAATCAATGAATTATAATGAAGAAGAAATTATTTAAACAACAGCTCTCTCTGCTGGCTGAAGAGGAGAATTACCATTTCACATTTCCTTAAGATGGTACATGGACATAGTACGTGGATATACTGTTGGTTTATCTTTAACTCTGAGTGCTTTTTGATGGACCAATATTTTTTATTTCCCATCCATTGCATTAACAGATTAACAGAAATTAACAGAAATTAACAGAAATTCAGAAAACATGAATGATTTTCATGTTGAACTGAGGCTGGATTTGCGGAGTTTATGTTTTTTTTTATTTTTTTTTATCTCAGGCCACTTCTGGTTTTTCTTTTAGGAAAATGGTATGGTACAAAGTTTACCAAAATTATGAAATATCTGTCTTCTCTAGGTATTGTAGTAGTACTCGTATATTATAGAATGTCGTTTTATTCTATTTTTTAAAACGTACAATACGTGTTTTATATCTATTTTTTAATGGTGGACAGGTATTGTGAGAAAAGTACACTACTGTTCAAAAGTTTTAGGCTGGCGTGAAAAAATGCTGTAAACTAAGAATGCTTTAATGAATTAAAGTGTTAATAGTTTATTTTCATCAATTAACACAATGCAGTGACTGAACAGAAGAGAAACCTGAATCAAATCTATATTTGGTGTGACTACCCTTTGCCTTAAAAACAGCATCAATTCTTCTAGGTTCACGTGCACACAGTTTTTGGAAGAACCTCGGCTCGTAGGTTGTTCCAAACATCTTGGAGAACTAACAAGATCGCAGGTGGATGTAGGATTTCTCAGATCCCTCTGTCTCTTCACGTAATCTGGACTGGATGATGTTGAGATCAGGGCTCTGTGGGGCCACACCATCACTTCCAGGAGTTTCTGTTCTTCTTTACACTGAAGAAAGTTCTTAATGACATTGGCTGCATGTTTGGACTTGTTGTCCTGCTGCAGAATACATATGGGGCCAATCATACACCTCCCTGATGGTATTGCATGATGGAGAAGTATCTGCCTGTATTTCTCAGCATTCAGGACACCATTAACCCTGACCAAATATCCTACTCCATTTGCAGAAATGCAACTCCAAACTTGCACGGAACCTCCACCATGCGTCACTGTTTCTTGCAGACACTCATTATTGTATGGCTCTCCAGCCCTTCGGCAAAAAACTGCCTTCTACTACAGCCAAATATTTCAAAATTTGACTCATCAGTCCAGGTTTTTGGCTGCAACTCTTCCAGGAAGACCACTTGACAACAGGACAGTAGATGGGTGTACCTGGGTCCCACTGGTTTCTGCCAGTTCTGAGCTGATGGCACTGCTAGACATCTCCCAGTTTTGAAGGGAAATAAGCTTGATGTGTCTTTCATCTGCTGTACTAAGTTTCCTTGGCCAATCACAGCGACTACGATCCTCTACCATGCCCGTCTCTTTGTTCTCAAAAAAGTTTGAGCAGCACATCTGTCTAGTCTGCTTTAAAATCTGTGTTTGGAGAGACTTTGCCAATGTAGTATGACTACCTTGTGTCTTGTTGCTGTGCTCCGTCGTGCCTTGGTGTATGACCTGTGACATGCAACTGTTTTCCACAACCTCCCCTCAGTAGCCTAAAACCTTCGACCCGTAGTGTAAATATTGCAAAATTTTCAGTTTCTGTACAATGACTTTCTTAGCACCAATGTTTCGTGAAGACATTTTGACATGTCGCATAGGAAAACACACAGGTGTAAATCTGAATGATGGCTTGATTCCATTCAGGTGCTGTATTGGTGTTGTTCATTATGGCTCCCTCACTGAACAACTGAATGTACCAAAGCCATTGTTAGTGTTGTAAGTAACACCTGTGCTTGTCTTACTGCAGGGTTGTCCAATCCTGCTCCTCAGGGCCGCTGGACTGCATGTTTTATGTTTCTCCCTGTTCTAACACACCTGATTCTAATGATGTGCTTGTTAGCAAGCAGCTGAAGCTCGTCACAGGTTTGATAATCGTTAGACTCAGGTGCCCTCCAGGAGCAGGATTGGACACCCCTGTCCTACTATGACAAGTCAAAATGCCTGCTGTGAAAATGGCAGAGAAAGGTCCGTGATGGAAACCTAATTATTCTGAAGAGCTGGAAGAAAGTGTGCCGCAGTGTACAATTACCCCTTTAATAAGTTACAGAGCAGCTTAGAATAATTTGAAGAAGAGAACACCATCAAAATTGATTAATTTATTTACCATGATATGAACAGGGGTAAGGTGCATAGTGTTCATGGTGTCAACACACGCTGTCTTAGAAAAGACGAGGTGACATATTGATGAATGTGTTACAGATCCATTTGCGATGCATGGAAATGAGAAATATACGAGATTGGGATTTACAGAAACAAGGACGTCAAGAATTCTGGATCTTTGTTTCCTAGTGAAGGAAAAACAAACTCTTTACTCGCACATGTTTATTTCATAATGCAGATTGATGGAACCAGAATGACAGTGAGGTTGAAATGCACTTGTTATCTTTTTAAGATGCCATAATATACTTCACAAAAGCTTCATAATTGATGCATCCATTGGCATCCTCTTGGTTTTGCATCAGCTGCTCCACCTCGTTTTCCTTCAATTTTTCACCTGTGGTCCATCAGGAAGAAACCAGGAGGACTGTCAGCTCAGTATGCATCCTTATAATGATGGCTGTATAAAATCCGTTTGCGGTAAGACTGTTCAACTCACCTAACGTTGCCAAAACGTGCCTGAGCTCAGCTCCCATGACTGTGCCATTCCCCTCCTTGTCAAATACCCTCAGACCCTCCACAAAGTCCTCATATGTCCCACGGTCCTTGGCCTTGCAGATGTGTTGGAGTATGGGCAGGAACTGGTCAAAGTCAAGCATCTTAGTCTGCATGTCTGCGGGAAAATAAAGTGGTTTGGTCAAAAAGAGGAAAACTGGACAAGCTTCAGTCATGACCAATGTTGAACTTAATTTGAACCTTTCTCTATATTTGGCAGATGCTGCCTATGAACCAGGTCCAATGCAGAGTATTAACATTAATCTAACTATGCACAGAGAGCAGCAGGGAACACTCAGCATATTGATGGTGCATACAACCCACCTTCAGCTTTGGGCTTTCCGAGGACATGCATGATCTCTGTGTTGGTAGGATTCTGGCCCAAAGCCCTAATCAGGTCACCACACTGAGCGTAAGTGATTTTCATCTCATTGTTCGGCGTCCTGTCAAACAGCTGGAAAGAATCTTTGAAATCTGAACAAAAAAAAACAACAGGTTATTCCTTCTGATTACTGTTCAGTTAATTTCGTTTCCAAGAGTGCAAACAGAATCTTTGAGGAAAAGCCTTTAGAGTAATTACACCTGATAGTATAGACCTTTTCAATGAAATATCATTCATAGGCAATAGCTGTGTTCCTTGTTAACTTCCTGACAGCTGATATCATTCACATACATTCAACAGGAAATAAACTAGGACTTTTTTGGAATGATTATGTTTACATCATTGAAAAGGTCCAATATAGCATCCCTCAGATAAAGGGGTCCTCTGCAAGAGATGAAGCCGGAAAAGAATCGAATGCTAGGGTGCTCCACTCTACCTTGATTAACATGTGCCTTCATCTGTGTTCAAAGGGATCGACTTAGATGGAAATGTTTACTTTACATTTTATCCCTAGACTGCTCATCGACTGTTGCTGAACATTGCTCACACACTAATGGAGTGGGCATGATCACACAAACCACTAATTCCCTCTATAAATAGGGTAGCTCACACAGACTGGAACAACAACCTTACCCTCAAGTTGCTCTGGGGTAAATTCCAGCTGAAAAGAGACAAAGCAAATAATAATGATGCTGCTGATCATTCAGAAATTAGTGTTGTTCACAAGGCAAGTGAGTGGGATTTGCAGAAAACAAACCGTTAAACATGACCTCTGTACTGCTTCTCCCTTTATTGTGCAAATCCAACAGATCGAGTTACATCATTAAAGGGCATCAGTGACCTTGGGTCGGACACCCTCTTCTAACAGTCTGTCTGCTACAGTCAGCCGCATTGGGGTTTATTTTTAGAAGGGATATGTTGCAAGGCATGTTTGATACTCTAAACACAGCCAGGATGTATAATATACAAGGTCAATAAGTCAAAGACCTGACAATTATGACATTAGAATTATGAAGTTGGTTCAAAACTTTAACAGGCACCCTGTTGGCAGCTTATTTTCACATAATACTTTGCAGTACGAAAGAGGATTTTAAAGACCAAGACATTTAAAAAAAAAAAAAAGTAAATATCTAGCATCAGAATATAACCTCAAAACATTTGTTCAATAAAATAGAACAGACAGAGATAAATGTTAAACCAACTACTGTATGACAACTCAATTATAATTCTAAAAATAAATCAAAGTTCTGAATACCCAAATGATGACTATATATACTGTAGATTTTGGCCTCCCATCAGACAGTGCCCTCAGCTTCTGTCTGATATCTGGATGTCTACAAATCCCCAGCCCCCGCTTTAAGCTTTGTAAAAATATTATCCGAACTCTTATCCAAGCATGTTTAAAGACAGATGGTGATGGGTGTAATTATCTATATTTTTCTTCCTTCCAGTTTTCCCGCCCCTTTGCCCTCAGAGGAATGGTACGGGTGGTCTGCTATTCACAGAACTAATGAAAATCATATTTTGTGGCTTTAACCGCGCTCCATTGTAACGTGGTGGCTCACTCAACCAGGAAAACATTTATCCATTGAGAAAAGGCCAAGTCAGCAGAATATCTTTCCATGATGTCTGGTATCGGCTAGCTTGCCTCTGAACCTAACCTAACAATACTGTACTTCAGAGCTTATTTAACTGTATAACACAATTTATTATGTATGTTTGAAGTTTAAAAAAAAGATCAAATAACTATTGTTATACAAATTGCAAGCATAACCATAGCCCATTCACATTTCTGTACAGTACTGTTTTGCTTGCACTGCCAAGTTTAGGGCACATGGGGTCTCTGATGCTCTTTAAACACCAGCTTGACCAGTGACTATTTTCTATAAATCTCCTTATTACCAATATCCTTATAGTAAAATGAATGCTACTATGATAATTATATATATATATACATACATATATATATATATATATATATATATATATATATATATTTCAGAGATTCTACCTAAAACAGATTTACAGTTTCTCTACATTGCTTAATATTGCTGTTTTTCTTTTGTGTTTACCGTTACAGTTGCAGGGTCAAATTCCGGAGTCTTAGGGCGCTCTGGCTCTGGGGGTTTGGGGGGTGCTGCTGCAGGTTTCGGCTCTTCCTTCTTCTTTGGGGCCATTGCGAGAAGCTCTCGGGAGAACAAGTGGAGGACAGACGCAGCACAGTGGTCCGGCACACTGTGGTGTGAGGTGGTCCATAAGAGGTTACGTCCCTTTATTCACAGGTGTCATGTCCTCCTCCCCCCTACAATGCCCAACCACACTGCCAATAATAGGGGGAGGACTATAAAAGGATATGTCTTTGTGCTTCTATTTAAGACAAAGGGTGTTGTTGTGGCAGTACATCAGTAGGATCTGGTTGATGGAAAACTATCCACGACTGAGACCTTCTGTTAATCAGGCTCTTTCCACATGAGTGAGACCTTTGTGTGACCTCCCATATCTTGAACTGTTGACTGTGTTCAGTGAAGTGTGGTGATTATTAGTGAGGAGGGGATGAAGACAATGATTACTGGACAAAAGAAGAAAAAAATGCCCTCTGATTGGAAGTGGGAACTGTAGCAATTATCCTTGATTATTATTGAAAATTACAACCAATGACACCACAGCATTCTCTGTGCACATGCTGTGCCAGCACGTTTATGATGACCATTTGTCTGGTCTGAGCAGAGGGATTTGCAGAGTATTAAACTCAAATCTGCCAATCCAAATAGGATTCACAGAACACTGTTCCTGTTTCATCTCGGACTTTGGAGCGTAATTGTAAGTGAACGAGCCTCTCTTAAAGATGTGTCAACAACATAGAGGTCAAGAAAGTAATCTAGAATGACACTAAGTGCCGCTATGAAATAAATATTTAAAATGTTCATTTAAAAAGCCTTTGAAATAACCTTTTCTTTCCAATGACATTTGTTACAACGCATTAAACCTACGTATCCACCTACTGGTCTATAGGCACACTATAAAAGCCTGACATGCCTCCAGAGACAGATTTCTCTTTTATGCATATAAAGTATGAAACTGAGTTTGCACCGACACTAATTTCTTTTAAAAGTATGTCTACAAGTTTCTTTCAGTTTAGTTGTTTTCCTTGTTTTTGGTGTGTATTTTTGTGTTGTCAATCAAAGAAAGTCCTAGTATGTTAATGCCAATAGGGGTGTAACAATAAAATGTAACGATACAACTTTATAATGCACATACAATGCATTGCAAAATGTCACTTAATCAATGTACCATCAGGGATATTGTGCTTTGATCTTAAAGACTGTCTTATTTATTTGGAAGCAGTTGGACAACTCTTTTAAATTTCATCAAAGCAGGTAAGGTAGCAAGTTATAAATAATAACCATTATTATGAGGGCTGATTAGGTAAGTTAGATTCAGTCATTAAAATAAATATTGTTTACTGTAGGAAAAGGCACACAGTTTTTCAGTATTGGTTTCTATTTGAGGGGTGGGTGGGTTATGTACAGTATGGACTAAAAAGGATGTTTTGATTTGTGTGTGTGTGTGTGTGTGTGTGTGTGTGTGTGTGTGTGTGTGTGTGTGTGTGTGTGTGTGTGTGTGTGTGTGTGTGTGTGTGTGTGTGTGTGTGTGTGTGTGTGTGTGTGTGTGTGTGTGTGTGTGTGTGTGTGTTTGTGTGTGTGTGTGTGTATGACTGTTGCAATCTATTCTGTTGTGAATTGCATGGATGTGGAGAATGAAATATGACATATCCATAAATAAATGAGCGTGAAAGCTAAAAAGAAAGAGCTAAATGTCTCCTGCGACATCAAAGGCTTGATCCAGCTGAGCAGTGTATTTGAACAGTCTATTAACAAGGATGATTAACGGTGATAAAAATTCATTCTTGTTCTTGTTTTTGTTTATTTTACACAAATGCATTTTCTAAGGTTTTCTTCGGTAAATTATTGTTGCCCCTCTACAGATGAATCATGTATGCACAAACTTCATTACATTTGTTTTAATGTTTATTTGTTTAAGGGCAAGTATGTACAGTAGCATAAACCGATGCCGCACACCACAGCATTAAACCCTAAGCTAATTTGCAATGCATGTCCCTAGAAGGATCTTTAAAATATTTAAAACTCAACAACAAATGCACAAAAGACAGCGCAAAACAAACTCAACAATGTGAACATTAAAGACACAAAACTCACAACTCAACAAGAGAATACAGACAAACCAATACAATAAAGCACCCCTTTGTCTTTGCTCTCCAAAGATGTTACTCTACAGCTGCTCTGGGCTTGTATGTCAATGGGCTCCCATCCAATCTCATGACAAAAATGGTAACCAGTCAAATCAATGGTGGCAAGTCATGGCAAATTGTCAGGAAGTGCATTCAAAGCATGACCTTCATCATCATTTGTTGAGTTTGAAATGCTGAACCACATACATTACATTCCTCTTACGCCTGTCCATTTGCATTTAAACCTTAAAAGCAACCTTTTTCACAGGAAATAAATTAATTTAAACATTCCTGTTCATTATGAAAAACAAATACTTTTAAGTCAACATGAATTTGAAAGAGCAGTGACTTCGCCTTTGCTTTGTTAGGACAGGTTGGGAAAAACCAACAGTATCGTGGGAGCCTGAATAGAGTAACTTTACTGTGGTGATGATTGTCCATTTGCCATTCATGATTAAAACATCCACATCAATCAAACACAAATCTTTATGAACTAACTTGAGGATTATATTAAAATTCTTGGCGATGATGTGAGAGAAAATATGGACTTTAATGGATTCTCACATCAGCCCTGTCAGCAGCAGAATTGTGCATGGATTCGTTGCAGACAGACTTTTTGATATGTTGCAGGTTGACATTGTTCATTGATGCGTGAGGAGACACTATAATCTAAGATACTTTAAATACAATTAAGATGTTCAAACACAGAAAAATAATCCAGCTGCCTCTCTCACTGTGGCCTGGTCTGCCGTGGAAGAGATGGGACATCGGAGCATAAAATAATCACCAGATTGGTGCGTGCTGGAGAAATAATAAGTCGTTGGTGCAGTTTGTTCCTCATTATTTTCAAACAACACATGACTGAAGTGGTCAGTGTCTGGCTGGAGCTAACCTACATATAGACACAGACGGAAACTGTGTATGTCAGCCCATTATAAACGGATCCAGCCCAACATAACTCAACGACACCACCCCCTTCAGATCCCAACAGGTGATTGCCAACGACAGGCCGCAGCAACAATTCATGACATGACTAACCACATACGGTCAGGCTCTCAAAACATCCAAGACCTGTCCAATTTGCTATTTCAGAGTTTGGAATCTGTTAATCTTGCTGGTATGTACCCTGGAAAGGCTCCAATCGTCATACAATGCCAATTGTTACTCAGACCCATCAGATGACCTTCAGTGCAGCTGTAGCCTTTGTGGCACTGTGTTTTTTACAGCCTGGCCGTTATATAATTACCCCTGAAACAGTAAGAGTGCAATGCAGACGGGTCATTAAAAACACACAAAAACCACAAGTTAAAATCATTCACCAGGGGTCCATGTGTCAGTGCCATGTAGTTCAATCCCGAGGCAATATATTGTAGCTCACCCTGATGTAATGGTGTGAAGTATGAAGTGTGAAGTGTGAAATCTAGTTACGAAAGATACAGAGAACCCTATTTTCAGAAAGAGGAGGTAGATGATGAAAAAGAGAAATGTTCTCAAACTGGCTGCAGTGTCCCGCTGAGAGGAATATTTTACGGCACGAATTTTAAATCATTCCACCAAGAGATATAACAGATTTTAATGTTGAATGAAAACAATAGGTTTTTGTTTTGTTGTAACTGCAAGTTGATTTTAGATAATCATGAGTCTTCTTCATGTTTTTCCAGTTACATCACATTGTAATTGGAATAATGAATATTTACTTTTCCAACAGTTTATTTAATCAAATAAATAGTTCTAGCTTCAGTTTGACTAATTAGAATGCATCGGCTCTCACAATATGTAAATATTAATAACCAAAGATTTAAATGTAGTTAGAATTAGGATTCATCATGAATACCAATAAGAAATGTAATAAATATGACACTTTAATATGTTTTTTTTTATGCACATGTCCAATTACTCATATAAACCACAGTTATGGGGTTGGAGTTATGGATCTAAACTAATTATGTATTTATTACTAATTCTGACCTGAATATCTTAGAAGTAGTGTTCGTACTATAATTAAAAAGACCGGTCAATCAGTTTGGAAGTGGTAGCAGGTGCAATCTTGGAGCAACCCTTTTATTTCCATGTTGTTTACTTTGAACTGCAGTAGTAGTGCATGCAGTGCTCCGTAGTTTACACTGACTGACAGTAACTCCCCCATGGCTCTGTAATACTTCTCTGTGGAGCTGTGGCGACACTGTTCCACTGTGATCATTTACCAGCAGGCAGGATATAGTGTATCCAAGCCAATGCTAAAACTAATAAGGTGGTTAATTCACCAGCTGGATTCCTGGTAGATGTGACGTGTTCATTATCAACTCCACAAGGCAGTCAGTCAAGTGCACAACCATGTAATTAAACTGTCCCCTTTCCAGCTAGGACTAAATGTGGTATCCAGTTTGGTGTGCAGTGCCAGCCTGTACAGGCTTCACTCCAATACAGACTCTGTTGCCATGTTGTTTGGCAGGAATTCTTATTTGGTAAACACACTATAAACACTGTTTTTTAGGGACTCACAGCTGGATTTCCGTTAAAACATTTTTTTTTACATAAAACATTTTAGCCTTAATAAACAACATGTATTTTGTGTATGCGTGTTTTGTTTTGAATGTGTGCGTTGCAAAAAGACAACATAAAATTGACTGAAATTTGAAATACTCTTGGTCCCATTATTTCACAATCAATTAAACGCCTCTGACATCAGCATGTATCCTCAGTGTTTGTAGGCGGAACGTTCATGCATCAAAGATTACACTCTGAAGGATGATTAGGAGGTATAATTTATTCAGGGACAGGATGCCAGACTACAGGCCAAAGTTATAAATTGTCAACATCTGTGCTGTCAAACTCCAACAGCCGAGCCATTAGTTGAGCCACAGTGCCCTCATTCGGTCACAGGGCTAGCTATCACTAAAAAGTGGACCTACTTTTGAATCCCCCCTTTGAATTTTTTCCTCAACTGACATGGCTTTACACACAAAAACATTAGCATTATTGATATTTTATATGCTGAGCCCTACCGAGCAGCTCTGAATTTGACTCGTCAGAGCAATGTGCAGCCTCTCTCTAGCAGCGAAAAACACCCAAAACAACCTTTCTGTGAGGCGAGTGAGTGCTTATCGCCAAGTGATTGTGACAAGAGCTTGTTGTTTATCTAAAATGGATTCTGTGCACAATGTAGAGACAACATTAGAGTTAGAAATGAATCTCTTATCACAGCTGTTCTTCACTGCCTGAACCACTGCTGCTGTAGCTGTTATTAATAAGTTAAATGACCTAGCCTCTAATATAGTGATTGTTGTTTGTATTAGTTTCACTGGGCTGTGACATGTAATGATTCTGGTGGTGGTGACACACAAGACATTCCCTCTGACCTATCTAATATCTAAGCTCAGTAAAATTATGGTTAAAACTGTGCGGAGAGTGTCTAGCCATATGCATCAAAACATCTAGGAGCTCATTTAATTTCTTAAAAATGTGAAATCCCTGTTCAGTTCACTTTTGTTTTCTACATCAATTATTTCCATTTTTTGTATGCATTTTGATTTATATTGATAACCTTGACTGATCATTTTGTTCCACTATTGGTATACAGTATTTTTTTTTTACATTACTTGACAGACACTGAATACCAACAGACAAGACTTTCAAGTTACCTATATTTATTCAGCAGGACTCACAACATGGAACTCTGCTGCTCTCCTCTCTTAACTCCCTGTTTCATCTGTATAACATGTATAACATCTTCGATTCCACCACACAGTTAACCACTCCACCCCCATCCTCTGACCCCTGACATGATGAACAAAGGAATGTACATAGAGTAGAACAAAACACACACACAATTAGTATGATCTACGCATTCTTTCCAACCTCATCCCCCGGCAAACCCGACACTATTGACGAACAACATTCACACACAAAGGAAGTAGATAGTAGTAGATACTATAATACTTGTTTCCTACATCATCCATTATGATATCCACAGGAATAACCAAGAATAGTATTTGTAAAATATATCTGTATAATCAGGGTTCTAAATTAACTTTTTTGATCACCATTCAATGTGAATTTCCACTAGCCAAATTTTTTCCGGTGAAAATAAGATAAATTATGAGTGCCACTCAATACATTTGATCATTTTATTAGCATTGTTGCCATGAGAAATACAAATACAATACATACAACAAAATCTCTACACAATCTCTATCTGTCTATCTATCTATAATACATACAAGTTCCTTAGGCTCTCCTGATGACCTTGGGCACTCTCATGGTCCTTTACTGCCTCGCTAGTTCCACTGCACACTGCGCACAGCCAATGGACGTATGAAACATTGTCATGTAGCATTACGGCATGGGAAATGTAGGAAGTACTGTGCCACGGGAATAGATGACAGAGAACAGAGGCTTGTATCATGTATTTAATGACTCATTGTACAACACCGGCCAAACTTGCTAGTAAGTTATTATTTACACCTGCCCAAATGAATTTTAACCCGGTTGCCAGGTGTTAATTTAGAACCTTGTGTATAATATTTATCATGAAACTCTTATGTTGTATTGCCTCTGGTAGCTTTGAAGGAAAATACAATTTTTTTTTTTTTTAGTCAATCTGGTTTTCAAACATGTCACTGCTACTGGACATCATAGCATCAGAAATTATATATGAATGCCATATACAGGACATTTAATGGAAGTGAAAAATATTTTCTTTTTTGGCTCATGCTTCACTCTTTCACCAAGTTTCATAAAAATCGGTGCAGTTGTTTTTCTGGTATCCTGCTGGCAGACAGAGAAAACAATCAGAAAAACACACAAACCTGGCCAAGAACATGACCTTCTTGGTGAAGGTAATAATTACTAAAAGGGAAATTCCGTTGTAAAATCATCCGAATCATCTCATCTTTTCAGTCAAATTTGGTCATCAAATAAGCCATCAAGACAATTTTTTTCGCGTATGAACTATTAACGTAGATTTTCCGAAGAGACGCTAACAGCCTGCTGCAGCTAACAGTGATTAGCTCGGGGTGGCACGTTGAATGCATTAAAACAGCTTTTTTAACCACTAATACTGCTCCCAATAACACCAAACCTCTACAGTAGCATGATAAGAGTCCCTACACATAAACCGAAGCACCAACAATTTTTGTATTATTGTTTTTTATAGTACTGTCTAAGTGTGTATGTACAGTATGCCAGTGCACCCCATGTGTGTGGACCATGTAATATTCCTAGCGTTGTAGTATACTTAGCGTTCAGATTCTGCTTTGTGTTGCTCTTTTTGATCTGCTCATGAGTTGACTTGCGCAGCACTACTGTTTGTCGTTCTGCTCTGTCAGATTTCCCTTTCACACAAATTTCAGCTCTTTGCTGTAGTAGCTCTGTGACTACCTCAGTTGCCGAGTCAGGATCAAGTTTGGTCCCCCATTTCATCATAGTCGCCTTTCTGCAGTGTGTGATAAAGGCACAACAGCCCTGCAACAAAAATGCTGTGTGAAAGAGGCTATTGTGAATTTCAGAACAATTTGTGAATCCTGTGTAACATTTTTGCTTGGCATCCTTTGCAGGCACTCTTGTTTGAGTTTCAACAGGCTGATGAAAATAAAATGTGACATTTAACGACTAAATGTATACTTAACTTCACCCAGAGGAAAAATGTCTGGCTTTTAAACCGCTTGTGGAGAAAAAAAGCACTATTGGTATGTGTCCATTCCAGGTCACAATCCCCAGTTGTGTGTAGAGGTCAGTCAAAGTCAGCAGTAACCTCACGCTGCCTTATCTTTGTTAGCCATATGTTGGATCAAAGTTGCCTCAATTGCTATAGATTTAAAGGTGGAAGAATGAGATTTGTAAGGATGAAGACCTCCACCACGACAGCATGACCCGTGTTCAGGATGTCAGGGATGGAGTTTATTTGACCATATTTGTTCCTTAACTCTATTTCTGTGGCATACCTTTGGGAGACCTGAGTGGATGAGCTGTCAAGACAATAAGAGTTGCTTCGAAGGAGATGAGCTCACCCCAATCCAACTGGAAATAGCTTTTTCTGGGAGACCTTAAAATTGTTTTGATATTAAGGCATTTGGTGGCATTGTATGCAACGCCTTTGTCATCCAACCACGACTGAAGCAAAAATTAAAAGAAGGGGAAGTAATTCCACTTCAGCGATGGTGGTCATGTGGATTTCCAATTTTTTTCACCCATGAATTGTGTTTTTGTATTAAAAGCTCTCACATGCAAATTGAATGTGCCTTTGTCAGGGTTATGTAAAAAAGATGAAAATGCAGGTGGAAATAGTTCAATAAATGCTCAGATGGAAAAGATCAAACTGAAAGTATAAATAGAAATCTTCATACGTGATACATGAAACCATAGCACAAAAAAAATGTCCACACATGATAACCATCATGTGTACAAAATGAACATGTGTTTTCAATATATATGTGGGTTTCCACATGATTTTGGGAGTCATGTTGGGTTGAGATATAGAGTTTTAGTCCTTATTCAGGGTACATGGAATTGCTTCATTCTCTGGAAGTGAATCAAGATACAGTAAATATAATGTGTGAATGCTGGCTTGTTGATCTGATTATGTGTTGAAAAAGCATCAGAAAAAGCCCATTGGCCAAAATAGAAAATGAAATCCATTGAAGAGCCAATTTCTGGTTCTGGAAGAAAGAAAGCTATAGCAGGAAAAAAATGAACCACTGCCAGGAAAAGATGAAGTGATAAAAAGATAGACACTGTATCTAAAGCTGTGTTCGGACCGGATGCGATGGCCACGTAATCATATTTGGATCATCACTTCAATTGCATCATCCATGTGATTGGTGCGAACCTGCCTGTATAACAACATTTTCTCCTGCTATTTTCTTTCTCTCATCAACCATGGCTGAGATAACCACAGTTGGTGCGTTGCTGTACATGTTATTGAATTCTGAGATACTTCGGAAAGCCAAACGAGGTACTTAGTCAGTAGCCACATTTAACGAGGACAGGGCGGCTGCTAGCCAACTCAAAAGCTGTGCCATTATAAATTCACTGTTCTAGTCTAGGTGCTTACTGTAGGTCTTACATGTCAACAACAGTCCACGGCCAAAGAAAGACCTTCACACAAGAAAAAAAAACAATGAATTAAAACTTTCTTTAAATTTTAACAGGGCATTGTGAAAAAGTACATGTGCAGAGTGCAGAAGGGTTTATTATCTCTAGTAAAATCATCTTTGGATAAAATGATATAGTTAATTCTGCGATATGTTTGCTTGCCTTTTTTGGCACATACGTACTTAACCTTTCTAAATGATTACCAAACACAGACATCATGCTCAAATTAAGGTTGATCTGGTTATCATCATACTGATAACTGTATTTAGTATTTTGTTGTGAGTGTTAGAGTTTTTTGCATAATAATCCTAATTCCACTTATGAGACACATGAAAAGAAGCACCTACAAATTAAAGCGTCCACAGATTGACTTAAAATTGAGCATATACTGTATATAGTTTGTATGTAGTGTACTTGGCTGCCACAAGAGAATGAACAACTGTTACGACTGTAAAGGTGTTTAGAGTTTGTTTGTGAATAAGCGATGTGATGACATTTTCAAAGCACTTTAGATACTTACAGATGGTGGATATTAATCATTCCAGATGGATGGTAAGATAATGATGATAGCATGGTGGTGGCTGCAGAAGGAGGTCACAAGGTAAAGAATTAACATTTTCATAAGTAACCAGGGATAGTAGCATGAAGATACAGCGAATGGCTTAAAGGCACATGTAACCTTTCCGAAAGAACGTTTCAAAAGAAAAGCTTGTCCTTTTTGTTCTTGGGGAGGGGCAATAGAAAAAGAGAGACCCTGACAGATTGGAAATGGAGTGGAGATTATGCATTTGTCATGAATATGGTCTCCTCTGTTAATCTTTTGTTTACAGTATTAAGAGTTCTCCCATTGAGAAACAGTAGGGTGCAATCTTTCTGCACGGTGGATGAGTAAATGTATGGTCACCGGTTTGTTTATGAGCGCTTTCATATTGTTCATTATCTCTCACCCCAGGAATAACCTACTGTACTCCCGATGGGAAAAAAAGCCTGGGATGATTAAGGTCAATGATATTGTTGCACTAAAAATATGGCCTTGGAAAGATGAATTCAAAGGGGTTCAAAAAAGGAAGGAAATAAGAAAGAAAGAAAGAAAGAAAGAAAGAAAGAAAGGGAAGTAGAAAAATATATTAATATTTTACCGTACAAACACATGTCATGCACAAGTTTGTGTAGCAGGTTGAATGTTTCTTCTCACAGTCTGGCACAATACCCTCTGACTTTTATATGACTTCTGACTGAGTTGTGTCTTCCGTTATCGAGAAGTTTTAGTTTCGGCATTCTCTGTTTGTTATGCTTGTCCTTGTTTTTCATAATTCATTCATGTTTAGTCGGATTCTTGTTAAGTTTTGAAGGTTCAATCCTCATGTGTCATGTTTTGTTTCACTTCTTGCCTTTGTTTGTTTTCTCACCAGGTTTGATGCTCTGCCCCATAGACCGTATATAAAGATGGACAGCTTGATACTTGACTGTAACTTGCTGTCAGTAAACACACAGAAATCAGAGTAGGCCCCTCCTCTACATAAATTATTTATTATCTAATGCAGACTGTACATGGAGATTAGTAATAAAGGGGCAACTGCCCTGCACGGCATCCAGATAAATCCCCATGGAGTCCAGACAATGGTGGTTGATGAAGCTGAAGAAATTATGAAGGTGGTGATTGTGACCTCAGTTAAGTTGGTGATGGAGAGGTGGAGGGTGCGTGTAGTGGCAACATGAACATACTAGTGGCATCAAAATGATAGGCTAACCATGCAGGTGTGTCACAGCACAGCTGATGAGAACAGCTGAGTGACTGCACAACAAGGAAAGAGTGAATGAGCAGGAAAGAGAGGAGAGAAAGGCAGTATGTATGAGAAATAGATTATGTCTTAAGCATGCAAAACAGTCTTCCTGACTGAACTTATGCTATAGCTTCATTTGTGTTGCACCTGGTGTCTCTCTGGGCATTGTACACCTAACCATGATCCTTGATGACTCAGGGGTTGTGGTGTCTTTTGCTCGACTTTTGACTCCTGCAAGGTTAGACAGTGGCTCTACCTGGGCTGGCTGCGGCCCCCTTATTCTCTGCTGTTGCTGCTTAGGGTACACAGAGGTTGGTGGGCCGCTGCGTCTGGCCTTCAGTCGGTCAGAGCCGGTGGGGTTGGGTAGATTTTATTAATTTTATATATTTTTATTATTTATTAATTAAACCTATTAATAATGTATGAAACAGTTACTGTATTAAATGATTACTTAACTCTTATAGGCCAGAAATAATATTCAACAACATCATATATGTAGAAAAATAGGCTATACTCAAAATGAAAGTTATTATTGCAGCATGCCTTAAAAAGATGTGCAGCGCAAACATCTTATGTTTCAAGTTTTGCAGCAATCACAATGTGCAAGATTGGAGTAGTCAGTCAAACGTTTCCACAGCAACGAGTAGGACTCTAGACCCCGTCCATCAGTGGCTTTTTCTCTCACCCTTGCAGACTTGATGTGGTGACAACACATCACAGTCCGATTGAAGTGCTCAAGGGCTCTTGCACTCTATGTCTTTCTATGTTTCAAGCAAATGCATTTCGTAAAAGACATTGTACAATATAGCACAATAGAAACAGCACTCATAAACACAGAGCAGAGGAAGGGTCACAGAATAACACAGAGAAGAAGAATAGGGACACCTCTGAACAACTGCCGTGTCATTTTGGAAATGGTGCTTTCATACCTGATTAGTAAACTTAGTAAAAAATGGCTCTCCCCCACCATTCTTTGCTTTGGACTTTCATCCACTGGTTCCTGGTCTTTGACGGAGGAAGAAGTATCCAAATGTACTATTCTAGAGCGGTAATCGTTTCTAAAGGAGAAAATAGAACCAATTTCACATGATGAAGGGATCTAGCCTTCTTTCCTCACACCAGTGTTGGAACCTCTTTGCCCTGTAACAGGCGGCGGTCGATCCTGCTCTTGCCGCCTGGATGGTCTGCACAACCTGTACAGACAGTCAAGCCCCAAATTACTCTCCCCTGTTTGACGATTACACGCAAAATGGCCTATGTGCCGCTGAGAGTGCTGCTTAAGAAGAAAGAACAGCAGAAAATACAATAATGTTTCCAAGATACAATGTGGGTCCATCTTGAAAATTGTAGGCCAGTCAAAGGCAGAGCCAGTTACTGAACTGAACTTTTAAAAGTTGGAAAAAAAAAATGTCGTCTTCTTTTTCTTCTGTAAAATTGTCCATGTAACGATGATATTAAAAATGTTATGTCAAATGTCATCTTATTACATTTTTCAGAGCTTCCAATTAAATCTCACAGTCTTCCAGGGCACAACAATTCCAATCTGAGGAAGTCCACGAGGGCAAAAGCTGGAAAGTGGATAGTGAGTTTTTTTGTTTTTTTTTAAACTATTCTTTTCAAGTCAAGATAACACTTTATTTAAGTCCCCGTCATTTAGCAGAAATATTATTAAATAAATGGTTCATAAAACATTATAAGGAAGTTAGAAACAATTGTGTTTTACCTGATTGTCATTCATGATCAGCTTTTTTATGCTGGTCTCTATTTGGGTGTCCACAGGAGGAGTTAAAGTTGTTGACTCATGTTTTCCATGTCCACATGAATGCTAGGGATACTCAGATCAGCCTTGTGTGCAAGACTTTTATCCAAGTGCTGCAGGCAAGTTAAAATTTTATTTGGTGTCATATCATATGATGACACTGTCAACAACATGACATTCCACATGAGTTTATAATGGGACTTTACAGCTGCTTTGTGCCCAATTTGTGCTCTCTGTGTGGCAGTAACAAAAGGCAGCGAATGACTTTGCTGCTGAAACATCATTCTTTCTAATGGATAATGTATATGTTCTCTCAGATATGTATATATATATATATATATATATATATATATAATGTATATGATTTCTCCATCACTGCATATCAAAGGTGGAAGCTTTTTTCAGTGTCTTTGCTTGTTGATAGATGTGCAGTGCTGAACTGGGCACAGAGGCTTTTAAATGTTTGGCCCCATCTGCCTGGAACGATGTGCAGAAGGACTTGAAATTGACAAATCTCGTAACTCTGGGAGAGTTCGAGACAATTCTAAAAAACAGAGAATTAAGCTCAATCGGATCATGTCATTGCACTTGTAATCCCACTTTCTCTTTTGTAATCTTAATTTATTTGTGTTTTGTGTGTAACCATCTTGGCCAGGTCACTCTTGGAAAAGAGGTTTTTAATCTCAATGAGTTTTTTTTACCTGGTTAAATAAAGGATATTGCAGTGTGTTACAATCAGCAGAGCCTGTGACGTGATCACTGACTCATTATTCTGCGATCAAAGCTGCAGCACTTTATGGTTTAATAGATGGAACAAGTTTGCAGCAGTTTAGAGCTTGTTTACTTTTAAGACACACACATGCATAAAACATTATTGTACCATCAGCTGTTAGAGTATAATGGAGAGAGAATAAGCACTGATTTAGCACAGTTCTATTTTAGCATTGTATTGTCAATATCTGCAGAATTCATTAAGATCATGTTACTGTGTTCTCTTTCGAGAAAAGGTTGTTTAATGGAAACATTAACGCTACTTGCTTTGCTAAATAAAAAGAGCATACCATGCACTGGATAATGACAGAAGTCATGATAATCTAAATGTTTACTCTGATGTTCTGTTTTGTGATGCTCAAAAAAACACATTTAACATTGTTTCATCGACTTGATACTTCACAACTTAATGTTATTTTAGGAAAATTACTTATGAACATGATTTTGAACGGATAACAAATGTCAGAAGGATGGATTTCCATATGAGCTATATATGTGATTAGTGTTGACAGTAGTGTCTGGTTAAATGAGAAAGTCCTGCATTCAAAATCCTACTCAAGTAAAGTGCAGAAAGATTATCAGATTATCAGATTATCATTTCAATTTGGGGTTGAAATGATTTATCCCTCAAAAGGACAATTACTTGTTCTCTTAACTTCCACCTCTTTGGGCCATGAACAGTTACCTCAATTAAACCAACTTCTAAGTTTAGAGGTGAAATCACTTTTGGTGGAACTGCTAACATCTCATACATATGCAAAATGGCTTGTTATGGATTTGTTATGATAGCTGTGAAAAATGTAACAGGAAAAAAAGTACAATATTTAATTCTGAAATGCTGTTGAGTAAAGTGAAAGACAATGGAAATACTGTCTTAAGTATTAGTAGTGTGTGAGTAAATCTACTTAATTAGGGCATATGCCACTTGCGGCACTACTCCTCTCAAATCCCAAATAACACACACACACACACACGCACGCACACACACACACACACACACACACACACACACACACACACACACACACACACACACACACACACACACACACACACACACACACACACACACACACACACACACACACACACACGCACACTAGCACACTTGTTTGAGTCATGCATGAGAAGTCTCTCTGGGGTATACTTGACCCCGAAAATGAGTAACATCCCTCTGTATCATGAATTTTTTATCTTTTTCAGTATATTACTTTTTGGCACACATATTACTATAGTGTAAAGAATTACAGTATAGTAGCTAGTAGGTGTAATAACAAAGCTTTTTGGACATTTGATTTCCTCAATGCTTTTCTACATACTGGATCGAATAAGGTCACAAGAGAAGATAATATATTATAATTATTACAGTCATTATTATTACTACTATTACTACTACTCATACAGCAGTGGTGACCTCACATAATGAGAAAGTTAAGCCAATGTAAACAACACACAAGTCAAATAAAACAGGTCATGATCAGAACCGTCAAAAATAAGGAGAAAGCAGGGTTTTTTTTTTTTAACTGCCCTGAGACTGTTCACACCAAAACACCCATAACTTCATTTCCAAACATGTGACATGTGTTAACTGGATGCCCTTGAAGCCTTATCATGTAAATCACCGTACAGCAGCAGATGCCTGAGATTAAAACGGACGTCTTCTGCATTATGTCTCGGTAATCCAATCCTACTGGATGCAACTTTTGAGAGACTGCAGGGGGAAAAAGTGGTTTGGCAAAAGCCCTGCGATCTGTTGAATGTAGAGTTTGTTTGAGGGGTGAGAAAATATGTCATTTCGGAGTCGTGGTTTATTCCAACGTAAGAGAGTGCGCACCAATGAGAGGCTGTTACGCTCCACCCTACCTGCCCCCCCCCCCCCCCCCCTTTTCCATCCACATACTCACTACTGAACACGACCTGCCGCCTGCCACATCTGGAGACGCTTCCCCAACACGAGAAACTTCAACTTTTGCGTTTGACTTTGTAGAAACACTCAGGCGTTTTTGCGAACTATCAATTCGTCAGGGAGACTTTGGCTTCCTCGCGATAGTAAGTAGAGATTCCTGAAGCCAAGTTGGCGTTTCTCTCTTTCTCTTAGCCTTTTTTTTTTTTTTAGTTAAAAAGAGCCCGTTAGGGAGTTTCATGCATTCAGTTGCTGTGTAATAGCCACGCGAGATTGTGTTATAGTTGAACGGTTTCTGTATAAATGACACTTTTCCATGTTGTGCGTTCATGAGTAACTGGGACGGAAATGGGAGTGCGGGACTGTAGGGAATAAGACGTATATGAAACGTTTGTAATTGCACGCTCTGCTCTGTCATATTATTATTATTTTTTATTTTTTATTTTATAGTTAAATGTTTAAATCGAACCATATCTGAGACCCCTGCTGTTTCACTGACGCCAGCACGATACTATCTCTAAATACATAACTGTGTTGATGGTATCACGTGTCAGAGGGAATCAAATTGTGAAATCCAACAGCGACTGGTGATGGAGTGATAGGCTACATTTCGGGCTTATTTGTGCCCAACACTGATCTAACATTTTTGGAAGAGAGGGCTGGAATAAGCCATAAGGCGCACAGCTCCATACTGAAGTGTTTAAGTTAGTCTGAGGGGGAAATTTAAAAGACCTAAAAATACAGCGTTGGTTTCTTCCCTACAAAGAATCATTTGAACTTCCCACCGCAGAGGGAGAGCGACATAAATAGTTCTGACATGTGGATGTAATTTCAGAAGAGGAAAAAAGACAGATGCGGAGAAATAAAGGCAGCGGGCTGAGCATGAGCATATAGTAGATTATAGGAAATTAAATCGAGGGCAGAGCGAGGCGATTACAGAGTTATGGTTTCACAAGCCGCCATAAGCATCGAGAGGCCAGATGGAGTGAAAAAACACAACTCGCTCCACTTTGAAGAGAGTTAAGTAGATTAAATCATTTCATCTGAGCATCATCGGCGTCTGTTTGAGCCGCGCCAAGGACTCTTGGAGGTAGAGCTGCCTCAGGTCAGGGATGGGATCCGCTCTGCTGCTCCACAATCTGGACTTTCTTCTCATCTCACTACTCAGCAGTTTATGCCTGGTAAGTCTTTTTTTTTTCATTTCAACACATATATATATGTAGACAATAACCAAACTGTTGCATTTGTGAACTGTATAAAGGTCCAGTGGTGCCTACTCTGTACACACATCACTTACAGCACGTCAGAGAGCAGCTGCTATTGCATCTGTACATATGTGTTTGCATTAGGAGACGTTAGGAGAAAAAAAGCAATGGGACCTGGATTTTTAATCAGATAAACATGCATGATGATCATATCTGCAAAACTGACTCTCAGCTTTTGATTTCTACTAAATGTGCTCATCGCATCTCATGCAAATCATGATTAAGGCAGGGTGGATTGAGTTGTAGGGAAAGGTGTTTGAGGGCTGAATGCGCCATATCCACATTGCCATGACACCTTTGTCTCTGTGTGTCACACTTCTTCTGTAAGTGAACACAAGATAAATCATGTGAGTTTAAATGGTTGGGCTGTGTATTGGCACATATTGACTTGTTGAACTGGGCTGACGGGGGCTGGGAGGGCTCCTCACAACAAGCAGTAGTGATTAGGGGTCACACTCTTGTTCACTCATCTTCCCCCAGTGACAACAACACAGTGTCTGTGTAAACCAGCGCCTGGTAACCTAGTTGTGTAATAGGCAGGGCATTGTGTTTATTACAGAATGTCTCAAGCTCTCACCTGACTGAACCAAAGACCGTCTTTGTCATTAAGATGGGAGTCAATATCTCATTCATAACTTCAGTAGCAGCTGAACAATTTTGCCTCTCAGATTCACAGCTGTAATGATTTACTTTTGCCAGACATTGTGATTTATAATTGCGCCTTTAAATATTGCCATAGCTGTATCCGACGGGCTTGAAGCACACACACACACACACGCCCGCACATGCACTCACACACACACACACACACACACACACACACACACACACACACACACACACACACACACACACACACACACACACACACACACACACACACACACACACACACACACACACACACACACACACACTGTGCAGGCAGAGCAACACACCAAGTCTGTTCTGTGTGTTTTGGCTGAGGCTGTTGTGCATTCAACAGGCAGTTCGCCCAGGCTCTGAGGTACAGTGCATTTTCCCAGTGATGTGGTCCATCACTGTACCGCAGTGGACCTCTAGGCTCATTGGTTTAGATGGCAGAGGAAAACAATTATAACATTGCTGTGTATTTATAGCTGATTCAACATTCAGTCGTTAAAAGGCTCTGTCTATGCATGGTGTTTACCCGTTTTTAGGTTTGATGTTTGCTTAGTCTTCCCCTCCACAAAAAAGTCTTTTTTTCCCCAAACTGTGACCAAACGGCACGTCGTTTTTACTGAAAAGCCAATGCAGAGAGTGGAAAGTGTGTGTCTATGTCTAAAGAAAGAATACATGTTAAATTGAGACATACAGTTGTTAAACTACAGGACTCTGACACTTTCCAGAGGTTTAGCAAATCAATCATGGTAATATCCTGGTATAATGAATACAGATTAACTGGTTGGTCATATGTATCTAACAATTTTACCTAAAGGAAATTGGCTTATACAAGAGCAGATAAGGAATCTCCAATGTGTTTTACACCTCAGCAGGCATACTTGCATTAACAGCACACAGACAAAACACTACTGGCTGCCTCACTTACTCAGTTATTACATTTATTAAGCAGAAGCACTTCTTTCAGGAACCTTAGTGAGCATTTAATTTATCCCTCATGACTGTGTTTTCCTCCGTGATGACTTGCATGTGTCTGGATCCCCGCTGGAAGGATGGGAGCTGAATCTGCCTGCTTTAGCCAAGCATTATGTCAGCATTGTGAACACAGTCATGTTTTTGAAGTAAACAAGGTAGTTATGACTCGTTTGACTCGGGCTGGGCGATGTACCAATATTATATTGATATTGGGATATGATATTAGATTTCTTTTTAGATTTTTGATATCGTAACATGATATAAATGTTGTATTTTCCTGGTTTTAAAGGCTGCAGTACAGTAAAGGGATATCATTCAATGAATTTACCAGACTGCTCTAGCTGTTCTGTTATAGGCCTTTACACACTTAGTCATTACGTCCACATTACTGATGATTAGTTATCAAAAATCTCAATATGTTAATGTTTCGTGAAAGCACCAACAGTCAACCCTACAGTATTGGTAACATCATTATCAAGGCATTTGATCAAAAATATTGTGATATTTCATTTTCTCCATATCGCCAAGCCCTAGTTTGAGTATGCAGAAAATATCTGTACGACTGAAGCCCAGAACTTTTTTATTTAGTTTTATTCTTTTGTAGAGAAACAGTGGCTTGTTTCCTTGATGTGACATAAATGTCTAGTTTAAGAAGTTGAATCTCTAGGACTAGGATTGTAGTCTAGAGTTTCATCAAAATGCATGTAACACAAGAGAGAAAATGTACCATAAAATATTATTTTGATATTAAATCACTTTCCCCCTGAGTTTATCATTGAACAACCTTTACAGTTGACGGTCCTAAAAAAAAGCACGTAGTGCCTCTCAGAATAACCTTTCAGAGTAGCTTTATTATATCTGAAATTACCCTCAATAGAACTTCACGACACAGATTAGAGTGTGGGATAATCTCATCTCAATCCGTCTCTGGTAATTAGGGGCAGCAGATTACTTTTCTCTAATTCATTTGAGCTGCTGGTGCATTTGTGAAACCGCCCTTAATAATGAAATTTATTTTTGCATGCCCTTTTCACTAATCTCTAGAATGACTTATGATAATTCTTTTCCACTTTTGTCTGAGTTTGTATGTGTGTGTCCAATGTTATTGGCATGAAATGAAGATTCCCTTTTAATTAAACATGCTTTGTTATTCATCTCTGTTATTCAGAAATACTTTGTTATTCAACTCTGATATTCATAGAATAGCTCATAGATTTTCACCATGAAAGTTTTCTGATAACACATGATGGCGAATGGTGATCCTATTCTGTAAGGCTGAGTCATTTGAGTTTATTATATTCAGTATTGTCCTTTATTGTCTCTCTATGTAAACATATTGTGGCAACATTGTCATATTAATACATTTAATAGAGTCAAAGAGATTTTTTTTACAAGATTTTATAAAAATCATTTGACTCAATGGGAAACGGGCGTTCATTTTTTTTTCCGTTTTGCTTTCATTTTGCATACTGTTATTTGCTGTGCTAATGCTGCAATAATTATTGTAATATTAATTGTGCCATAATTGCTCACCCCCAACTGCAATGTTTCATTTTCTTTCAAGCCCACACACAACAGTTGAGTTGTTCTACTTAATTGAATGTGCAACACTGATTACTCTTGATTATGACTCATTACCATTTGAAAAACAATTGTTGCCTCTTCACAAAATTACAAGTGACATGAAAGTAAAACTCGTCTTATAATAGCCACCTCTCCTAAAAGATGCCACCTCTGACCAACGAAACTGGATCATTTGTACGAAAAGGATTTCGTGTCTAATGCTTAGCTTTTAGTTTTGTACTTTTCTCTCATTAAGTCATGTCTAGCAACAGCTAATTGACCATAGCCCACCTTTAATGTTTTCATTAATCTACTCAGGGCATTCAAACGGCCTAGATCTATAGACTCCCTCTCAGACTCCATTAAGACAGAGGGACAACACAGCCCTGTAAGGATCAATTTGCTCATCTCAGTGTCATTTCCTGTCTAGTAGGTTTCATTTATCATTTATTTTTAATTAAAGTAAAAAAAAGCCAGACATATGCAAATTACACAAAAGGTATCATTAATGTCTGAATTCTGAGGGTCATTATATTTGAATTTAGTTTTAGTGCAAGAATCACCATGATTTGTTGGCTGCTTTCAAAGCCCTTCAAATGATACATATAGAGATACATATGATACAAAAGGAGATTTTTGTGTTTTTTTCCCCCAAGCATTGAACAGATTTTACAGCTTAGGCTTCTTTTAAAAGAAATCCATTAGTGATGTGCTTTATGCTTGGCTTAACCTATCTCCACTCTGATTTTGAACATCACAGAGAGGATGTTACCGTATTGACATTGGTCACTGCAGTAAGTTGCCTGTTAATTTACCAGTCAGAGCCCACTGACCCAGTGCTCACAAAAACAATGAAGTAACTGTAAGGAAGCCCCCAATCTTGACGCAATTTATTTGACTATTTTCACTTTATCCAGTTCAACTTTAGCAGCTGAGGTTCCATGGAGCGGAGTGCTAATTGTTGCATGGCGTGAGCAAATGTGAGCCCCTTAGCATTGTAGGGCAAAACAAAGCATGAGCCATCTGGCCATGCGAATCCACACTAGAAAAAGGAACAGACAAATGTATTTGTTATGTTGTTGATGATAATCTAGCATGTGGGCTCACAACCAGCATTGTTTATGAGAGCCACTCAGGAATTAATGCATTTTAGAGGCCATATTTTGGGAAGGTCAATATATCTATGCCTAGAGGGGATCAAGTACAGATCCGTTTTGTTTGTATCAGGTGCCTTGGGTATTTCTATATAGAATATTGTGATTGCTTCCCCTGATTCTGTCTAGTGAATTCTTTCCTATTTCAGGATATTACTTTGGTTTGATAGCTGCCACACTGATCAGCTTCACGGACTAAACAGGCAGTAAGCTTGAAAGCAGCCCAAAGGTAGTGACATATTTGTATGTTGACTTATTTGACTTATCCTACAGGCAGGAAAGGGATGAAACATTTTTTCTTATAGCATTAATAAGAGAGTTAATGATTTTTGTCCAACAGCGAATTCTCATGGTTTTTCCAAAGTGCAGGGCCCTGATACTGATGATAATAGTATCTGGTTGTTTGGAGAATTTTAATGGTGTTTATGTGCGCTTCATTGCTGGCGGTCAGTCCTAAATGTCTCATGGTTATTACTCTGGCTAAATTAATAGAAAATAATGTTTAAATAATTATGTTGAGTCAAAGTATGGGACTGGGAGAGGGAGCTATATCAGAGAATGTCAGTCTCTTTGCTAGAAGTGGGGCGAAAAAACGGTTTTGAGATGATTCTTACTTGAAAGATTGCTGTATATTTGGATGCAGAAAAGTCATTAATCCAAAATGTGTTAATGTGTTGTAAATGTTATGTATGTTGATTAGTTGCATGAGACAAAAACAGAATGGAAGTCCTTCTTCGCTGCAGATTCGTGTTTATCGCTGCATAAATGTGACTACACTCGCATGTACTGTATTTTGTAGAAAAATTAGAGCATTTGGTCCATGTGCTTAAAGTTATAGTCCGTATGATTTTCATCTATTTAATTGTCTTTTAAGTTACCATCTATCAAAGGCTGAATTAAAACAACAGTGACTGATCATATGACCCACTAATGAAAGCACTTGTACCTGCCTCTTTGCCGAGTATTACAATATGTTGGTCTGCCGGTGCACGTTATGCTGTGTTCACTTGTACTCAGAAATCGGGAACTTTATCAGGATTTAGGCTTGTAGTAACGGCAGAAGTGTAACAGGAACACGTGTGTGTGTATGGATTTAAGAGGGTAACATGTAGGGGACCAACTAGAAGTAGAGATGTGAATGTTTGCCAATAAAGTTTACAAAAGAGAAAAAAAAAATCAATACACGACTGCAAATGTGACAAGGTGGAGGGCTCTAGTCTTGCATTTAATCACATCTTAATGCCAAAGAGGCTGCTAGATCTCAAATCTTACAAATTATGACTTTAAGCCCGGCTACAATGTGCCATCACATGTGAAATTGAATATTTACATTTTTTCAAAATAAATGAAAGAAATGAATTAAATTTTGCATTTACGGCCCTAATGATAGTTGTGTATAACTACACTAAATGATAATGGAAGTAAAAGTTTATGTTTGTTTTAAGTATGGATGATTACAAATACACTTTTTTTAAAGTAGCAAGTAGCCTAGTCACACAGTAAGAAATAATAAACCATGTATAGAAAGGAGTCTTGTTGGAACCACTTCAAACAAAATTACATGGCTACTAAAGTGCAGAAAACACATTCATTTGAATGGAAGATAAGGAGGCAGTTTGATTGGTTATCACTGATGCAGGCCTCCATCATAAGCCCCTTTCACACAGCCTGTTTGTTATGGGGATGTTGTGCCTTTATAACCTGTCTGTCTGTGTGAAAGGCATGGAGACGGACTAGAGGGACAGATCTGTTGAGCTTCTTAGCCAGCAAGGGATGTAGTCACAAGCCGATGTATGTGTGAATGGGAAAGCCGGCAGGGCGGAATGACTCACAGTAGTGATGTGCGAGTCGACCCACAGGCAGGTCAAAAAGTAACAAAGCAGCATTCAGAGTAGCATAAGTTATAAGTTATTAATAACTTAACAAAAACATTGCGTGCAATAGTCCACTGTTGCTTCCCCTCTCTCATTTCTCTTTCTCTCTTCCTCTCTCAAACACTCAGCGTCCTTCTCTCTACTGACGGTTGCGCTACTACAGTATAATGTATAAAGTTGTCAGTTTGTGGGTTGGGTCGACTTCGAGCGGTTGATTAACGCTGCAGATCGGTTCACACACACCAGATGCCAACGCCTCTTTTGCTTCTAGAATGCCAGGGTTCTGCGTGGATTCCGAACTAGGGCAGCTTTACGCAGCCTTTGCTTGTCCTAAGTAAATGACCAAAAATACAGCGTTCTAATGTTCCTTCATTACAGCACTGTTGCGGGATCTCTGTGTGAAAAGCCCTTTTATCTCTCCAAATTTTAACCAGTTTTCAATGGTGCAACAAAATGTGTTGTATGCCCCCGGTCATAAAATCACCAAACATGAGTCACCCTATGTGCCAACACCTCTGATTCCTGAAAACAGAGTCTGAAATGCTGTAATCCACTATCCTCCCATCTCTATTTTTAACTTTAGTTTCACATATTTCACAGAAAAATGTTTGTTTTGACAGTACAGAAAGGTAGAATAATTACTACTACTACTACTACTACTAATACAGAAATATCAATCATCAATATCATTCTATGAATATCTGTTTTCAGAGCTTTGCAAAGTTTGAGGGCATTGGGACTGAACCAAAAAAAAAACCCTGTAAAGTTTTGCACCATACAACCAAAACAATAAGCTGAACGATGCTAAAACACTATTGTAATAATCCTCTTAGTGTTTGTCACTATGAGCAACTCATTTTGTATTACACATAGTCATTTGACCCATTGTTATTGCAAGATACTGATTCTTGGAGCTTTGGGGTTTTGTTTTACACAACTAGTTCCGTCTTTGGTAATGTATAACAGTGAAATATTACTTTATTCATTTTGCATACATTTGCAGTATTTTGACAGTTGTGAACATTAGTTCATGTCTGTCTGAAGCGAGGAGTTCCAGGCGCAGGCAGCATGGTACACTATGTGTACTATGGTTGAAAATCTGCAAAGTTTCTCTTTAAACAGAGCACTCACATAAGCTACACACATAATGTGGCCAGGCCGACATATTTTTGGAATTTATGAGCGATTCTCTGTGAAAATCAGGAGGAGGAGGTGCATAGAAGCAGCTGTTTGCAGCTTACAGCCCCCCCCCCCACGCCCTCTCTCTCTCTCTCTCTCTCTCTCAATGATTATCCCATCACTTCTCTGTCATTTCCCCTCTGAATTAAGTTCTATTTACAACCACGAAAGGCGAGTAGGCTAAGAAACCAAACTAAGTGAGATGTTCTGTCAGTCCGTCTATTGATCTGTGCACAGTCTAAGTATTCGGCACAGTCTAAGTATTCGGCACAAGGTCGCACCTACACATGCACAAACAAAACCATCATAATAATTAATGTTGATGCTTCATGAACAATATTGGATAACCATTCTTTATTTCACAGGCTATTTGCTATTTCTTTAAAAAAAAAAAAAAAAAAAAAACAGCCCCCAAAGCATTCAAATATTGATTTGGATGTAGATTACCATGGCAACGATTGAAGCTGCAAAGCATTCGGGTCAACCCTAAGTGGTTTTTAACAAGTTTCTAGAATGAAGTAACACAAAGTATCACATCAACCCAACACAAAATGACGACAAGCCATCAGAAAACTTCCTGCAGATGTTGACTGTTTTTTAACTCTTAAAAAGCTCTGATGAAATGTGAAAAGCTTTTTTCCCCCCGCTGTATTGTCTTACTCTGCGCAGAAAATTACCCACAGGCTGGATGACAGTAATGAGGGGTGACAACAGGTCAGGGAATTTAAAGTTGTGTTTGAGATACAGTTATATGGATAGGGCTTTAGACCCCAGGAAGCTTGCAGCTCTGTGGAGACGGTCCACAGACACTTTAAGTGAAATGTCACATCATTGAGTCAATGCTATCAGCTTTGAGAGTATCATGAACTTGTGTGTGATGGACAGTGGAGAATTGGAAATCAGCAGTAGTATATAAAACTGAAGGACTTGAGAGGGAGTGTTCTAGTGTACAGGTGTTATTTATACCCACCTTGGTTAAACTCTATTTCTCCATCCAAATGAGATTATGTGGTTGGCAGATTTGGGACATCCTGTTTTTCAATTTAGTTTTACAGCACGTAATGTGGATTTAAGCAGCATGGAGGTGTAAACTCTGTATCAGCTGCTGTAAATGGCTTGTCGCTGTAGATCGTGAGTCACTCGCTGTCGTCACCGGTCAGTTAACATGTTTGCCTGAATTTTCCTGGGATCAGCATGGGATTGAGCTCACAAAGGCAACTTGTAGTGGAAAAATACCCTTCACACACATATCATTATGCTCTGTATTTCACTGCAGAGCTTTACAGTAGCTGAGAGGATTCCTGAGATAACTGAATAATCAAATTTCTTGAACTTTCTCCTAAATGCATACATCCTGTAACACTGTTATCTTTTTTTGTCTATTGACTGACACATTGCTTGGTTTTTAGAGGGCCTGTGAGTCAGACTCATAACGTGTGTGTTAATAGGAGAGTCTTCAGTTTCACCAGCATGGTAAGGTTATACCATGGCTGTGTTTGACTCAGGAAAGGGCTTGTTTTCTTGACTTACCGTGACCTCTGCTTCTTTTTTTTCTAAGCTTTTCCACTTGAAAAATGGCAGAGCATGTGTAACTCAATGCCACTTTTACACCTCACTGGAAAAGTTACACTTCTAATAGATATTTTAATGATGTGCCTCTGTTCTATGAACCTGCTGCATTCATAAAGATATGTCGTTTGGCTCTGTACACTTGGCTTGAGTGGCAACATAATCTTTTTTATATTTTTTTGTATACTTTTTATTATCTTAACCAGGACTACTTCATGGCTGAATACCCGGAGACATGCTGTGTGTTGTGATGCGTATCTCTTGAGGCGTTAAATCCACATCCATCTGTATAACATTTGATACATTTCAGAGTGATAGACTGCCTCTCCTCTGTCAGTCTTTGATAAGGTGCTCTGGTTTCTATCTTCCACTCAATTAGTGTTGAGCTGAGCATGTTCAGTATCAGCATAGTTTTCACCCAAGCATTGCACTAATAAATGCTAAAAGTGAAAGCCACACTGATTGATTGTCAGAACTGTGATTTTCCAGTTATGCGGTTACCTGCTGTATCAATAACGTGATGCAGGCTTCCTTGCATGCAATGTGCTTGGAATCCCAGAATACCTCAGTTGAGTTGACATGTGAAAATTCTCAGCTATGTAGATGCCTTTGCCGTTGACCCACGGTTCTGCTCAGCCCTACCCCCATCGTTTTTTAAAGGATTGAGTTTCAAATATACAGAAGTTCCCAGACCCATTCTAACAACCTAAATGCAACACAAATCGAGTTTGTAGACAATTCCAAGTCAATTCCACAAATGATCACAAGCAGGAGGAGTAGGATTTCACACATCTGATCCAGTTGTTTACGTGATTTGGAAGCAGCTCAAATCTTGGGCAGGAATACTCCCCTGGCACATGACTTATGGCTGAGAGGAGGCCAGATTTCTTAAAAGGACCTTTATTAGTTTCATTGCAAAACTCTTGGGCTTATGGGTTTGTATGCAGTTCACAGCGCCAGATTTTCCAGCAATAAGTAAGAAATCCTCACACTGCAGTACAGGGGGACACTCAGCCAATTTAAATTCAGATAACACTGTGAAGTTTGGCCAGACTTTACTGTGTTAGCTCCATGGCATTTAACACATGAGCCTGTGAGAGCACACACTCTGAATGTGGTTGCAAAGTTAGCGTTCAATTCATAGCAGATCTGAAGTTAAAGTTCTATACTAATATCAAATTTTGAAGAAATGTTTAGGAATGAGATTTATAAGTTTAATCAAATGTTAATTGTGTATCAAAGGGCAGATAGATGGATAATTCAAAGTGTTTTCGCAAATGTTTTTGCAGGAGTTGTTCCTCCAACATTAGGCGATTTTCAGAATCAGAACCAAAAATACTTTAATCATTATTTAATTATTTAATTTAAATTTATTTTGCTCATTGGTCGAAATTCACTGTGTCTTTCCTTGGTAGACTGGTGACGTTTTTGTTGGGACAGGCTCCAGACTTGTGAGCGAGTGAATGAGCGAGCTAATTAAAAGAACACAACATTTTGTTTGATTATATTATAGCTCTCTGTGTAAATGTTTTTGCAGGTTTTTGGGGGGGATTTGCTAATTTCATGTTTTATCAATTAAAATAAATGTTTTAAAGTCCAACAGCAAAATAATGCTAGTGCATCAGTGCATTGCACCAAACATATGGTGTTATGGGTGCATGGCGTTACTTCAACTTGCACAATGTCTGCGTTCATGTGTGTACAAATGTGCATTACACAGATACCTTGTATGAAAAGTAGCCCCTGGATTTGCTGCTGTATTTACTATGTAGTAGCTTGTAGTGTTTTAGAATTATGTTTCATAATTTAATTTTAAATGTTTTAATTTCAGAATTACCATATGAGTCTAAAGCGAAAATCACTTAGAATTTGTGGCTTATTTCTATTTTTATGGGTGATGTAATGTGCCATGAACACTTGTGGACAATCCAGGCCTTTGTGTGGAATATGTTTACTGGAAATGTTATTATTGATGTGTTATTATTGATGTGTTATTATTGATTAGGTTTTTCAAATATAATTGGCATCAGGGCTAAAGAAAGGACTGTAAAAGCCAAAATATAAAATATTTGGGTCTATATTTTGCACTAAAGTTCTTAATAAAATGACAAAATACACACATGAGTATACAAACATAGGCTTAACCATGTGATTCTTTTATACTAATAATTGTGATATATCATTAGCGAGATATGAAATGATTTATTACAGGATAGACTATTTTGGTCATATAGTCCAGCCCTACTTCAATGAAAACTTAAAAATGAAACTCTACTTCAATCAAAGTCTTGGGGAGCACTACTGCTTATGTGAAAAAGGTTATAAGAAACCTTTTCTGGCTCCAGAAGGAGCTGCGCAAAATCTGATGAATAGATAAAAGGGATTTCAGTCAAGTGTGCCTCAATTGACGTCAATTTTATTTTAATCTGCAATCTGCAAGGCAGAGTTATCTGGCTTCAGTTTGTATGAAGAGGCAGATGTTGTGTTACCTTGCACAGCAAATGGATTCTTTCAATATCACAAGTTCACATGAAACTCCATCTTGTTAGGGTCAAGTAATGCATTTGTGTCGGAAACACCAGCGGTTTGGACCAAAACAACAATGTATAGAGGTTAGCATAGATGCTGCAATAGTATCAGTTATATCAGAACTGTAAAGTATTTCTTCATTGAAAGAAGAACAGCGTAAGGTACTGAAGGCTTTTCTCGATGGAAAATATGTTTTTCCTAATCGGGCTTCGGCAAGAGTTTGATAGACAGATGGTTCATCCAATCACTTGCCAAGTGTGTTGTCAAGTGCCTGCCCTTTTTCCAAACATGTTTCCAATGATGGCTTTTCAGAGGGTGCAATGTAATTAACCATCTGGCATATCAGGTTAGATTTTGTGTTCCCTGGGGTCAATTTCAAAGGGATTACTAAATAATGCAAATGAGGGAAAGCTCATAAACCTTGGTACTTTATGATCCTATGATATTCCAAGGATCAGTTCAAATTCAGTTCACAATTGCTTTAAAGATGAATTCACAGTTTATTATCTAATAAAAAATGTAAACCCAGGAACGTCCTGTTATAATTAGGCAACAGTGAAAACCCCCAGCATCCTACAATATATGGTAAAAAATAACAACAAGCAAACCATTGGTTTTGTGTTTTTAGTGGCTGCAATATGCAAAGCAAATTCATTTTAACTGTGTTACCGTTGTGTTTCAGTGCACTGAATCTGTGATACTGACTTGCACTGTTCTCATCCGTGCACACTTGTTGCCTTTTGCTACAGAATCAGCCTTTTCTTAGTTCAAGCCATTTTCAGTCAAATATAGACACGGCTCAAAGACTTAAAACCAGTGACCCTCTAGCAAGGGGAATGTAGAAAGCCCATGCTGACAGGCTAGTTGCAGGCCTCTCAGTTGAGCACACCATGAACAATGTAAAACATGAACATGCCCATGTGTGCTTACATATTCTTCACTTACTAGACTAGTACTAAATCCTTTAAATGCAGTCATAATGTGATGTATATTTTTATCTCTGAAGTTAATCCATTAATAGCTCTGCATATCATTTAGTGAATTTATAGAAGCAGATATGGAAGAACTGCTTTTTATAGTCAGCAGGTCTGTGAGAAGCATTTGACAATAATATTTTAAAAAAATGACAATATATTAGCCAGTGATGAAACAAAGTTAAAGGGCCCCTGTTCGCTTGTTTGGTAAGATTTTTTTACCTATATTTTAAGTGTTGTAGAATGCACAACAACGTCCACAATGTTATTTGTATAATCTCCCTTAATATCTTGTGTTTCAAATTGACTTACTGTATGTCTTGTGAAGGCTTTTTACTGGAAGTAACACTGGAAATTGTGGTGCGTGTTATTTATGTTAACCCTTACAGTATTGCTTTAGGGAAAGACGCAATACATGCACATTTAAAATATAATTTTGAATGTCATAGTAATGTTACTATCACATCTTGTCATTTTTTACGTATCATGAAAATTTGTGGCATGACTTTGTCCTTGCTTCAGGATTTTAAAGTGGGTTTGTGCCAGAATGGGTCCTCTGAAAGGGACCTTAATCAAGGTGAGACCAACTGCCAAGGTTTACTCTCAGCAGCCTCCTCAATAAGCAGTTTAAAAGGATGGAATATAAGCAGGCGATGGGAGACAACTTGGCGTGATTAATTGGTTCCTAATTTGTCTGCAATTTAGAGGCTATATTAGGAAATCACTAACAATTGAGGTTCTTGTAGAAATATTCTGTCCTTGCCCTAGTTCTAAGCAGGCTGATTGGTGCCAATGTGGTTAGCAGTGGAAAGGGGACTGAGGGCTTGGAGTGTTGCCCTTTACATGTCTCACATTTTTGTACTCAGCTCCTTCTTTACCCAGTTGTTAAACCATACGTCCACAGCACTGATTGCTCTACTGTGCTCCGTTATTGCTGGTAAAGACACACAACCTACTAGCTGCAGAAGCTATGATTATCAGAGTGATATAAAGTAGAGTGAGAAGCAGCATCAAATTGGTTTCTGGGTTCTGGGTTTCACTGTGCTCAGTCTTACGGGTCAAACTGGTCAAATTCTCCCAGTGTCTTGGACATGCATTTTCAGATTTATGTTTCATTGAATTTAGTTGTTCAACATTTACATTATTGATGAATATGCAGATTATTTCTCAATGAACTAGTTAATCATATGTTTAAAATGTCAAAATTGTGAAAAAGGCCTGTGGCAATTTCCTAAAGCCTAAGGGAACATCTTTGAATTGTTTGTTTCCGACCACCTCCAAAAGCGAAAAAATATTCCCTTCATGAGACAAAGGAAAGCTGCAAATTCAAATTTTCATCAATATTTTTATATTTGGTTACCAAAATACTGGCTGTCAATTTCAACTCTAAACAGTTGGGGTGAGCGATAAGAAATATAATTTCGGACATTATATGTTATTAAAACAGTATCACATATTGAATGTAGTATATCCATAGTTATTGTAAAATTGTACATTTTGTTGGCCAATACTGTTTTTTTTTTTTTTTTTGGCTGATTCAGTGAATTAAATACGTCAATATGCAACATTATTGCAACTCAACCAATGGCCTAATACAAACAGAGCAAATAAAGCAAACTCAAAACAAACCTTTTTTTCTCATATGTCTAACAATACATATAGTCATATTGTGCATCTATTATTGATAGTGATTGTCTTTTTTGTTGTTTTTTTAGTAGCTAGTATTTACTGTTTCACCAGGTTGCGATAACTCTTAAATAATCCTATGACTGAGTAAATGCACACATTTAAATATGGTGATGTGTTAAAACTTGCTTGTTTGCATTTCAGGCTGAACTTACTCCCTGCAAAAACTGATGCTTTTAAAACAGGGGTGGCCAACCGTGCTCCTGCATGTTTCAGATTTCTCCCAACTCCAACAAACCTGATTCTAATGATGTGGTCCTTATCAGGCAGCTGAAGCTCGTCAGGGGTTTGATAATCATTGGAATCAGGTTTGTTCGAGTTGGGAGAAATCTAAAACATTTAGGGCAGTAGCTCTCCAGGAGCAGAACCATCAACCACCACACTTATATTTTTTGACACATTGTCAGAATTATATCGTAAATTTGCCCCTCTAAAATAAGGGTAAAATGACATAATTGTTGAAACTGTGTGAGCAAAGTGATCTGAATGTCGAGAATACTGACGATGACTCAACATCCATTTAGTCTTGTGAAAGCGTTTCTCTGTAATAGTGCCACATCGGCTTTGTAATGTCAAAGAAAGTGGTATATGAATTGAAAAAAAAAATTCTGCAGGCAGCCACTTATAATAATGAAAGTGAGAGAGCTCCAATTCTGGAATAAGGTCTTGCAGAGGATTTGATATCATTTAAAGGCGGAAAAACATTTGTGGCAGTGTGAATGAACAGAAATAAACCTTTGCACACTCGATACTCTACCTGAACCATTAGGTCCACCTAGCAGTAACAATTCACTGTCATTATTAATTTATGAAACCTTTTGTGTATAAAAATAAATTACCTTTGGAAAGCTTTCAGACATTTTTAAGGCTTATCCTATGGTTTTTTTCTTGCATCAGTATGTATTTTGGTGAAAGTTTCATTAAAAATGTATGAGTCCATTAGAAACCTGTCGTCAATCCTAATAAATATTGCATAACCCTGCTTTCTGCGACCTCACAAGTACTGTTGGTCAATGCGATATGCAGGTATGTAATAAGATTGACCCACAAACTTGACATTTCGTTCATTATTACAGCTGATAATGACAAACAGAACGCCTATGTAATCAATTTGGTATGGCCTATGTCCCAACGTACAATGTGGGAATGTATTGTTTATGAGGTGACACAATGTTTCTCTCGAATGACAATCAACCTGAATGAATGATGCTTTTTGAATGCTAATATGAAATATCATCACATGATCTGATGTTTTATCCTGTTTTAGCCGATGTGATTTAGAGGATTACTGCTGAGGTTACCACGCTGTGACTGAGCTGCGACTGAGAGTGTATCGTATGCCGTTAATGCTGCGTGTGTAGTGAAACTGCACAATCACTTACACAATAATTTACATCGGAGAGAAAAAAAAAGGCCTATGGATTATAAATCCACTAAAATATATATATTTAACCTATAATCCTCATAATCTATATATAAAAACGACTAGGTTTACATGTTTTCTGAGCAGACAGTCACAAGTATTATTAGTTGACACTTTTTTGACATCCATTAAGATATTGTCCATTGCATTTTATTGTTGCGTAAGCGTTAGTTAAGCTTTTGATGAAAATTAAAATACCTGTTTTGCATTGGTTTATTGGAGGAACGGCTCAGACTTTGTGTATTGAATCATTTACAGCATGTAACGCAAAAAATAGTCCTTTTTAATTTTGAAGAACAACACAATCACAGCTATCTGGGCTTCATGTGATTCACGCTGACTCCCAGAGCACACACAATGTTTCCATCAAGGACAAAAGTACTGTTCTTCAAGCTTACGACCAGAGCAGGGTATAATTAGGAACTAAATGCTGCTTTAAGTCAGAATGTGGTCTGCAAGCATTTCCAAAGGACAACCAGTCTTGTGGTTTGTGGTTTTTATCATCAAATGCAAATTGCACAGTTGAAGAGGAGTGGCACTGACTCATAGAGTTTATAATATCCAGGAACCTCATCCGCTAAAACATTCATGCGGTGCAATATGTCAGAAGTAACATATTCATGTTTTTTTCCAGATAGTGGACAGGCCATTAAAAACAAGATTCAGCAGAGTTATAATTTTCTAGACCCCTATATTTTGTGGGGGAAAAAAACATACAGGAAAGTCCAAAAGCCCCTGGGATCAAATTTTGAATACATGCCAACAACAAGGAAGTGAATGTTAGCCTATGGTGTAAAGAATGGCAAATGACCAAAACAAGTACATAAAACAAACATTCCACTGTATTCCCATAATAGAGGTTCTTTACAGTTAGTAGAGTAAATATTTTCTGTATATTATTTATCATCCATATGACCAAGTGTGATCTAGAAAGTAAAGTCTCACTTTAAACGACTATTTACCCAAAAATCTCATCCTCACCGAAGGGTAAGCTAACAGAGAGAGGCATTATTGGGTGACTCTTAAGGGAGAGAGAAAATGAATATGGTTTGTTTATTCAGATAAAATAGTAAGAGAGTTCTAATCAGAGGTTTTATGTTGACAATCAAAACACTGAGTTATAACACAGAGTATGTGCATCTGCATATAACAAAACAATATAATAGTTGATGGAATGCTACTTTTGTCATCATGTGAAATTAACCCTGAATGAATGAGAATGTTGGCAGACACATTCCCAGATACTGTAAATCACTGTTAATGTCTGTAAATAATAAAAAAAAAGAAAAAGAAATACCAGAGTTAAATATTCAAGACCACATATGGATATGACTGGGGATTATTTCAACCCCAGATCATTCAATTCAATTCAATTCAATTAATTTCAATTCGATTCAATCCAATTCAATTCTGGGGGAATTGCAAAGGGGACAGTGCAAATTAATAAAACACATGATCATACATGGGTTAAAAACACGTGATCATTAGGAAAGGACAACAGCTCAACATCTAGCTCAGGTAAAAGTAAAGCAGTTACTTCCACCAAAAAGTAACTTAATTACTTGATTAGTTACTGAGTTACAAATAATAAATTAAGCATTTACTATGGAAAGTAACTACTGACTCCACCCCTCCTTAACGGAACTTAAAATACATGTGCATGTTGAATTATTTATGATAAATCTGAATATTATAATGAAATGGACACTCAGTACAGTGTACACAATTTTTTAATGTTGCTGTGGGACAAAGTGAGACAAATTTCAAGTATTATTGTAGATATTATTGTTACTGTGTTTATATTGTGCATCAATACAAATAACACGCTAGATGTTTTGGGGCTTTTTATATTTATTATATCATATGGAGAGAAGTCTCATTGGAATTGCTTGACACTGACGTGGAGAAGCACTTTTGTCCAGGGCATGATTTGAATATCACGTCTACATTCGTTCCTTTAATTTCATGTAAGGAAAAGTAATGGCTCTACTTCTAGTTCAAGAAGGCTACTGGGCTCGCTATTCCTATTATTGCTCTTTGACTCACTTTTGTCGTTGTGTGTGCAACCATGGGTGCACCTGCACAACTCTACTTTGATTGGCTGACCATGAAATTTTACTCTGCCTCAGCCAATCCTCTTCATTTGCACGGTTGTGTCGTCCCCCTTCACCAAGAAAGAACAGTAAAAAGATTTTTGCTTCCTGGCTTGGAGAGCTAGTTGGTCTGAATAAAACAGCTTCAATGAGCTTATAATTATAGTAACGCGCTGCATTTTGGCAGTAACGTAACGGCGTTGTAATGATGTGAAGACTAATCAATTAGATTACTCGTTACTGCAAAAAGTTATGCCGTTATTTTTAATTTGGTCTCAACTTTTCTGTCTCTCTTCGTCAGGCTACATGAGAATGACTTGTAAATGCACACCGTTAGCTTGAAACATGATACACTGTGTTTTTAAACTGACTAATTCCTCTGCTAGCACTATTTTAAAGCTGTATCGTTAATGTAGTCAACTGCTGCTGTAGTTTGGACCGTGCAGAGTTGGAGGTGTGGCAGCTGACCTCTTGGATCATGAAGAAATCAATAAAAGTAGTAGTAAGAGTAAAACGTATGCTGTATTAAAACAACTCTGGCAAGTACAATTTTCTCCAAAAAGTTACTTAAGTATATGTAACGTAGTACATGCAATCAAGTAAATTTAACTCATTACTAGCCACCTCTGCAAATGGGCATGGCTTATGTGGAAAGACTTAAAAAGAAAAAATTCTGAGATGCTCAAAACATAGTTTTTGTTTTATATTTCCATCCTCTGGCTAAATTTCATCACATTTGATAAGACACGTCTTTGGGTACCCAGCAATACAGCTGCCAGGTGTGAAGAAGGTCAGGTGAATGCTTCTAAAGATATAGGACAAACTGATTGACGGACAGATTCCTTGCTTTATAGTTTGATAGTTAGATGATTTGTAAAGGTGACAGGCAGTGTACTATAACATCGAAATCTGTCTATGGTATTAAGACAAGTTAAACATAATTTTTTTTTTTTTACTCTTCAGTTATATTTGTCAGGTGCACCACACCTCAGATTTTCTGCATTTAAATTCCAACTGTTGTTTCGACTCTCAACCGTTATCGGACTGAGGAGATCTTTTGGACTTTAAGTGGTACTTTAGTGACACCATCAATGTCTTCAGATTTGGCATACATTTTTACTTGGACCCAAGGATGACCTGATTAGATTTTGGAGGTCAAAGGTCAAGGGCACCACGCAAAACACATTGACCATAACTCAAGCATTCCTATGCTAATTATGACAACATTTCATAAAATGTCTAAAAGGGAAAAAAAATTATGAAGTGATGATATTTTACACCTAAAAGGTCGATTTCAGTGTGACATCATAATGCATCTGTCCATTATTCAATGCCTTAACTCAGGAACAAGGGGAGACACATCTTCAACCTGGCAGCAAAGATGCTTCCAGGTTGAAGATGTGTGGGAAGCATCCAACTTCACTAAAAATAAATACACTTAATACTTTATATTAAATTACTTCTTAATAAAATGCAACTTAACTGGTTGGCGGAGGCATACAACCACAAGCTGTAATTTTAGTTTAAATCCTAAAAAACATGCCCAGCTTTAAAGTGATTTCATGCATCCACACAAATAGTGTGATGTAAAACTAAAACAGCAATTTTCAAATAATATTCCCTCAAAATGTTTTTCACATCAGATTTTTTTGAGAAATTTGTTAGTATGTAGTACGTTATTATCAACTTATTCATTTCACAATATTGCGATTTATTACTTCATTATGACACAGTTCTGACACCAAAGATGATAAATTATCATATTGAACGATCGCCGTGGCCTAAAACAGCCCATAAAATTGCCAGTTTATATTAATTGCATTGAACTTTATTCATTCTAATATATAGGGCTATGTAACACCATAGATAATCTCTGGAAAATCCTAGCAACAAAGTCATGGCTAAGATACCCACTAAAGTTACCAAACTGCAGGGACTGTAAATCATACAGCCTTAAGAAAACATTGTTTAAATCTTCTCTTCTGACACAGTGGTTACTGTTCTCTAATTTTGCTCGCAATAAAAGATAACAGTATTTCAGAATGAATAAAGTATTAATACTTTGTTCTCTAATTTTGATCTCCAGTGTATATGTAGGAAAACTACTGTAACACAAGGTATTTGTTTATTGGGCTGCATTTTAAAATATCTGAAGCATTTTATTCAGAAATAAATGAGTCTCTGCTGCCATGGTTGTTAGAACATCTGGTTGAATATTAGTTGTGTTCTTTGAACTTGGGAGTTTTGTTCAGTCATGTAGATTTTTGGTATTTAAACCACTTTTTTATGGTCTGAGATACTATTAATTTTATAATTGGGCTGCATTTCATTGTTGACATACTAGATAATTACAGGCCTTTGAATTCAGGGGCATTTTTGCGGATCATTTAAGCTTTATGGATACCGGGGTTTTTTGCTTTGTATTTTCTAATGAAAGTCTACCTCACAAGCTGCAGCATTTCACTCTCTTACTGTAGGGCATTTCAGGAAATGACTTTGGTCAACCACAGCTTTCTTGAAAAAAGAAAAAGTGCTGTCCAAAATCAAGACTGTTGGTAATGTACCGGAAACCCAGTGTCTCAACTTAATGTATGCAATTTTTTTCTTCTCTTATTGAAATATTTTCATTTTTAATTACTATCCTTTGCCTACAAAATATACAAAAATCAACAAATGAACACTGAAGACATCTACAGTACCAGACAAGCTAAACCTTTATAACTAAATATAACTTTGCATTGAGTTACTGAAATAATATAGAAACCATATGTTGGAATTAGATGTGAAACTGTAAATGTACCTTCAGTATTTAGTCATAGTGGTTCACCGTCTTGACACACCAGCCTAAAAACAGTTCTATCAATATTGGTCTTATATCCTTGCAGAGAGCTGCAGTTTAAGTCATCAAGCCGCAGTTTGCGAAGACAAATAGAAACTTGTGGTTTATTCAAGTGGAGTTTGTATTCTAGCAACCTGTGATGAAAAAGCACGTATTTATATGGTGTGTATTTTTCTGATTTTGACTTTGGCACACACGCAAAAAGCATTTAACAAAAAGATGACTGTGTTTTGAATGAAATGCAGTAAATAAGAATGTCCATGTTTCTCCCTGTGAGATTTGTGTTTACTTTGGAGGTTTGGACTCTGGCCAGTGGAGGAGGAATAGTTTTCAGAAATAATCAGGGGGCACACTTATTACCCAGGATTCTCTTCTTAAAATGGTAAATAATACTTTTCAATGTTCCTGAGCTGGCATCTGTAGATGAAGCAAGATATTTCCCAAGTTTTTCAGAAAGAAAATATACCCCTTAACTGCATGCCTGTCTTAGTTTAATATTTCAAAGGGAATCAAACTGTGCTGTAAAGGTTAAGATAGTTGTTCTCAGTGTGCCGGAATGGCAGCTTCAATTACCTGACTTTTAGAAAACAGACAAAACACTGAGGTAAGAACCAAATTGTAACTGAAGTGTAGTAAATTGTCTGACATTTCCCTCCACTTTCTAGTGAAAATGACCATGATGACAAAATAAATGCAACATATAATATAAAGTAGATTCATAACATGTAATAATGCTTGTTGATTGATATGCATTTAAACTGAAAATGCACAATTACAAAACTGCTGAACCACGAAACTATACTTTACCCTGCTGGGATGATAATGGCCCTTGTCCTTTCAGAGCAGTTACCATCCAAATGCACTCTTTCTGTTTTCTTGTTGCTCCAGCTTTCACCTAAAGTCACACCAGCCAGTTATTCAGATGAAAATAGTGTAAATGTCTCAGGAGCATTCAGTGGAATATTCTATATTGGCATAGTTAGTACAGTAAACAGGTAGTATCTATCCTTGTTCGCCTGCGGTCTAATGTTGTTCCATCTGTGGTTGTTTACTGTGCAAAGCCATAAACGTCTTCATTCTATAACCTTATTCAGCTCTCAGACTGGACATCCTTATTTCAGGGCTGAAAGTAGTGAAAATATTGATGGATTGAGGTAATATGGTTTTGTGTGCAGCAAATCCACGACAGCTCGGTATTTACAGTTTCATTTTAAGATTTTGAAATGATGCACTTGCATCAGATACAATGTCTCAAATACATCTTTGTGCCCAAATTACTTTTTTTCCCGCATGCATATTTAGACGTTATTTAACTGCTTCTATTTGAGATAATAATCAAGCACCAAAGAGGGCTTAAAAAGTCTGGAAGAAAGTAAAAGTAAGCTTTGCCACAATAGATAGTTCTCATCGTATTAGTAGCGGACAGCTACAGAACTATACACACTGCTTGGTGTGCAGTACATCTACTACAATGGGGTCGAAAATTAACCAAGTACATTTATTCAGGTTATGTACTTATTGTAAGTACTTGTGTTTTACTTCGTCACTGCATTTTAGAGGGATAACTTGTACTTTTTATTCTAATAAATGTATCTGACTATTCCACCTTGAATGCTTTGAACACAGAGATGATAATCCTATACTAAAATGTGTAACCCTCAATATCCTGTATCTGTGTCACTTTGTTTCATCACTGCCCTGTCCCTTAAGGGGACTTGCTGCAGTTCCTCACTGTTTTGATTCTGGATATTAGAGCCATTTTTTACAAGCCACATATCTTGTGCACATTCTGACATTTTTCAGACAGTCATATTTGGAGAAAATGTACTTTATTTAAGACCTTTAAGACTGGAAATGTTTACTGCTTCATTCCTTTGCTGCAGCTTGTAATGTGCCATACATTGTAGAGTGTCTGATATAACTCCAAAAGTCCATTATGTTGCATTATACTTTTCCACTCTCTTGTAAAAGACTATCTTTACATTGTTGCATGACTTTTTATGCAAATGTAGGATCATAAGCTTCATGCACACAGGAATAATACTACTGTAGGCTGTCTCTACAAAATGTGCAAATATAACAAATGAATAATGGTGTACAGATTCAAATCTCATTTACAAGGGAGACATGGAGTCTCTCCAATTGCCTCTTGACAAGTTATTTTCCTTCTAATATGTAAACCTGAGCGAAGAATTTGATTTCTTAACATATGGGTAATTTGTGTCTAAAACTGACAAATACAGCACAACTGCAGCCAGGGAGTCAGCTGCTCTGAGCAAACGTCTGTCTGTCTTTAATTTGTACTGTTTGCTCTGCATCACTGAACCAAAAGGATAAGAGTTTTTAAGCTGCGCCTCCAGGCACACTGTATGGCATACAAGTTAGTTTCTGTTTCATTGTGCAGATACATGCATTGCATTTTCCTGAAGTATGGGTTCAAAGCACCATGAAAACCCCAATATGACAGTGTAGAAAATCCTGATGATTTGTGTGCTGATCTGTACTTCAGTTTTAAAGTGCAGGCTTGAATTTCTATGTTTTCATTTCCACTTTTCTTGTCACGCTGTTAAAAATGAATGTGGTAATTTTCAGTACAGTCACATTTGTCACTGCCCAAAAGTGATCCACGGTCAAACAGCGAGCCAGTCAGTGTGACCTATTAGAATGGAAAATGTTTCCATGACTGGAAAACCACACCTGAGGTAACACGCCACTCTTAAAACACAATGTTCAAAAGCTGAGAACATTTAAGGTGTAAAATATTGTTGGGAATGAAAGTCGTTTTTGTACGTGCTATAATGTTGTCATGTCCGATTAGTGGCCACACAGTGGATATAACCACAGGAATACAAGCTGGGACTATAAACGACAAGTGAAACTGAGACTGTTTATCCAAGGACAAATACTCACTTTTCTACAACCTTTTTTGCAGTTAAAACAGAAATAAATATGCCATTTTTCTTATGAACATTTGACAGGTTGACTGATGCGGTCAAAATACAATCTGATTTGACCTTCCAGATACAGACCAGGCTGTCTAACATCCAGGCCACCCTGTTGCTTTGCCCTCATATTCCATTTGACAAAATGTCAGCAGTGTAAATTTTCAGGAATATTTCACAGGAGGAAACCAGATTAAGAATTTGCTGCCTGCAGCGCCGTGACCAGGGATGCAGAAAGTGAAGCAGCTGTGAAGAGGAAATCAAGTCTGGAGATAGAAGAAGTGACAGAAAGGTTTAAATTTAAAATCAATATTTCTACAGCAGTCACAATAAAAATGTTTTAAAAAAAATACCCCTGAATCCACATTGGATTGGGTCATGTTTTCAACAATGAAGTATGAGTATGTTTTTTCTTATTCATACCATTCATACCTTTAAAAATATTTAGCGTTTTCTGCCATTTTTTAACATTGAAGTCAATGGATGGAATCTTCAATCAAGCTAACTATTCATTCATACATCCGCATAGAATCACCATTCAAACTCTAAAACATTCCTCATTTTTCAAATACTTTAGGTTTTTTTTTCAACTTTTAAATTCCACAAACATTTTTGAAATATTTAGCCTTCTTTGAGCCTGGGGAAAAATGCCCTTCTCAGCTTTTTACATAAGTGTGTATTGGATGCAAGGCCTAGACTTGAGTTGGGTTGAGTGGGGGACTCAACAGCAGGAATAAAAATATCTACAGCCTGCTATAACTTCTACAATTTTTATTCTCCATACTTCATTTTTACATCAGTATATATATATATTCTTTAGTTAATAGTAATAACTGACAGTGATTTTGCAGGGATCAGGCCAATATTCTATAAACAATAACAAATGCATGTAAGCTGCAGACAAGTTATCTTTAAATGTCCTGTAGATTTGATCATAGTAAGCATTTTTAATCAGTGCCATTTTCTTGCTGTCTTTACAATAGCGATTTAAATTTTGCTTTGATATTATATTGCACTTGATATATTTAATCTCTAAGTATAGTTTTATAAATATTCTACATAAATACGTTTGTGGATAAACATGGGTAAACAGGATTTAGCAACTTTTAGTTTTTCTTTTAATGCAAGCAAACATTTTCTGGAGAACAATATTATCATGTATCAATGTTGTTTGAATAAAGAAATTGTCATGAAAACGGCTGGTTTCCTGTGGTTAATAACTGCAATGTCACATTGTTTCAATATATCAAAATCAACTAAAACTCAAACTATTTTACATAATGGGTGAGTCAGTGTTGATTCAGAGTCATCTGGGAGTGCTATATTTCAGATGCATCCCATGCTCCTTTTTATTCTCAAAGAAAGGTCAGAACCTTTGCTACAGATCCAGATGGGACCACAAATGTTTAGTTCAAAACACCCTATCTGGTAAAAGTAGCCTCTTTGGACTGTTTAAAAAAAAGTCATATTGCTTGATGATGTTGTTTGGTGGTGGAGCTTGGCGTTTAGAACATGTAACATCACTGGCGTTTACACTTGACGATTTCCCTTTATTAACTCCATGCCATTTTCTAATTTTGCAGGCTCATGCAGATGATGTGCTTACGAAAGATGAACAGATAGGGCTGTTGGTCAGAGCCAAGCAGAAGTGTGAGGGGAACATCAAGTCAAAGCACAAGGTTCCTGGTAAGTAGAGAAACAAGATGATAATGCTAATGTCAGAGTGGTAACATGTTGGCAATGGCAATGCTAACATGCTGATTTAGCAGGTATAATGTTTCCTAATGATCCCCATCTTAGTTAAGCATGTTGGCATGCTAACCAAAGAAATGGAGTGAGACAAAAGGACATTCTCATTCAAATCAACATAGCAGAATGGTCAGAGTGGCAGCCTCTTTCATGTGGCTCACTTCTGTAAACTAACCTAAACATTCATATTTACTGACTTGCGGAATGTTGCGGACTGAGGGGGAATTTTGCAGAAACAACCAGCAGTGGAGTAGTATCGTAAAGAGCCAACAGCCTAATGCTTCATCCACACACTGTCACAGCGTATGAAAATACATTGCTATCGCTAGATGAGTGGAATTATCTGTTATCGTTATCTGTATTGTTTTCTTTGACTGTTGTCAGAGGGCAGTTAGCAAGCTTGCCAGTGGACCGATGGCTGGCTGACTTCGCTGTGCTTTAATGCTGCGTTGGTTACAGAAAATGAACCCATCAGCAGCAACGGCACTGCCGTCTCATTTCCTGCCTCATCTCCAGAGCTGTGTCTGCTTTACACTTAACGGCCACTAACTAGTCATCATTTGATCATCGAAAACAGTTCAATGTTCTTTATATTCATTCTATTTCTAGTGTCCGAACATTTGTTCCTTAGCAGTAAAGACAAAGTACATAAAAATGTTATTAGATTTGTCGGCCATATTTAGCTATAAACCAGTGTGTTGGACAAATTAACAATTTGACCTGATGACGTTGATAGAGGTCAGGTGATCAGAGTTATTACAATTAATCTTGAGGGGGACTTGAATGTCTGTACCCATTTTCACAACAAGCCAGCCAATTAATCTCAAACATCATTCTCGTTATGGCACTAGAGGAAAAGTCAGAGGATCAAATCAATAGGATTCATCCTCAAGGGACCATGAAGGTCTGTAGAAAATGTCACGGCAAACCATGCAATTTAAATTAGTAGGCCGCTATTCTGTAACTGAGCATGGTTAAAGAATTGCAAGAAAGTGAGACAATATCACAGATCCTTAATCCTGTTGTACAATTGAATTTTTGCAGCTGATCTGACTTTATTTTGCTGCAAAGACATCTATAATCACTCAAGGGCTGGTAAATTTAGCCTGATCCTTTGCTCTTTTTACCAGATTGTGATGTCATGCCATAGTAGAATGACTAAGGGATTACAGTGTTGATGTTTGATTATTGAAAAGATTACAGATAAAACTCCATAAGCCTTTCTATGATGGTTTGTGTATAGTGACCAAAATATCTTGCTTAGAGACAGTGAAAAAAAATTGCAGCGTCCCATTTCATTGGTCTTGATAAGGTCTCAAATAGTTTGATTTACAACAAGCTGCAAAGAGTTTCTCAGAGTCAGAGAATGCCAAAGGGGCATTTATTGTAGCAAAACGGTTTCATTTGTCAAAATTGGCTCTGCTATTGAGGGAGCTCCCCCGATGAATTCCAGCTGGAGTGAGGGGATCAGTGGGGAGTGCAATGAATTCCCCAGCAGCTAAACAGAGCAGAACCCCATGGACGCCGTCTTGAAATACAAATAATACACGAGGCAGGGGAAGCCAATATCATGTAGGAGGAGGAAAAAGCTGGAGTGATGGAGGAAGAGATCAATCAACGCAAAAGTTCACCAGGAACTTTAAAAGTAAACAGCGTATCCAGCAGCAGACCCATGCTGATGACATTGAAAGGGAGAGAGACTGTAAAGAGTGCCTGGTTGAACATGATTGAACAAGATTGGTAATTTGTTCAAATGTGATTGATGACGATAATTACTTATTTTAATCAGCTGATGAGGTGCACACTTCAACGCTCTACAAGAAGCACCTTTATGCATCATTTTTTTTTTTTTATCTAGATAAATGAAGATTTTTCGTTTTTTTCCTGATGCGTTCAAATCAAATACCTTTTGTGGAGAGGTTTCCCGGCAGTTAACTGTGTAGTGTAAGTTGATGGTTACATTATGAGAAGCTGTTTCCTTTGTACTCCACGCAGCTTTCCAGAGGCTGGGGTTAAAGGAAAGGCTGAAACAGGGTTGCATCTGTGTATTTATGGGTGTCTTCACAGGACTTTTTTTCCTAGCAGACCGCAGCATCTACTGTATCTCATTGTGGTTACTGTCATTTTCCTTGTTGATTGTTCAGAGGAGAATTTTGGATTCCTCAGCCAAACCAATAGCATTATTTTCTCTTTAACCCCAGTGCATTGTGGTCGAACTGAATTCTTCGACCCTCAAAATGGTACCCCTTTGTAAATGAAACACATAATTAAAGATGTTTTCTTCCAGACTGAGAACACAAAAGCTTTTGTTGACTGTTCCCACTAGTTACAGTACATTGCCCTGTGTGGTATTTTCATGGTTTTGATAAATGTCCAAATTTGATTTAAAATAATATGACAGAATTGCTACTATTGAGAACAGTAGGCGCCAAAGAGCAGCTTGTGTAAGATGCCCTGGGCTTATATAACAACGTTGTGCTTTTTTCTCAAAGCGTATGTAACAGGATGGCCATAAATCCTAATGCTGAGCAGAGCAGTCAGTCACAAATTAGCCCTCACTCAGATGAGACTCTGTGCTGCCCATCTGACCACCATCATGGATAATCTGTCCTGACATATTGAAGTGACTGGCAAGCCTGGTGTCGCACTTCACCATCAACCTCTAAGTACATTTGCAGCTGTCTTTCCATTTACATAATATCATAAATTAACCAAATTATAGAAATGTCACACAATTTTAACTAGACTTATGAAGAGCACATGTGTCAAATATCTGAATTACTGTAGAATAGTTTGGTATATTGGGAAATGTGCTTTCTTGCAGAGAGTAAGATGAGAAGATTGATAGCAATCTTGTTAATCAATCAGCTGGCAGCTGATTAGCTTTGCTTTGCATAACGGCTTTACAGCTACTCAAAGTGAGTATATGCTCCTTTTCATGGTTGAAAATGTAATTATTACTTAATTAAATAAATTGTGGTTTTTGAACTATTGGTCGGATAAAAAGAGCAATTTAAGACACCATATTGAACTTGAACTTACATTTTGTATGTGTTAAATAATTATCAGCTGAATCTGTAAATAATTGTGAGTTGCAGCCCTATGTGCACTGTTTACTCTTTCATCTGCATCTTTCTCATTCTAAATCAGGGAAGATGTCTACACCTAATCGGCACTCTTACAAGCCCATCAGGAATGTCTGACTGGGAATTGTGAAATGCTTGAGGTGCTGTTTTGGGGGTATATTTGCAAATCAGAGCTGACCTGCATGTGCTTCTGGCACACAACGGATTTGACTCATCCTGTATGTGGAGGCTGTTTATCTGACCTCTTTTGGAACGTTGCACATGTGTGTTCAATCACCTGACAGTTGAAGGAAAATGAAAATAAACATATTACCTTAATAAAGAAAAAGAAGTGTCCCTGATGTGATTGCCATATGCCCCGATAAGCACATATATGCACTAATTTAACATGCTTGATTTGAGATTTTTCTTACTTAATGGCACATGAATAGCTGTGACTTCACTTCATTTGACCCTAATGTTAACTTAAGTGTCTCATCTGGTTGTTTTTCTGTAATTATGTAACCTGGAAATCCTTTACAATCTGGGTAGTGGCTTGTCTGTGATGCTGAAACTTAGGAAGCTGTCGAGATTTGAGATTTCTGGTGACCCTCTTGTAATTTTTTAAAACATATATTTTTTTCTTCTTGTACATTGGTGTGACCTTGAATCTGTGGGTTGAGGTAAACGCAGAGAACAGCAGCTAGCATGTATTCTTTACGACTTGTTGGCTTTACATCTGTGTTTGTCCTGCCTGTGTCCTGCCTGACCACCTGCAGATTTTTTTTTTGGGCACCGTAAACTAGTGGTTTTTGGAACTATTATAGGAGATGTGGAGTGAGGACTATTTTAAAAAAGCAAGTGTGAAATGTAGGATTTGCTCTGAGTAATAAATTGATGCATGCTAAAACCTCGTTATTGGTTATATTTTAATATTTATTTATATGTTTTTATTTCTCATTTGTGCTTTAAATACACCAAAGTTTCCATTACGTGAGTGAGACTAGGTTTTCACTGAGGGAAACACTGAGGTTTGCCTGGAGAGGACAGTGGAGGGATGTGGGTTCAATGCCCCAGACCTTGCAGTGTGAAAATAGCTCAGCCTCCAAGCTTGTGGTCTGGAAGTAAAATAACATCAGCAATCATTATAAAAGGTTGCATGTATCAGGAGAAAATGCAATATGTGTTTTGACATCTGCAGGCCAGAATCAGATGAGTTGGGGGGAAAGAAAACCATATTCAAAACCCCAGTGACATCACAAATACCAAAGTCCCCCCATAGTCACGTTTATATTTAAGTCGTGGTCAAGAAATTTACAGGAAATGATATATGTGTGTGTGTTCTGTGTTTAATTTGAGCTTGTTAGTAGGTGGTCCTATGGTTATAAAAACCTATGGCAAAAGTTAACAGCAATTCTACTTTTGCTCTTAGGATGTGTGGTCAGTGTGATTTTGAAAACGAAATGCTGTTTTTTCTCCCACAAGAGATCTGTAGCAATCAGTCAGCTCCACTCAGTCTGCTCTTTAATGTTGCGCTTCACGTGACAGGCAAATAAAAAGCATGTCGTCATTGCTTCAGATGTTTCTTCATAAGTTTGATTACAGGAATGAGAAAATAATGGATCAACTGCAAAGAGAGGATAGTTTTAGTTTTATCCTTAGCTACTTATTAGTGGTCAAAGTGGGGCAGATGTTTTCAATACTACAACATAATGCCAAGCCATAAGAGTGGCTTCTGCCAGGAATCTGTGGGGAAAGGGACTTAGTTTGCTCCCACTATCGAAGGGCTGATTTCCACGGTTTAGCTGACAATCAAGGGGCTCTACCAAGCGGCAGTCTCCGGTGCTGAAATATAAAGCCAATGCGGAAGAGCAATAAACTGCAGTTCCTCGGATGACCACTTGAGGCTGGCTTCAAAAGCAAGTCAATCCCCGTAAAGCCCCATGTTGCCAATGATGCCTAACTTTAAAGCAGAGATAAACATGCTTATGGCCCGGCACAAAAATAATTTGAGCAATAATTATATATATATATATAATAATTATATATTCATATATATATATATTCAGTGGTGGCTGCTGGTCTTTCAAGGAGGGGAAGCAAATTTTTCCGGCCTACATCATAAACGTGTTTGTAAATTCTACCCTTCGTTCCTTTTCCAGAAAATGATCTGCGACCTTGTCGTACCAACTAGACCAACTTGACCAGTGTCCTCTCAATGGCCAGCAGAGCTATGCTGCTTAAACGGCCTTGGCCCAGCTGGAGCTGCGGTGCCAGGCTACTGTGAAGTGTGACCGACTGTGAGTGTGAGTGACGGCGGGAGAAGCTCCGCAGCTGCTTCTGCTCGTTTGGGAAAGAAACCGCAGAGTGACAGAACAGAGTCGCCAGACACAACGCTAGACGTTTTTAACAAAGACAATGTCGCTAGGTATTGGTTAAGTCTCCAGATCAGTTCAGAACATCGGAATGAAAAACTTGGAAAATGCTCCGTTGGATGTTTATTCTTCAAGATCGCTGATTCACTCATTTAGCTGTCACTCAAAAAATTATTCCGTCTCAGACAGCTCATCCAATCATCATGCCGAAGCCAAACGTCCGGGCCAGCCCACTGTCCCATAGACCCCCAGAGACGCTGAGCATCCGATGGGCAGGACTAAGCCCGGCATTTATCCAATGACCGTCTAGTTTCTCTGCAGTGGAACAACCTGCTCTACGCTTCCCCATTGAATTCAGTAGAAGCTGAGTGTCTGACTGTGTAAAGTGCTTTGGAAGAATGAGAAGGAAGTTGCGCCGGTTACCTGTGATAAGTAGCGCGTGTGTGTGTGTGTGTGTGTGTGTGTGTGTGGGGGGGGGGTTGGGGGACGCTGAGTTTCCCTTGCAGTCTTAGAGTATATATATAATCTGCTGCAGCTAACAAACAAGCCTTAATGAGCACACACTCGAGCCAATAGACACATTGTTATCTGGATGACTGCAAGTTCTAATTATATAACAATAGATGGGGAGTTTGTTATCTGGGTAACGCATGTTTTCCTTAAACACAAACTAAAAAGGTCTCATTTAGTCAGGCTTACCACAAATTACAAGGCTGCTCTGCAGTGCTAATTTGCTGTGTAAAGTTCATGCACCTGGCCTACTTTTGAAAGGACAACAGAATCCTTGAAAACCTTCAGCACATCTAATCTTGTAAAGGTCTACAGCCTTGTAATGCTGGAGTCGAGAGAGAACAACACTCTGTGGCTCTATTTTTAAATGCCGCTGCTTTTGTCTCTGCAGATGGTTTCTGCTCACCAGAATGGGACGGCATTGTTTGTTGGCCTGAAGGGCCTCCAGGAACGCTTATATCCACTGCCTGCCCAGAGTATATCCATGACTTCAACCATAAAGGTAAGACTGGCCCTGGATACAGTCAGCAGTTGAAACCCAGTAGCTCATTTTAAGCTGGTGAAAGAGCGCCAGGCTTTGGGTGATACTGTATACTCTACAATCATAACATGGGCTCCTTTTGAAACATCTTCTGCAACTTCTACAATTATGAAGGTGCAATTAGAAAAACAAGCTGAGAATGAATAATTGACTTTGTTAGAAAAACAACTGTCAAAATATGTCATTAAAAATAGCCTTTTCTCTTTGGTGTCTAGGACTAGCATACCGTCGGTGTGACAACAATGGAACGTGGGAGCTGGCCACAGCCAACAAGACATGGGCCAATTATAACGAATGTGCAAAATTCCTCTACCATTACAACCACAGCCATGAAAAGGTGAGATCTGTCTTAATAATAACAATAATAATTCTACATCAGACTACTATAGCTGGTGCTTTTCTCTAAGTTCTCCAGGAGGCTTTACTGTGGGAAATACACATTAAAATAATTATTGAATTATTTTCATTAACATGTTCATTGTCATTGCTACAGTGCCTTCCTCCACCATAGACTTTGTGAAAGCATCAAGTTGTCTAAACTGTCCGACTAGAAATTGCAGCCTTTTAGACAACTATTGCACAATTTGACCCTGCAATTACAATCCATTATCGACATGCCTTCTTAGTGTAAAGTGCAAATGAAATATTATATATATTCAGTGAAATGTTGTGATAATGGCAAGATGGCAATTAAACAAAATTACACAAGAGGGTGTGCTTTACCATGATGACACAACAGTGGTGCCCTAGCCATGCTGTATTACTGTATACATACAAGTTACCAACAAAATTAAATATATAATCCAAATGTATTCATATTGTGGGGCAATTCACTCTCAAAAAAGCACTTTTTGCTAGTAGTATCTATGTTGCTATGGAAACATGACAAAACAAGTCTCTGAACTTTAGCATTATAGAGATTGTGAATAACTACCACACATATTAAGTTCAAGCACCTACACTGTGGTTCATGATTTATTTTCATAAATTAAAATGTTTCAAAAACATCCCCCAGCTCCTTGTTGTAAATCACATCCTGTGTGTACTTTCATGAGAATGGTTGAATAATTTGCTGCTTCATAAGATATCCAAACCACCCCTTTATTTTAGGTGTATTTTTGTTTATCAGCTTTCCATATTATTGTCTAAGTTACTTCGGAAAAGGAGAACATTTTTTTCTATTAATTTATTTTTAATTTTAGCACTTTCTAGTTGACCAATCAGATTGTGTGATCTGATCTACTGGTATAATATGGTTTTGATAATACTAGGCTGTATTTAGCTAAATGTCAAATATAAACTGAAAGCAGTGTCACATTAGTCTTAATAGCAACTTCCCAGAAAGCATCCCATTCAGGGTAATCTAAGAACTCAATTATTATGACTAAACCTCACAGGAACCATCACACCAACTAAAGACCCAAGGACCCCATTTACTGATGTCCTGTTGTTCTCCTAGTAATGATGTAATCATACTACAAAAAGTCGCTTCTCGCTGCCTTTTGACCATATTTCTTTTTTTTACTACTACTGTCATCCCCATGTGACTGACAAAGGTAGACGTGGCCCTGATTACAGTTGCTCTTACTGTTTGTTTCTCTATCACTTCATGAGGGTTGGAACATAACACTGGCAGTGAACAGGACTACTGGGTATTGTAAGAAGGGTGGAAAACAGTTAAAACATGGCTATAAATGGAAAAACAGCGCTTACTCATCAGCCATTATTCTGTATATATGGACAAGTCAAACTCCTTTATGTGCAGTAATGATGCTGACCAGGCTTCTTTTTTTATCATTTATGGTCTGGAAGCACTTTCTTGATCTCACATATAAGGTATTCTATAGCCTTTAAATAAAGGAGGTGTTATTACTATATTAGAGGCTGGTGTTAAGTGGCTCTGCAGTTTGTAGTGTTGCTACGGTTACAAAACATTTTGCACTTTGCCAATAAGGGACATGAGCTGCTTTTTCTACCAAAGGTCCTCAGTAAGAACTATTTGGGTACTTCAGCCCGTTGTCGTCTGTGTGTCAACTGCAGTCTAAAGCACTATGAAGGTAAGGGGAATTAGTCCTCTAATGTATAAAAAAAGCAACATGACAGCCAGCAGTTCAGTGTGTGTTCCTGCCCGTTTTATTTGAGAAACACTTCCTCAAAAAAATCCTCCAAGCAATTTCAGTCAAAAGCAACTGGACTGGTTGTTTGTCTAGGAAGACGTTTCACCTCTCATCCATGAGGCTTCATCAGTTCATGTACGCATCTGACCAGGCTGGGACTGGGTCGTGAAACAAACAACCAGTCCAGTTGCTTTTGACTGAAAATGCTTTGAGGATAACGATGACCTGGACGAATGAGAACATTCACAGACTTAAAAGAATAAAAGAAACCGTAGGTTTTGCCTCATTGCAACAAGATTTACTGCTGCATACTGGATGTAATGAATGAAATGCAGAGGAGGAAGATGAAACTGAGCGCATCCGTCTTCCAAGTAAATCATCTGTTCAGTCTTTGATGGCTATTTATTTGTGCTTTAGAACGTAACCACTGTGAAACAATCAGAAAATAACATTTTACTTCTCTACTTCATTTCACCATTTCCCCTGTTTGTGTGTGTGTGTTTGTGTGTGTGTGTGTGTGTGTGTCTCTATCTCTCTGTCATTCTCTCTCACACTCACACACACACACACACACACGCACACACACACACACACACACACACACACACACACAGTAGGCTGCAGTTCAGTGCAATCAATGGCTCCAGGCCCCCAGTAATCTGCGCTGGAGTTGGCTTTGAAGCCAATTTGACATAGTGGCCAAACGGTGAAATTGCAACTTGTGTCTGTCATGCGATGCCCTCTAGCCCAAAAATACTTTTCACCATTGTCTTAACGAAATTGACGAAATTCACAAAAAGCGACATCTGTAATTCAGTGGATGAATTAATTTGAGCGTCACAGCCCCTGCGAAATTATTCTGAATTTGATCCATTAGTTTAGAGAGCACTAAACCGGAAGTAGTTGGCTCAGCAGGCAGAAGTCTCTAGGGCGCCATCTATACACTCATCCATTTGTCTCAAAACACATAATAATACTTAGTACTACCCTTCACAGTAGGTACTTTTGGGTCGGTTAAATGGCCCTGGAACCTGTTCCTTTAAAAGCTCCTTAGTACCTGGGGAAAGTACCGTAATTTCCGGACTATAAAGCGCACCTGACTATAAGCCTCACCAGCTAAATTTAGGGGAAAATACAGATTGCTCCATATATTAGCCGCACCCGACTATAAACCGCAGGCGTTTTGATGTGTAATTACCGTAGTATATAGGGGTTCCTGCTACCACGGAGGGTATTGTCGGGACAGAGATGACTGTTTGGGAACGCAAAGCGTCCCATTTATTAACAATAAATCTTTCAATCATTCAATCAAACTTTCACATCTTTGACATGGCGAACAGCATTCGTGCAGAATACAAATAATACAACGGTGCAAAGTAATACAAAGTGCTCGCCTGTAACACGGCAGTAAAAGTGCAGTCCCGCGGCCGTTTACGTTATCAAAATAACCAGCCATTCATTGATGTCAAGGGTACGTGCAGCAGCTCTATTTCCTTCTTTGACAGCCAGATCGATTGCCTTTAACTTAAAAGCAGCATCATATGCACTTCTCCGTTTGTTTTCCATGTTGAGGGTGTTTGCATGAACACTTCCTTCGCGCAAACTGTCGCTGAAGCTCTCCTACTCTTTGTTTTGCTCTCGTTACCTGGCGCCAGATGTCTGCCTCGGTCTCGCGCATCCTCGGTAGTGCGCGCCCCTGGTTACCGTAAGCCGTAGAAAAGCCGCACCGTTGTATAAGCCTCAGGGACCAGAACGAGGGAAAAAAGTAGCGGCTTATAGTCCGGAAATTACGGTACTTGTGGTTGTAAAGCTCTTAGAGAGGAATAGAGTAATCAGTATCTCATTGATAAAAAACATTGATTTGTGCAGGTTTTTTGCTATGAAACGATATAAACATCATCTGTTCCACATGCATTTTCCTCTTCCCTGTTTGAAATGAGGTGTAAAGGATGTGGGCATAACGTCATCATGGCGCCTTTTAGTTTCTTTCTGACTTCAGATGTTTATGTCGATGGGCTCCCAAGGGAGCGGTTGCAGCACTTAATGACAAATACATATGCACGAATTACAGCACAACTGCCATACCGCAGACCACTGCCACAACTTAAGACAACCGTTTCTTTGGCACAAGATCCTGATGCTAAATGATAACAGCAGTGGAGTATCTGGTTACATCACACAGGGCTCTTGGCCCCTTTCAACATGTTGACACACAGAAGGTCTGGTTAGTGGCTCTACTTACAGTGTCCTCTGGCTGCCAGTTCACTGTTGGAAGATTAAACTGCCCCACCCAGCCTTTTTCAGCTCTGCCACCCATGTCAAATGATGTTTCCATCAGTAACTTCTGGGCGCTTGAGACATTTCCGTCACATATTTAAGCACACTAGAGTCAACACAATTTGAAGTTATGTTGATTTGGGGGGTAAATGCCATTGTACTGTGAATGTTGTGAAAACATGCTCTTTGTAATAAAACCACTTGCCTGAAGTAATGCTGTCTCAAATCTGAAAGTTTTAATGTGGCTAAGCAGAAAAACCCTGAAGCTTAAGTGAGTTCAACCAAGACAAATATGTGTGTTGTGTTTTTAAGTGCGTTTTAAAAAAAAACCGATTATATTATGTATACAAATATAGGTTATTATGTGTTTTTCCACAGTTTGGTGCTCACGGTTGTATATAATAGCACTAGCCATGTCTTCACATACTGTATATATGAGAACCTTATACCTTCATAAACAATATACTGTGTTTCTTTACTTTAAAAAACAAATGCACATGATTTATTTTTAGTTACGTGCAAACATACGAAAAAAAATATTTTTTGTATCGGTCTATTTTACAGTGTTTTTGTAGTTGACACTTCCTGTAGTCCACCCTTCCTGCTTATTACTGCAATTTCAAATGTCAAAATATTTTTTTTATGCTTTTCTTTCTGGAATATTTTTCATCTGGTGGATAAAAAGAAAAGATAAAACAATAATTATCTGGTACATAGCACAACAATAAAGAGAGGATATGCAGTAGTCTTCACAGTCTTAGTCTTTTTATCCATTTTGCTGCCCTGTTGACATTCTAACAAATTACCCTCTTCCAACAGGACGTCTTTCATCGCCTGTATCTCATCTACACAGTTGGATACTCCATCTCTCTGGGATCACTCATGGTGGCTGTTGTCATTTTGGGATATTTCCGGTGAGTTGATGCTGTCACTGGAAATTTTTCAGTCAATCAATTTAGCTACAGATGCTCCGAAGAGTAAAATTCAGAGAAAGGGTTGGAAATTACGGTTAGAGCACTCTCAGCAGGGATCAAAATGGAGCCTTTACTGACATGATGGTACAATGAGGACCAATTTCTTTCAGTGTTGTCAGCCGCAAACATACAGTGTAGCGGAAAGCAATTTTAATTCCCTGATGGCATAATGGCTTTATCATGAAATCATGCAATTGGTCATAGCTTTATAAGCATGCAATGGAATATATTTTTCAGTCACGGCAACAACATGAGCGTGCAAACTGAATCAAACATTACCTTTGGCTTTTACTTGACTTTTAACAGAATATAATATGTCCACCTTTAAGGAGGAGTCTGCCTGAAGGCTTTGCAGTAACGCATACATGCTCCATTGTCTGACATTTAGGTTTTCTTACATCCATGCTGATTTAAGATTTTGATGAAAACAACCAAAGCGGAGATATTGATTTTGTTAATCTACTAAGCTTACAAAGATTGCAGTACTTAAGCCAAAAAGTGTGTGCTTTTCCCTTATCCTCACTAAAACATACATATAAAAAAGATAAAAGATCATAAGATATGTGAAGAATTGAGAGTTTAATACTTTCAATATAATTAAAGAGATGAAAGGATTTACCGTAGATTCTGTACGTATATCAGCCTTATTTTACACATCTTGCCTTCATGGGAGCACTGCCTTTACTGAAGGAAAATACTACATAGGTTGAATTCTTTTTTTTCTTTTTTTTTTCTGCAGAAACAGTTTTTACTTCATAGCTTATTAATGCAGGGCACAATTGTCATTATTTGCTTATTTTGTTGCGCATGGAGTGTATCAAGAATCGATGTGCAGCCGCTGTTTACCAATGCTCCTGCATGACTTACCATACAGGCAGGCACTCAGATGGCTTTAGGAATCCTCCAAACTGGCACCAGGAAATCTATGGGCCAAATGAGTTTAATAAGATCTGACATTCTGGCTCTGTGCTCTGGAGAACTCCAGCTATATCTCCCCTTCAACATGTCACCTTTTAGACAGGAGAGCTCATAAATGTATTCCAGGGAGAGAAAGGGGATATTTCACATTAGCAGTTGTGTCCAGAGTCTTCACCAGGGGAAATGTATGCTAGATTTGTTTTGTTTCAAATCAACAGTTCTCTAAGGGTAGCTTGTCACATTTTCAGCACATTAATGCGGCTTTAGAAGGAAAATTGTTAATAACGGATAGCAGCTGGATAATTTTAGTATTCAGATTTGTTGTACTTTAGACTTCAGAGTATGCTAGTTAAAGACGTTTTTTGTAATTTATTAAAACATTACTGAACATTCAGTAATATTATCATTGATTGAAATGATTTGACTTTGTACTGACATAACATTCACACCTATTAAGCCAGCAACCTGATTTCAACACTGGAGCATCATCTAATAGGCCCATTCAACAGTAAAGGCTCAGACAGGATGTTTTCAAGAACTTTTGACAGATAAACTCGTGCTTGTCTGGAAGAAAATTTGCATGCTTTCAACACATGCTTGCAATTTTGTTTTTACAGCTCACTTAAAGGCGAGCAATTCGATTTTTTTGTCCGTTTCAAGCCCCTAAATCTCAAGAATGTGTTATAGCCAGCGTGAAATTCAGCTGGCTTTAATTAGGATGGGTATTGTTATGTTTGTGTGTGTGCGTGTGTGTGTGTGTGTGTGTGTGTGTGTGTGTGTGTGTGTGTGTGTGTGTGTGTGTGTGTGTGTGTGTGTGTGTGTGTGTGTGTGTGTGTGTGTGTGTGTGTGTGTGTGTGTGTGTGCGTGCGTGCGTGGGTGTGTGTGTGTGTGTGTGAGCGTGTGTGAGCGTGTGTGAGCGTGTGTGAGCGTTTAAGTGTGTGAGCGTGTGACCGTGCGTGTGTGACACAATCTTAAACATATCTATCCTTTGACCTTGCTGCTCTTGTTTCTTTCCTCTCTAGGCGATTGCACTGCACTAGGAACTACATCCATATGCACCTATTTGTTTCCTACATGCTAAGAGCTGTCAGTATTTTTGTGAAAGATGTTGTGCTCTACTCTGGATCGGCCTTAGAAAACATGGAAAGAGTCACGGTGGAAGACCTCAAGTCCATCACCGAGGCTCCACCAGCCAACAAAACACAGTTTGTAAGTAGCGTACACAAACATACCACACTGTGTCCTTGCTGATTTTTAAATGCATATGCTATAACAAGCAACAACACACACATAGTAGTTATGTTATGTAACATACAGTATTTATTGTAGAACTATGGTATATAATACACAATATAGCCAATAATGTTATATATATATATATATATATATATATATAAATAAAGTCATAACAGCAATCCTCCTAGTTTGATTACATTACATGCACATATAGTTTGACATGTAGTTTATTTTACAAAATCTCACCTGCTTTTCCAGTGCTGGAGCAAATTAACTGCACTGTTTCTCACCATGCCAAGCTTTTACTATTTCTGTACTTGGCAATCCCATTCAGAGTCAAGTTTAAAAAATGGGTAAAGACTGAGCACTTTTCATGCATGCTTCAATATGCAAACAAACTATTTGTAGGTGACTTATGGACACAATGAAGGAACATACATGCCTGTGCTTGTGCACGCTGTCGTAAATAATAACTGGTGTCCTGGTGAAAATGGAAATGTTTAAATGTTGGGCTTTATCCTAGATATCCCATTTACAAATGTAAAGTCTTTGTAAATCTAGAACACTAGACACAACAATTGTTTTTACAGATTATATTGTAAAAACTGTTTGGTGCTTTCATTATCACATTTCATTACTACACATTCACATATTCATTATTATTTGTTTAAGCTGTCCGATTCCTACTAATCTGTCTTTGCAACAACGCTGAATGAATCCAATTTTGTTCCAGAATAAAGAAAAAAAGAATGTTCATAGAAAACAAAAATATCCAAATGTCCCCATGGCAAAACCCCTGCTGTAGCCCAGCAATGCTTTTTAAAATAGAAACTGATGAGAACAGATAGAGGTGACAATTATAAGAATGGTAATCACTGTGGAGGAAAGGAGCACTGAGAGGGATTGGCTTCTAATAACCATGGTGTGGCAATAAAGCAGTGTGGAGGTTAAGCGGAGCAGAATCGATGGCTGACTAAATCAGTGTAGGCTCCTGGGACTTCCACACATTGTGTCAATACAACAGCCAATATTACTTTTTGTTGGGGGGGGGTTCCCCATCCAAGTGAGGGTCTAGGAACAGAGAGATTGTGGATTTCGGGCTATATAAATATAATTACCATGACTAGATTTAACCTCTGTACGAACAGAAGTCATCTTTAAAAAGATCAAAACAAAATGCCACTTGTAATGTATATTAAAGGCACAGTTCCGGGATACTCATTTCAAACCTGGGGATTAATTCATTGCTTAATTCGTTCTATTTGTTGTTGTTTGTTTCAACTTCATTCAGCCAGTGACTTGTGTGATGTGCGTCTCAGCTTTCATCGCTCTCTAATACAAGTCAGCAGGGCACAGGGGAAATTCACACGGACCAAAAAGCATTCATACAGGATTTATAGAGGCTATATTGTAGAGCTATTGTACTCATTAAATCAAATCTCCTTGTCTGTTGTTTGTGCGCAGATTGGCTGCAAGGTGGTTGTGACCTTGTTCTTGTACTTTCTGGCGACCAACTACTACTGGATCCTTGTTGAGGGTCTGTACCTCCACAGCCTCATCTTTATGACCTTCTTCTCAGACAGAAAATATCTATGGGGATTTACTCTGATTGGATGGGGTGAGTTCTGCTTCATTTACATTCTTCTTGCAGGTACATGATTGCAATATGATTAGTAGGCAAATTAAATCATTCAATATGTAAGGTCTTTCTTTTTACATGTGTTTTGATTAGTCATTATAGAGCCTGTCAAATCCCTGATATGGTATTAATAAGTAGGTGAGAACAATCGAAAAAAGATTCTCCTGTCGGTGTAAAAACACTGCTTGAATATGGGCTTTACGGTTCCTGCATTGTACACACTGTGCGTATAAGTTACACAAGCACAGCGCATACAATGTGGATGCTGTGCTACCCAGGTTCTACCCATATGAGCAAAAAATTACGAACTTCTTACAGAATCAGTATTTTCTCATAGTGGTGGGCTGTAATTTGAATGGGTTTTCTTGTGTTTTTCAGGAGTACCAGCTATGGTTGTAACGGTTTGGGCAACTATGAGAGCCACGTTTGCAGACACAGAGTAAGTGATCTGCGTCAATAATATACAAACTATTCTTGCTATACTCAAAGGAGACATATCATAGTAATTTTACGATTCATATGTATTTTGGGATGCTATTAGAACATGTTTACAGTAAATGCATTAATACTCAAAAACCATTTCCTTATACTGTCTGTCTGAATAGTATTCACCAGTATTCACCCTCTGACTGAACCGCTGCATTTTAGTGCCTGTCATGTTTCTCCCATTTAAGAAACCCCCCTTCCAGGCCAGCGTTTCAGTAAATAATAGTTGTGACATAACCATACAGACGTCCTCAGGGCTCGTCTCAAGGCACAGTTTCTGACTACGGGCTGTGCGTATTTCTTTGTGGATTGAGTGTTTTGGTGTTTTTAGAGCACCTCAACCTGCTATACAATAAAGAAAAAGGCATGGAAATCTCACTTTTCACAATATGAAACATTTTGAATAGAGTAAAGTACTTTATGCATCAGTTTGATTTTGCTGATCAGATGTGGTACTGTATCTTTGGCAAGTCTCCTTTCTGCAAATATAAATACATGTATCCATGTAACATCAGCAGTATTTCACACGGACCTTGAGGGAAAAAGTCTAAAGATATTGTTCCTCACACTTCCTATTTACCAAACATGCCATAAACTTGTGTATTAATACTTATGGACAGGTATGAAAGCTTAGAAGAATTAAAGTGGATTCATTTCCAAAGAAAACTGCCTAAAACCAACTCCACAGTGGTCCTGCACAACACTCGAACATTGAAGCTGAGAGCTTACGGCTAAGCTGGTATCCAGCAGCTGTCCAGTGGAACTACACCACACGTCTCACTTCTCAGTCAGCAGGAAAGCAGATCCCTTCTGCGCCTTTTTATGGGCAAGACCAAAAAATACAGCTAGGCATGTTCATTCAGCAGTAAATAGTAGTGGTAGGCATCTGGTTAATAATCAAATCTATAGGGGCGGCCGGTGGCACAGTGGTTAGAGCAGTCGCCCCATGTAAAGAGGCTTAAGGTCTTCGAGGCAGCGGCCGTGGGTTCGACTCTGACCTGCGGCCCTCTGCTGCATGTCTCCCCCTCTCTCTCACCCCATTTCATATCTCTCTGTAATAAAAACGCTTGGAAAAACTGCCAAAAACTACCGCAACAGGCTTCAGGGCATTGTTAGAGTGTGCAGTAAAATTATCGGTACTCCACTCAAGGACATCTTGTACAAAACCAGGGCCCTGAACAAAGCCAGACTTGTCCTGTCTGACCCGAGCCATCCCTTAGCATCTGAATTTAAACTGCTTCCATCAAGACGCAGATTTAATGTGGCCAGATGCAGGACTGACAGATTTAAAAATTCCTGGGTTCCATTGGCTATTGGTCTTCTTAGCAATTAATAGCACTGTGGTCACTTTAACTCCTTATCTTTATCCAGTGAGGCACTGTTGCACTTTGTTTGTTTGTTGTTGAATTGATTTTAATTGTTTTGTTTTTGTGTCGTTGTCCCATGACACCCATGTTGTTGTTTTTTTGCTGCTGGCTGCACCGCAAATTGCCCCACGGGGACAATAAAGATCTCTTGACTTGACTACAGTACAGCTCTAGTTATTGACATGTGACAGTTAAGGCTCAGAGAACTTTTTTTTTTTTCCTTCCAATTAAAAAGAGGCACATATTTAATTATTTCAATGCCTTGATGCAAACTGAAAAAGTATTCTCAAAGGACTGAGGGATCCTGGATCATCACACCAATTTTAGACGCCCGATTCCTTATTTAACTCTACCTGTTACTCTGTTGTTTATCTACTGCTGCAGGTGTTGGGACTTAAGTGCCGGTAATTTGAAATGGATATATCAAGTGCCTATTCTGGCGGCTATAGTGGTGAGTACATGCAGCTTTCCCCCGCTGTGTGGGAAATAACAGTAATTCATTGCACCTGTCATATTATAGTTGTTAGTTATGTTTTCAATTACCCTTAATGATATCATTATGTTTCTATTTTTTTCTTCAGGTTAATTTTATGTTATTTCTGAACATTATCAGAGTCTTGGCGACTAAACTACGAGAAACTAATGCTGGAAGGTGTGATACAAGACAGCAGTACAGGTACTGTGCAAAATTCTTATTTTGATCTTCATGCCCCGCTGATTAATTCATCATATGACTTATATGTAACTCACATCACTTCCGTATTTCCTCTGATTGCATTTACATATTAACACAGGTTGCAGGGCTGTAACTTTTGATTATTCTAATTATTATTAAAGATTTGTCAGTCAGATATTGTTTTCGTTTCATCCGACTAAGAGACCAAAGTTAAAAACAGAGAAAAGTATCAAATTGCATATTGAAAAAGCTGAATTCATTACTCAAACCTTCTTTCAAACAACTCAAAATTGTTGTTTTCAAGTCACCATTTAGCTCTATAATGTGCAGAAGTTTTGGCAAATCACTGTGTAGCATTTTGTTAAGATTATAAAATGCTAGTCTGTGTTACTTTACAGAAAACTGTTGAAGTCCACTTTGGTGCTGATGCCACTCTTTGGTGTCCACTACATCATATTCCATGCCATGCCATATACAGAGGTGTCTGGAGTTCCCTGGCTGATACAGATGCACTATGAGATGCTGTTCAACTCCTTCCAGGTAAAGCTGCTTTAGAGGAAATATCAGAGATGCTAATTTAGCTCTGAGGCTCCCAGTGAATATTTATGTACAAATATGATGATCCGTAAGTTCTCTGGGTTAATGTGTCTTTATCACCAAAAAGACTCCGAATTGAAAATCCAAATTGCAATATTGACTATCGCAATATCAAAGTCAGTGGAGGCACATCTGTTAAAGGCATGATATGTGTTAAAATACTGTTCTAAATTAATTATTGTGGTGCTACTGATGTTTGGTACAGAGCCTCGCAAAAATCGCAACATGATCATTTTAACATATATTTCAACTTAAATGAGAATATTTATGCAAAATCATCATTCCCTCCAATATTGTAGTCATATTGCAGTATCAGTTACTGCTCATGATACACACCCATTGATAGATCTGAATTAGGATAAAAAAGGAAAAGAGGTGTAACCTGAGTCGTTAGATGTTTTTTTTACATGGAACCATCTGAGAAAGCCTCATTCGAAACTGATTGGGAAAGAGCAGGCACTTTCAAAACACTAATGAAAGAGCTTCTACTTACCTCTGGCAGGTGAATGGATGAACTATCTGTCTATCATACTCTCGCCAGTGTCAGTCAGGAGAAGAGAGAAAACATATTTTCCATCAAGCTTTCACTGCCACTCTCTTCTCTCAATGAAGAGAACATCTCCAGTTCTGATACACGTAACTTATGCCATTGCAGCATCTAAGCAAACGTCTTTAGGAGCTACCATTGTAGTTTTGAACGAGCGGTCGGCTCTCTTTTAGCTGAAACACAAATGCATTACTTGGAGCCTGACAAGATGGATTTCCGTGTGACATGTGAACTCTATTCTCACATGATCTTGTGTAATAAAGAGAATTTAGCTGCAGTGTAGGGTAAAGATAAGGGTGGCTGATAATTTCAAATAACAAACTAGATATCAATGTATACAGCTAAAATGTTATGTTAGGTTCACACTAAAGACAGCTGGCCTGGAAATTAATGAAATCCTTTTCTACTCTTTTTCAGGGATTCTTAGTTGCAATTATATATTGCTTTTGCAACGGGGAGGTAAGAACTCCGTTTGGCATTTTACACCAAAAACTCCTGCATGATATCTAAGCTCTCACGTGGCTAAACAACTTATTCTCTCCCAAGGTGCAAGCTGAGATCAAAAAGTCCTGGAGCAGGAGGACTCTTGCCCTGGACTTCAAAAGAAAAGCTCGGAGTGGCAGCAACACTTACAGCTATGGACCTATGGTATCACACACCAGTGTTACCAACGTCACTGCCAGAGGACCGTTGGCCCTCCACCTCACCACAAGGCTGGGACCGGTGCCTGTGAACGGGCACAGGAACCTCCCTGGGTACGTGAAGAATGGCTCTGTCTCTGAGAACTCTATACCCTCATCGGGACAGGAGCTTCACATTCCTGATGAAGAGCATTCAGCTCATACACGACCCTGTGAGAACGAGAAGCCCTCACCTGTGGTGGAGGAAGAGAGGGAGACAGTCATGTGACCTTCAGGCCATTGTGTGAAGGGATGAAAACTGAAAAAAAAGAATAATAATGAAACAGTCTCAGGATGGTCTGAAGGGGACGGCTGAATGCATCAACACTGCCAGTTTTTTCTCCTGTGAACGAAGCCAGAGCATTGCCAACAGATGTGGTTCAAAGCAAAAAAAAGGATGCATTACTTTGTGAGCCTTTAGTCGAGAGATGAGTGGCAAAACACTCTCAACTCTGTCTCCAACCGCCTGCCAAAGTGAATGTGTAAAAGGATGAAAACAGACTGCTGTTTCCTCTTTCTTTTCCACTGCCACAACTGTTGTTATTTTGTTTTCTGTTTGCTTTTTTGTGCTCAGCTTTTTGTGCATAAACTGGGGTTAGTTACAGTAGTTGCCGGGAACAGCCTTAATCACCTCTGTAAAGCCAGGTGGAGTATGAGTACACTGCATGTGTGGGCAATTTCATCAGCGGGTTTTCGGATTAAGTCAGCGTGAGTAGACTTAAGCCCCTTTTCACACTGTTGCGCCTTTTTCTGCCCTGTCGTCAGTATGAAAATGTAAGAAGATGCAATGGGGGGAGGGCAGAGTTGTTGCACCTTTAAGCCAGCAGCAGAGGTTGTGACAGAGCCAAATGCGGGACTACATGCAGTAGTGGTGCCCGAGTTGACCCAGCAGCATTCTGAGTCAGCCTCTACCAACTAGTAGGTATTAGTAGGCAACTAGTAGCCATTATCATTTATTCTACTGGTAAGCTGTATCACATGACAAACTAAACATAACCAAGTAAGGTTGTTCTCTTTGAATTAACAACAGGACTCCCAGAGAGTGAAAAAGAGACCAAGCTAACAGCGACTGTTACCATGTGAATAGAATTGTATTGGGCATTGTATTGTCTTTGAGGCTGATGACTACTGATAACACCCATTCAATGGAGCGATAACATCTCGATCAGGTGTCTGAGTGGCCTGAGTTATTAATAACTTACAGAAACAAATGCATTGTCCACCTTCTCTTCCCCCCTTCTCTCTCTCTCAAACACACACACACACACACACACACACACACACACACACACACGTTTTGTCCTTCTCTGTACTGACCGCTGTGCTGTAGTTTGTGGGTCATGTCAGGTTTGGGTGGGTAATTAACATTGTGGATTGGCTCACACCAATGTTGTAGTGGCACGCACTCCTCATTTGCTTCTAAAATGCCAGAATAATATGTGAAATCACATGCTGGCAGCATTATGCCGCCCTTGCTTGATTCAGTGTGTAGTAGGACAGCCGGCATAACAGCGAACCTTCAATGCGGCAGTATCTCTGTGTGAAAGGGGCTATAGTGTAGGCTCAGCTTAAAAAAAAACATGTAAATGCTTCTATTTTGGGGATATCTCTTCATGCTTTCTGGTGTGGTATATTATCTGGTCTGCATTGACTTAAATCCACTTCAGTGTAAAAAGGAAGGTACTCAGGTAATTGAAGTCCTCTGTTGTTGCACACCTATTTTTATACTTTCAAAGTGGTGTTTTAGTATAGTAAGCATTTCTCTGAGGGTGTTGGTATGTAATATAAGGCTGTGTTCATTTTCCTTTTTTCAAAATATTATAGCTTCCCCTGTTTAGAATAACCCAGTATTCCTCCCCCTAATTACAACGGATTTCAAAGAGTTCAAATGAATGTTTCTCATTCAAATTTTCTCCAAAAATACTCTCTCTCTCTTACTTACACACACACACACACACACAAACACACACACATACACACACACACACACACAACATGATGCCAAAGTAAGAATATCTCTTTGAAGACTATTGCTCTCTCTGGGTTCAGTGTCTAGGTAAAAACGAACAGTATCATGTGTCCCCCACACAGTTTTCAAAGGGAGAGACCCAATTTAAACACACAAGGTGAAGGAAATGGTTATATATTCCAGTGGAATGTTAATTAAATGAGGATTCCAAGAAAAGGAGTGACATTTTTGGTGGAAGGAAGGAAAACCCAGAAATCCCAGTCATTTTTGCAGATGGTCCAGTGTTGCTGCTTTTTGATGTATATATACAAGTCACAATGTTTACAAAGATCAGAAATACGTTCTAATTGTGAGCTTATAGTGTTCATGTGTATGGATATTATATGTTATAAAGCTATGTTTCAATGTTTTTTTTTACATGTTTGTTTACAAAATGTTTGCGTCATTTGATCATGTATATAGTTCAAAACAAAACTGGTGAATATATTTACAGATGACAGAGGGCATTCAAACTAGCATTTAATTAAGCATTTCACAAGATATCTTAAACCTCGTACTTGTAATTTACCACACTTAACCTGCATGGATTGCAGGTGACATTATCTGTCATACCAAAGAGAAAAGGCTATTTTACAGTATTTCTTTCTTTTTTTCATCTACCATCTCGTTCTCAGTGAACAAAAGGTCTTAAAGTTGCAAGTCCTCTCTAAAAAAAGGTATTTGCTACTGGTATTTTGTGTAGAAAAATGTCAAGATAAAAGTGTTGAAATGGAGCATCTCAGATTGAAGTTTCTTTAATATTACAGGAAGTTGTGTTGCTCTGCTTGGATTATGGACTTAACTTGGTCCATAGCACTAAATAAGTCAATACATCTAATGAAGTTTTACCTAACATCCACCAACATGTGACCAAAACTAATATTTGCTCAGTTTAAAGGATGAGTCTGTTAATATACTACATGTTTCTTATTGTCAAGAAATCCTTTGGAAATACCAAAACACCCTGCAGTGTCATTGCTAGTTTCAGACCAACACAGTTGTTTTGATGCCCAGCCCCCACATTGTGTTGATAGCTGATGTGCTTGCATCCATCTGTGCACCCATGGGTGTGTTAAATGTAGTGTAATCAGGGGCAGTGTTGGCACATTGCTATCTTGAGGCAGCATAAAGCGATTGACCACCAAAAACCTGGTCTAAAGTCAAAGGAACGGTATTTTCCCCATATTTAAAGAATGGATTATTGAGATAATAAGGCTAGTGATGCACAGACTGCAGCTTTATCCACAGATAAATGATTTAAGCATACAAGAACATACTATGGCATCAGAGCTGCTCCGAGCATCACGCTTAGTAGTGCTCCTCCTCAGTTAAATAGGTTTTCAGTGTATTTGCTCATATGCATTCAAATGATTTTGTTGATGGGACAGAGGACTGTGAGACAGTGAAGGGTTTGCAGCTTGTTGTACAAACAGATTTGTTTCCTCAGCAGAAAACAGCTGGCTTCTCTAATTTCATAAACCCACAAAAGAAATAGCAATGCTCCTGTTTTGTTGGTTTCATTCATAGGACGACCAAAACACACCCTTGATTAATGAAGACCTAATACAAACACTTTGTACCTTGCGCCTCACTTTGCATACTAGTTAGACGACGCACAAACACGTCGTCTAACCATTATTCACGTTTAAAGTTGTACTCTGTAAGATTTTCATCTATTTAACTGCCTTTTAAGTTACTATCTATCAAAGAGTGAGTTAAAACAATGGTGATTGATCATATGACCCACTAACGAAAGCACTTCTACTTGCCTTTTTGCTGATTATTCCAATATCCGTGTCTGTGGCGACATTCCCGGGCTAGATGTAAATACACAGCCATGCTAGTGATGCTGACAGTGGTTGGTCCGCCAGCCGAACATGTCACTAACGGTTATGCTGCGTTCACTTGTAATTGAAAATCGGGAACTTTCAACTTCTGAGTCAGGCTTGTAGTAAGGGCAGGAGTGTAATAGGAACATGTGTGTACGTGTATGGATTTAAAAATGGGGGGAAAAAATAGTCAACACACATAGTGACCGTGAACATGACAATATGAAGAGCACTGAAAGAACAGGCTCGCCTGCAATTACATTTTACCGCCAAAAAAGCCACTAGAAACAACGTATCTCAATTCTTATAGAGTACTAACCTGAACTCCGCCAGATGGATTGATTCGCATAATTCGCATTTGCTCTACATATCCATCTGGGAACTCTCGGTTGGAGATCTTTTGGGAAGGGGCGGAAATAACAGTTGGTGATTGGATAAATCATCTGTCTATCACCACCTGTGCTTGTGATAGACAGGCAAAATCAACCAACCAGGTCAACGAAGCGTATGATGTACTAACAAAGGATTCAGGCAAAGTAAACAACATGTCGGTAAAGGATATTTGCCGTTTGTGTAACGCAAATTTACAAATAAAAGGCTCAATTTGCCCGGTCCATATTCCAACAGAAGGATCCCAGAGAAAAAAAGCACACTGAACAGTCGCTTCTCGTTGCGTCACACTTCTAGCCGCCTCAAAACCAATGCTGATTGGCTCGGTCGATTGGCTTGTGGTTGAGTGTATTGAATAGAAGACTAACAATTACAGGTTACTGCAGACTACAGTAATGTAAACAGGAAAATACTGAGGTGGAGGGAAACTGTTGATAATACAAGATTTTAAAGTCTTTAAAGATTTTTTTCATGTTTATCTGACTAATTTTAGCTCACAACTCTGGAAACTTAATTCTGAATGTGCACCCTTTTCAGTACAGTTCAGGTGTACATTGAATTTAATTCATTCATTTGCATTTGACTGAGGTAGTTTTTCAAATTCAGTCTGGCTTTCCATTAACAAGTAAACATTATGGTTTCATTGAAAAGGTGGCTGGTATCGGAACATGAAAATCTTTTACAAAAAAATGTGGAAAGTTATATTTGAGCACTTTAATATCCTATAATACAGTATTGTGTTCTGATTGTATCATGTCAAATGATTGTGTTTGGAATCAAGTGTAAAATAAGGCCAATAATAATAGAGCTAATGTTGTAAATCATTGTTTTCAAATACCTCTCATGGAAGTATAAAATGTGTGTGGTTGTCTTTTATTTATGTTGTGCCGAAATGTACTCAGTGGAGTCAGCATTTGTCTTCATGCTTTAGTAACAATATGTGAGCGGTGTTTTCTAAGACGCATCTCACCTTCTCATCACTCTGTAGTGATTTAGGCACGTTTTAGATATCAGTGTAAACTTGGAATAAAATAAAAATGTTTTCTTGTCTCTAATGTTCTAATCAGTGAATTGTGAATAAAACAATACATCTGTAACTTTGAAGTAGATAAATGACGCATTTTTCAAATTTTTGTTTATTTTAAATATAATATCATACAAATTCCGTTTTAGAAAAATAATGTGCAAAATGCTTGGCAAAGGCAAAAGTTCACTTCTGAGATTTCTTGGCTCCCCCTTTAGCCCCTCCTTTGCCTCCTTTTTCTCCTTTGCCTCCTTTCTCCCCTTTGTCTCCCTTCTCTCCAGATTTCTTCCCTTTCCCTTCATCAGCTTCTTTCTTGGATGCTCTCTTTTCACCTTTTTCCCCCTTTTTTGTTGACGCATCCTTTTCATCTCCTTTCCCTTCTTTGGCACCCTTGCCCTCTTTCTTGCCCTCCTTGGTCTTCTTCTCTGCCTTTTCAGCATCCACTTTTCCAGAGACTGTTGTCACTTCCTCTTTTACTTCTGCTTTTGCAGCTGCAGGAAAAACAAGAGAAGAAAAGGTCAAAGGCTTCATGGCGATGGCAACATCAGGTATCACCAGGGTCTTGCCTGTAATGCTTATTGGAAGGGAGAATTTATGTAATACAACAGAATGTCGGGCTAAGTAGGTTGCACGTAATGAAGGCACATCTGTTTCTATCTGTACTAATAAGCATGGTCTATTTATTTTTTTAATTGGATTGTTTCATGTGCTGTTTGGGTGAGGAATAGAGAACACAGATTTATAGTCAGCTTTGTGGGAGTTTACAGATAAAGTTTTTCTTATTATTCAAGAAGTGACACAATGAAGATGTACACAGCTAACAGACTAAAAAGAATAGCTTGATATTCATTGCTTTCTTGCTGAGAGTTACATGAGGAGAAAGTTACCACTCTCATGTCTGTATGGTATTCTACTGCTGGGGGTCCGTTAGATAAGCGTAGTTTAGCATTAAGATGAAAAACAGCTAACCTAGCTCTGTCCAGAGGTAATATCTGTCTACCAACACCTCTAAGGCTTATTAACATCTTATATTGTGTTTTCTATATTCGTACAAAAGCCGACGCAAGTTGCAGTTTCAAAGTTACCACTCTCATGTCTGTATGGTATTCTATTGCTGGGGGTCCGTTAGATTAGCGTAGTTTCGCATAAAGATGAAAAACAGCTAACCTAGCTCTGTCCAGAGGTAATATCTGTCTACCAACACCTCTAAGGCTTATTAACATGTTATATTGTGTTTTTTATATTCGTACAAAAGCCAACGCAAGTTGCAGTTTCAAGGTCGATTATAGCAGACTAGTGGACAGTGACTACAAGAAATAGTGCTGCTTCCTGTAAAACTGCAATTTGTGATTTTATATACTTTATACTTTTAAATGAAAGAGCCACAGTTACGAAGCTTTTCAGATGCTGCTAGGTGGATTTTGTTACATTCAGACAGAGCAAGGCTAACTGTTTGCCTGTTTCCAGTCTTTATGCGAAGCTAAGCTAACTGACTGGTGGCTGCAGTTACACAGAAAACTATAAAGTGTATTTCCTGAAATATCAAAACTATTGCTTAAAACTCTCCATGACACTAGCCTATATGCTCTCTGTAGACATTATTTAGTCTCCCTAAAATTAGCCTGTATGCAAAGATGATGTTAAAACAGGTGGCCTCCATGTGAATGTTTATATACGCAGGTAATCTCTATTGAGACAGGGGGTCTCATTCTCAAGAAAGACCTGGTCAAGACACAACAGCAATGCCACACAAAGGACATTCATACAAAGACAAAATAGGACACATACAAACTAAAACTAGTCTTTGAGAATAAAATCAAAGGTTTCCAATGGTACCTTTAATTGCAGAAAAAATAAAAAGTAAAAAGGAATTTTCAGTTAATTTCTTGGAACAGTTGAGCCAACAACATTTTCTTTCAGAAATCACATTTGACAGACTGTTTTTCCACATGAAAGATGCACCCGGCCCTAATAAAGCTCACATTACGCTAACATGGTCCTCCTAAATATGCATGTAACGGCTCCAGGCAAGAGTTTGAAAATTACATGATATAGATCAACAAGAAACATTGGTGTGATTTTACACTACAGCAACTATTGTTTAAAAACTGTGAAAATTGCTCAAAGGACAGACTCCGGTTAGGGCTAAACGGAGCTTCTTTGTTGTTGTTTATTCCAATAGCTGAGCAAACATTTCCCCGATGCTCTATGCAGAGAAACTTGATACACAAACAAAGGCCAAGAAACCAAATGAAAAACACACACCAAATGTCACAAGTTGCCGGAGGGGGTCAAAGTAAACCTGAAATGATTTCCTACCTGTGTTTTACTGTGCTGGGTTAATCCTGCTGACTTAAAGTAATCAACCAACCATCACAGTGTTTGTGAATAGATTTCTTTGTGTTTTGACTGAATTCCGAAACTGCCTTCCTTTCTTATCCTTTTGCATTTCTCCTTCACTTCAGCTCCTTTTAAGTATACTTTGAATTTTTTAATTGCCTCCGCGCTGGCAACATTTCACATTAATGTCTAATAGGATAAAATGATGAAGCAGTGACATTTTATATTCAAAGGTCAAAGGTCAACTTCATTGTGACTTCATTTTTCATTCAGCATCCATTTTATTTCATTGGATGCTGAATTGGTGACACTAATATTAAAATTGTGGTGATTGTTATGATTTCTCAAAAGGGTTGAAAATGTGTGTGAGGCATCTATTTTTTGTCAAAAAATACACTTCATGCCTTTTTATTAAATTCCTTCAAAGTCTTCACTACATGCATTATTTAAGTCTGGACAGACATGGATGTAAAAGACAACTTTGCTGGTTGGAGAAGGTTTTTTTTTTTCTTCTTTACAAGTCGGATTTAAACAACACCTTGAGAGATGATACATCAGTATAAAGAGTTAATGCTTAGGTTAGTGGCGTCTAAATGAAGGGCTTTATTAAATGTCAGAATTAGAAACCAGGATGTGTTGCACATTGTTGTAATTTTGGTAAAAATTGGAGTGGTACTACCATGAGTCCTGTTGTTTACATACTGCGTATGGTAGTGGAATAATTAAAGGTTAATATTGCCCTCTACAAAAGGCTATGTCGGTCACATTACTAGTAAATGTCAAAAGTTCAGCTCCGATACAGCTAGTAGAATTTTTGATCAAACTTGAGGGCACAGGGCTTTCTGACATTGTGACATTTCAAAGAAATCCCAGTTCAGTCTGACTGACAAAACTGTATGTTTTCTCAGAAGTGATGCAAAAAAACTGCCTTACTGATATCACAAACAATGCCAGTTTTAATTTGGTTAGATAAGTTCTTCCTACTGAGGAACAAAACGTGACTTCTAACCAGACCAAATTTCCTCTTTACAAGTCCGTCACTCATCAGTCCGCGCGTTGTGAACCTTAGACGACCTTTTCCCTTGACGCCCATTCAGAGCTTTAAGTAGACAGATGCGTGAGAAATGTGTTTGCGTTATTCGTGACACTGAGACCATCCATTTTTCAGATTCTTGAAATCATGCACTTGGTACTGTAGAAGCAGCAGGTTGGATTGATGGCAAATAAGTGAAGGTGGCAAATGGGAGGAATTGATCCACAGCTCGGTCTTTTCAGTCCCTATATTTTATTGAATTTTTGTGTGAGTGCTTGCTTGTGTGAGAGGAAGGGCTGAAAGATAGAGACTGAGGCCCTATTTACACAACAACGCTCACGGATGAAAACGACAATAAACTTTATCAGATGTGCCTTTCATTTAGACGGCGACAGTGTTTTGGGGGCTTACAAAAGCAAAAAAATGAAACCACCCTCCAAAGTGGAAATCTCAATAACTCTTCACCGTTGTGTTTCCTTGTAAAGGGGAAAAAACGCAAAAGTGTGCTCTGATCTGCTCACGCTGGCTCATGTGGCGTACATGTTTAGGTAACATTCATGTGCAGAGTACAGGTAAACAACAACAAACATGTAGGACTATTTCCATCAGTCGGACATTCAAGTTTCCTGGGTGGGAGGCTGCAGACCCTGCTGCAGATCTCTGTCCCACTGTACGGCGTCCTGCTTCTCAGCTATTAGGGACTGATGCAGAAGGAAGTTTCTATGCATACACGAGCTCTGGGTGGTGTTGTGTGGCCGTGCTTCACAGCACCACCTAGCCACCTGACGTGCATACCACATCAAATTTTACATAGGTCTACTTTTGTATCACCGTATGCACGCAGATTTCCCCCCAAATACGCTCGTCTAAACAGGGAATAAAAAGCGAGAACTTTTAGATCGTCTTCGTCTAAACAGGGCCTAAGCCTGTGGTCGCCCTTCCTCTTTCTTCTCAATGTGCTGTGACATATATTGGCTGTGATTGGAAATTGGAAAGCTTTTTGTTTATCATATTTTTCCCCAACATGCTTTTAACAGCTCGGTAAGAATGTGCAAACAGAGGCACAGATACATTCTCAATGGAAAATGTCAGACATCTCAATTGGTGTAGAAACAAAGGATATTCTTTTCCTGTAAACAGCTACACAGATTTTATGAAAAATGTATTCATGCACACATCTCTTTAAGAGAGGTCATTCCTTGAGCCTCATTTGTAACATTTACTTGACTGCTAAGTCATATTGTGTGTTGTTCTCCCTGATTGCTCTGGATTTCCTAAGTGAACTGTTGCTTTGCATAATCAAGCCCTCATCAAAAAATGAACTTCATTTCATATTAAGACAGTTAGTACATTATAATCAACGACACAACATTTACTCTATATTCTCAGTCATGTGGTTTGCCATTTCAGTGTAGCCTAAATGTGACATAATCACTGGAGAAAATATTGCAAAAGGAGATGGATCTATTCTTATTTATTTCCTTAAATAAAATAAATGTATGAATGTTCCTAAATAATGAATAAAAAATCACGTTATTTGTGTGTGCAATCAAGAGACTGTCCATTAAATTGTGTATTCTTTTTTAAAAAAAATGGCTTTTATATATTGTGAAAAGGCTGCCTTTCTCTCTTTTCACTAGGAAAATGTTCCCAACATTAACAGTGTTTTGTGTCTGCTTAATTCTAAATTTAAGTATAATGTTTCAGTTTATTCAATACATTATCAATTGATGTGTTGGTTGTGGGTTCATAGTTTTTTTTATTCTGGTTCTGCCTGTGATGTGGGGGTAGATCAGCTGCTCACCAGCTCAATCAAGGAGAGTGCAGGCAGGTTTGCCTGATTAGGTCCTCTCAGCAGGGAGGTGCTGGGTACTCTTAAGGTGTAGGAGAATAGATCTGCAATAAATTCAATATTTATCATATGTGGGGTGCTTATTATTACTATTATTACCATATATCTATAGATATAGATATATGGTAATAAAAGTACACTTAAACATTATATATTATATTATATATTTTTTTGTATTATATATATATATATATATATATATATATATATATATATATATATATATATATATATATATATATATATATATATAATGTTTCAGTGTTAAATGTTTCACAGTTCACCCTATACTTTCATGGGCAGATGGTAGGTTCCAATTAGGTGAGGCTGAGATGTTAAAGAAAACAAGAAGGTGGTAGCTTGCTGTGCACACTGTGATGTTTCGGTTTTTCTTTTGTTTTATGTTATTATGCCTCAGTTTAATTTAGCTTCATGGTAATTTCCAGGTTTCATTTTGTACACTTTGAGTATGTATTATGTTTGTTTTTTGCAAGTTAACTAATAATTAAGTTGTTGAAAAAAACATTACAGCAGGGTTTGTTTGGAGCTCATGGTTGAGAGCAGCTAATAAATATGTCCATCCTTACTCTTGATTAGGGCTGGAGTCTGTGTAACTTCCCCTCAGCCCTTCTCCCAAAGCCACGGTTGACTAGTTATATAGTCACGAAATAGGATTTACTCCAGTGCATCCTAGATCAACTCTCTAGACTCCACTCGAGATTAAAGAGATGTGCATGCTCTCGTAACAGTCTGTTTATCATATGATCACCCCTCAACCCCGCTACACTTGCCTTTGCTGAGGAGCATGTTGTGTCGACATAGGAGAACTGGTCCAGAGTGCACTTCATGAGAGTACATTTAATTTATTTGGATCTGATGAGAAACATTATGTTCGGCATAGGACTGGGGAAAGACTGAACCCAAAGTGTGTAAAGAAGTCAGTTAAATTCGGAGGATGAAGTGTCTGGTGGATGGTTTGGTGGATGGTTTCTGAAGCAGGAGTTGGGCCTCTTGTACAGCTACATGGCAGGGTAAATGCTAATATTTATGTGAACCTCCTTCAGCAACATGCAATACCATCACTGCAGTTGTCTCCGACTCAGCCCGCAATTTTCATGTAGGACAATTCCCCCTGTGACACTGCAAAACGGGTGAAGCAGTTCCTTAAAGCTAAGAATATTGAAACCATGAAATGGCCAGCCCAGAGTCCAGATAAAAAACCCCATAGAGAATCTCTGGAAAATCCTTGGCAACAAAGTAATGTCTAAGAAACCCACTACAGTTACAGAACTGTGGAAGAAACTGAAGAAGAATGGACCAAGATCAAACCAGAGCAGAGTGAGAAACTAGTTATGTCCTGTGAGCGCAGATGTGCTGAAGTCATTCAAAGCAAGGGCCTCTACACTTCCTATTCATTTTTTAATCCTAAATCCCTAAGAAAACGTTTTTGTTGAAGTGCCTTGGTTATACAGCAGTTGTATAGCCACATTTCTCAATATCTAGTATCAAGTATTTCTAATTTGTTTCTCTAATTTTGATCTCCATTTCCATTCCACCAAATTCCAGAGAGATGGAGAGATTAAAGACCAGAACATTTAATTAGCTACAAAAGACACCAGTGGTATTGACTTCAATGATCATATTTAATTAACCATTAACGGGAAATAGTGTCAATGATTTGCTTTATTCAAAGCTAACCTTGGAAAGCAGGATAGTAGGGAAACAGACAAACAGAGCACAAACAGCATGCTGCATGCATTATCATTGTAATTGCTTACAGTACTTTCATCATCAGTCATATGCATGAAGCAAAATATTATCTAAATGAAAAACATCTTTGCAAATTTGCCAAAGCATTATAATTTGTATTTTAAGACACAGTAAACATCTTATTAAGTCTTATTTTCTACTTCACATAGTTACTGATGCACTTGTCCACCACAAAAGTAACATTTGGAAACATTTTTTTCAAAAGTGATGTGGTAAGCACTCAAATTCACATTTTTATTTGCTTAAATACCATTTAGAAAGACCAAGTAGATGTGTGCTGCATGGAGAGGACTTAAAGCGTGGCTACCAGTGTATACACTGTATTTTAAAGTCGCTGAGTCAATAAGAGTGTCTGAAAGAAGTTAAAAAGCAGGAGGAAAGAAGAGGAAAAAATCAGCCCGTCTCCGGCAAGGTGAGGGAGCTATGTTGCTCCTCGCTGACCCTATCTGCTGAGACCGGGCTGTTATTAGCAATTTGCGTTTGGACCTGCTCAGAGACTGTCAGTACTGCAGAAGGATCTGGAGCAGCTGGAAGAAAAGCAGGAAGAGAATGGCAGAGAAAAGAAGAGAAGAGAAGAGAAGAGAAGAGACGAGGAAATTTAGTATAAAACAGAGCAGAAGTGTAGGAAATGTTGTCAGATGGAAAGCAGAGACATTAAAAATGTAAGAAATGATAGGCTCCTAGAAAGACACTATGTAAAAAGACAGCTGTCGTTGTAAAGTGGTACTACAACCCACTACAACTGAAGCTCTTCCCACAGAAAGCCATTTGTCCTGCTTTTCAGATCTCTAGGGTGTGCTTTTACACCCTACACTCTGTTGTTCATCAATGTCGTACTATAGAGTTCACAGTTTTATCTCACATTTTGTCATTTGCAGCCAAAACCAGTTGAAGTTGCTGTGTGCGAGAACACTAGAAAACCATTCAAAAAAAGAGCTGTATTGATAATATTACCAATTTAATACAGTCACATTAACATTGGAAAGATACAAGAGGGAGGTACTTACATCCTGGGATCTCAGTCAGCTCGTTCAGTGGTGGCACTGTCTCTAATGTGTTGGCGTATTTCTTGGCAGCTTGTCTTTGTGCGTGCCGGGCTTCTATTTCCTTTTTGGTTCTCGGGATACGGCATTTGAATATACAACATAGAGTGATAACTGAAGGAGAGGGGCAGTGGGGCAAAGACAGGGACACAATGAGTTTTAAATAACACATTGAATAATTGCAACATTGTAATTATTTATACAGGTGTATATATATATATATATATATATTGTTGATTTCTTTGTCCTTGTTCTACAGTATGACTCACTTCTGGAAACACAGATGTGATCCTGCCTTTTTCTGGATTATTATTATTGTTATATTACTAATCACACTGTGTGCTTGATAATCAGAATGTGGATGCGTGATTGAATACATCATCTTTGGCCTACTGTTATTTCTCAAAATTACAGTTCATATGAAAAACGTTTTTTGGAGGTGTCAAAAAAGGGATTTCATGGGCTATACTGACCAACTGCCAAAATAAAGACTGAGAAGATGGCGATGACTTGCCATAACCGCAGCCCCCAGAAAACAACAGACTCTGAGGTGATGGGGTCTGGCTTCTTTGGGGGATCTGTAGGCAATAGCTGTGGGGGGAAAAAAGAGACATGGACTTTTTTAAGTATCTGCACACCACAAATAAACCTTCACAAACAGTTACCACAGCAGAGAGCAAACCCTGAGGAGTACACAAGATCTTAGAGCATCTGAAGTTTAACATCCTCTCTTCATTATCTCCAGGCAATGTAGTGTGTCAGTACAATAAGTGGAGTAAGATTTTTCAGCCTCTCCTCTATCTTTCTGATTTCAAGTAAAGCAGAATTAATGATACACTCTGTTGGAATCTACATATTAGATTCATTCATTAAACAAATATAGAAATAAAGAAAGAGTTTGATGTCATCTTATAATAAAGGAAAGCTCAATAATTTCAATCTGTGCAGGTATCAGAGAATGCTTGAGTGACATCAGTTTTACTTCAATGTTTATGCATTAAAACGTGTTTTCAAATATCAAGAAGTCACACAATAGCAAATATCCTTTGTACAGTGTGAAGGCACTGATTTCTTATTTACCAATTACCTGTGTGTCACATGGCCAATCATTTCAGTCTGCTTTCAGAGTTATCTGTCCACATCCACCTTGCACCCTGAACTTTGTGAAGGTCAATTCATTTGATATATTAATTCCATGTATTCTTTATCTTATTACTTACATGTATGACATTTCACTGAACTGACATACAGTTCCTAACATAAATACTTAAATAAGAAAAAACGATCCACATGAATCTATATTTACTCGACACAAACAAATGCTGAGGTCTACAAACAAAGCCTGACTCTTATTTTTAGACTTTTCCTGCACTTTCGTTCCCTATATGGTCTCTCTGATGCCCCAAGTTCATTCAATAATGTCCAAATCTACAATTTGTTTTTTGTTTTTTAAGTTTCACAACACCTTTCTCCAGACCTGGTGATTGGGGAACAATAAGTAGGCCTACACAGTAAAAAATGTGTGAGTTATCATATATACATATATATATATATATACATATATATACAGTAGTATACATACTATGTGTGATGGCTTGGATCACTACTTAGCTAAAGCCAGCAGAGCGACAGTTGCCTGATAGAATCATTGTGAGGATTTCTTCTTGTCTACTGTGTATTGATTGCTTGATTGGATGATGCAAGGTTGTTTTGGAAACCCTATACTTTTGACCATAACCCAAGAAGAGATGGATCAGAAAATGGACACTTATTACATTTGCTGCCTATACTGATAACAGCATTATGTGGTGAAATGGAAAAATGTAACAGGAATAAGTAGAGACGATGATGTAAGCACTACAGGACTGAGGCTCTGCAGAGGATAAGACATGAATGGGAATCATTTTGCATCGGTAGAAACTAACTGAAATACTAAATTTTTCGACGTTCTTTTTCGTTTAAATAAAAAGAAAGAAAAAGAACATATGACAAGTAACAGTTTCCAGGTTAATGTTAAACACACAATGAAGGATAGAGAGCAGTTAATGTGGAAATCACTAAATAAATCAGCAGGTGTTATGATTAACTTAGATATTTAAAATCTCCATGTGCTTACTCCTTTATGCCATGTGAGACTCTCCGTACCCGGGCAAAACAACCCAGTGTTTTTGCTGTTTGTCAGACCTGAAAGGCTTCTAAGAGGCAACATGTGACAGTACTAACTGTCTTCGGGGGCCTCTATAGTGTTTGTCTGAGGAGAACACAAATTGGACTGTGGACAAATAAGCTGCAAAGAAAAATCTGAAAATCGACATTTGGTTGAATCAGTTTACACTTGTGCTTGTGCAACTCCCAGAGGGATTAGCTTTGATGGGGGATATTTAGCGATGCTCCTAAATTATAACAATGTTTGTTTCAAGAGTGATTATATAATGCTAAGTCGCTTCCTCTGGGGCATTTCATGGGGCGAGATTAGTGGCTATAAGCCTCAAGTTTTCTCTTGGTGTAACAAACAAAAGAAACTCAGAAGATTACTGGCCTCAAGTTACCTCATGTTAATCATTACTGTATATACCCAAATGTATGACAAATGGTGGTTTGTTGGATGGTTGGATGGTTAGTTTGATTGTAAAATATTCAATGGCATGTTTGGATTTTCTTCCTAAAATAATTTTTTTGGTTTATGTAAGAAGATCTTTTAGGGACTAATTGAGGAAGATTAGCATCATAGAATGAAGGATCAAATTCTAAAAACAAGAAAATCAGCAATGGGGTACAGGTTTAGTTATGCCACATATATATACATATATATATGTATATATATATTTGCAGTTGTGTGCCAGTGCCCATGGTATTTCGATTATATTTCCTGATGTTTGCACTACATGCACATGAAAGTAAAACATTCACTATCTGTCACCTGAGACTGTTGAGCTAGCCTTTTTTATTTACAGGATAAACATTATTTTTGCTCATTAGGCATCTTCAGCTACCAACTCTAGCTTTTTTCTAAGTTTTTGAAGCTTAGAATACCTCACACGCACATCCAGAGGGAGGCTGTTTCTAGAAGTTTCATGTGCTTTCTATAATAAGAACAAGATGTCACATGGCAAAATGGGTTATTTGTATATATATATCAATCAATATAAATATTATCTATTATCTGTTGCCTCTTTATAACTGTATCCAAGAATTAAGTCTATGGGATTACTCAGAATGCATTTTCCGCACATTTTTAAATCATACAATCCATGTTCAACATATAATTTATTGTTATGTCATGGCTACTTTGTTTCAGCTACTGATTCACATTATTTTAATAAAGGACCGTTTTGTCATTGATTAATGCATTGTGTCCTTTCAGTCATGTTTACACAGTGCCCTGTATAGAAAGCCAATGAATTAGCTATTTTTCAGAAGCAGAATTATTTTAATACAAGTTAGAAGTTTGTAGTCAGATGATTGTAGTTGTCATATTTAATCCATTTCTCTTCAGCTTAAAACCACAACAACAACTTCATACCACATCATACCAGGAGTCGTCATACTCATCCTCCTGTTTGCACCCATATAAACACATGTGGCTTGGCTATTCTTGTAAGATGTATCAGGTTTCACCCTATATTCCTTTACTTGTCAACAAGTAACATAAGCAACAACTCTGGCGACCATACAATGTGTAGGAATCACACAAAGATACCCTGTAAACAGCAGAACACCTGCACCTATTCAGGATATTTCTGAAAGGAACTTGTGGAGGACATGGTGGTATCAGGCTCTTACCTCAGGATCCGGGATCTGGGAGAACACGGAGGACAAGCACTGAGACAGCAGCACTGCTCCCCAGCCCCGCAGTAGGAACTGAGATGGACATACAGGCTGATCCCCAACCATTCTCTCCCCCTCTTTCTCCCTGCAGCCTCCCAGCCCCCTCTCTCACTCTTCCTCTCTTCTTCTTTCTCTGTGTCTGCCTGCCTGCCTGCACTGGCGCCGTATAGAGGACAGGACCACAATGGCCCTCGGTGATTAATGGTGACTATTTTGCTGACGGCTTCCTTCCATCTACAGTTGTCTGCTGCTCTTCTCTTCTGTCTCTCGCCTTTCTCCCACAACACTGCATAAACACCAAAGACACACGGGCAGTTACCACTGCAAGCACCTCAAAACTGCTACAATGCAGTGAGCCAACCCTGCAGTTAAGGTACATTAATTAATTAATAGACCTGGTGTGGTTTACAACCAGCTCATCCTGCTGGTAATGCAGTGTGGGGGGGATGGGCAGTACAGATCACCGTGGGGTTGGCCTGCACAGGACAGTGAAGAAAATGGCTGTGAACGTCATCATGTTCATTGCCTCAGAATCTGGATTGCAGAAATGCCCACAGCTTCGTCCCTTCAGTTTGGCAGAATGTGAAGACTGTGTGGACTCTGGTGTTTTTAATATGAACATGCCTAAGGAAGGAGCAAAGAAATAGAAGTCAGATTGCTTTTGTTGGAGTCATTTGTGTTCAACTCAGGAAAATGAATATCTTTTTAAGTTTTGTGTTTGTTTTTGTAGGATATATTACAGTATGTGTCTGCTCCTAATCTGTTTCCTGTGTTATAGTCTTTAAATATAAAAAACAATATCACAATGCAGTGATTTGAAGGGCCGGAGCGAATAATAAAGAGGGCAATTCTGCACAACATGGGGCTCCACCAGCACGCAAACAGCTATGATGCATCATGTATAATGAAATAGTCCTCATCCTTGATTAAGATTAGTATAATATCTATACTCTATATTGCTTTTACACTATGGGCACGGGCATACTCTTAATCCGCTTTTTTACTTCGTTATTCATTGCAGATTTAAGTACCACTCGATGTAGCTGTTCACCGCATCACTGCTTAAGAGAGAGCATTTCACTAAGAGTCAAATCAACAAAATATCTTACAGTAGCTAATTCCTAGGTAGCGTAAATGACGAACAGTGGAACATCTGGAGTAACTGTGTAAACTCTAATGTTACCTAGCAAAATAAAATAGGACAGGATAAGAACCATTATTTCTACTAATCTAGACCAGTAAATGACAAAACGTGCCTACTTATTATTACTATAGTGTGTTTTACTCTGACTTTATCATAGTAATGTGATTGGTTTCTGGTCTAAACTGGGACTCTTACGGTTGTTTCTTGCTTTGGATCATAGACTGTATATACATTCTATGCTTTGGACAGTAGCCAGGCTACTAGCGATAGCCATGTTGCTAATGATAACGCTATATGAACAAGTAACTGATCAATCCAGTCAGGCTGATTGAATTCATTGTTGAAAAGTTGCATTTTGTCACTTAAAACCAATCACACTTGTCTGGGGGCAGAGCTAAGAAGATAGTGCCCTTGCAAAATCAATAGCAGGTGGCCTGACATCCAGCGGACATATCCCAGCACGCTACAACTTGTAAACCAGACCAGTTGATTGTAAATCTGTGATCTTATGTTAATGGTCGAGGTTATGCAGCAGGGGCTAACTAATTCATACAATACTGTTGGTGGTTAAACTATGCCTACAGCGCTGCATTATTGAGTGCATTTACATGGACATGAATATCCTGTTTATGAGGCATATCCCAGTTATGGTCATATTTGGAATTTGGTGTTAAGATGTGCACAGAGAAAACAAGTTATTCGTATTCCTTGTATACATGATAAATACTAGTAACCCGGTTCCTGATTGCTGCATTCTATTTGTGACAGAGACAGGAAATATTAAATTTTTTTACCACCACTTCACAACATTACTCCTAACATGACAGTGATATCAATCTTCTCATCTCAGCAGCAAGAAAGTGAAAAATCCTATTTCCCAAAATATCAAACTGTTACTTTAATATGAAAATATGGATTATACTTAGTTATACATGGTTACTTTCTACAACTAGATGTTTCCAGCATCAGTATTTTTTATTGTGTTTTATTTTCATTTAAACAGAACATATTGCCAGCATGGCCTTTAGCTTCAGTTATCCAACTTCATCCAATCTCTTACTATATTTAATGTAACATCCAATTTCTACAACCACTGATAATAGCCATTATACTGTAGTTACAGACATTATACTTAGTTTACAAGTGATATAAAGGCAGTTCAATTACAGACCGGGTGACGCACCATGAGAGATGCTATTCACATGGACTTAAGCATCATCCTCATATCCCAGGGAAGGTCATTCATAAGAAAATCTACTCAGAGGATAAATCTTCCATTATCAGTGACAATTGGTCTTCCTTTCCAGAAAAATACACTTTGACTCACCCAATAATAAACATAGAAACTGGGACACTATCCTCTATGTGCTGATAGAGGAGCAAGCATTTCCATTCAGTATGTAGCACACTTGAATCTTCCTGATAATAATCATGTAATAGTAAATGCAGACCCATCCACAGAATGTTGGTGATCATGAGAACCTGTGCATTCAACTAAATTGCTACCAGTGATTGGCTTTTGTCAGAGGTGTTGGAAGCAATCATCATACCAGTGTTGAAAGCAACCACCAGAGCTACATCAGTTAGATCAAGTCTGACTGGTAGAGTATAAAAGAGCCAACTGGGTTGTTATATTATTGATATTTTGTCTTGTTTGCTCCTATCTATGGCTTGGCTTTCTATTTCAATCAGGAAATAACATTTAGTGATAATAATATTTGTCCTGATATTATGGTCATCAGAAGTTGTTTTTTTTATCAAGTTCAAAGTATTCAGAATGATGCATTATTGCTTAGATCAGTCATTCCGGGGATATTTTATTTAAGTTTTCAGATACATTTGTAGAATTGAAATAGTCTTTTACTTTATGATTAATAAATACACATGTACTTTCATTTTACATGCAATTAACATTTCACTACTTAATTTGAAGTGTTTCTTATGTGCTGTGGCCAAAATAATGTTACAGTTGTAAACTACAGTCAATTTGCCACCCAGGTCACTCGTGAGAGTATTTTTGCAATATTCATGGTTATCCTGATAATGGAAATTCACCATGATTAACTTATGGTGAATGTTTGCTTATATTGCTTGACTGATGAGAGGAAATAAGAATGAGAGCCTGTTAACTCTCTAAGTGTTTAACATGTAATATGCTATGTTTTCAATAACACATGCACATAACGAAGTTGTAATTGAGGAAATGTATATCACTTCCAAATGGCTGTTTTCAAGATAAGGAAACAGCAGTAAAAATATATATATATTCAGTTACATTCAGTTAAGCACAAATTCGCTGTTCACAGAAAAGGCTTATTGTGACTTGTGGTTTGTCATTTTAAAAAAGCGGGTCATCAGGAAAAAGTTTTCGGAAACACTGGCTTGGATAACTGGAATATTTTAGATGTGAAGCATCCCAATAAATAATTCAGATATTTAAGTGAGTGCATCATCTTGTTTAATCTATCACCATCACCAACACTGCACTTATGATTTCTTCTGTTTAGGGAAATGTATGGTGTCCAAGAGAACTCGACATACTGCAAATTAAGAAAACATAGACAAAACAAAAATAAATTATGTGCCGGTCAAAAAAGGTTTAAGGAGGAAAAGTTCCATCTTCAAGCATCTAACAGCTGAAGGTCACATCACTTGTCTGATTGTAATACAGGGAGTCAAAGGCCTCCTCCAGTGGGACAAAGAGTGAGTGTTTGACATTTTTGTCCTATGGCCATCTGATGAGCTAGATTCTGTGTGATAGAAAAAAACATGCTTGGGGACAGTCATGCATGGTATTAGTGGGTAGAGGACAATTAAGGTAGTAGAGCTTAGAGATGTGTTGTTTTTAACAAACATGTCTGCTTTTGTTTTTTGGGGGGTTTTCTTTAGTGTTGGTGTTGGGAATCAGTTACATAAGAAATAAAAACAAGAACAGCTGACAGCATATTCAGGATGCAGAAGCTGAAAGAAATAGACAGAGACTTTTTTTAATTGAGTGGAACTCAGAAATATTACTCATTTAGGATTGTCTGGAAAGCTTCAAAACATCTTGAAATATCTAAGCATCTTATTTGTTCTTTAATGGGTCCGATAATATTGCATACCACCTATACATATCCATTTACATCTAGATGGTATATGAACCTCTGCAGACATCGTGAGGAGCCATTGAAGGGGAATTTCAGTATTTTTCACTTTGGACCCTATTTCCCAATGTTTTCTGTTAAGTGACTCATTGCATCAACGTTTTTTAAAATTGGTCAAGTATTGAGCGCAAGCGCTGCAACCTGCCTGTGAACCAGGCTGCAATATAATGGAATGGGGCGGCTACACACGGTCAATGTATGTCCACCAAAATTTGTGTTACTAGAAGCGTCTGACTACATTATAGAAAGATGGTGAAATCTCATCTGAAATCTCGTGAGATGACTTGTTGAGGGAATACATGATTGAACTTCAGAAAAAAGGATGGCTGGCAGGAAAAGATGCTGTGAAGTGCAGCTTTGTGTTATCAAAAAGATTTTTAATAAAACAATGGTTCTTGTAATCACATTTCTAAAACATGGAGCTACAAATGGATCGTAACACTCCGGATACACTGTGCCAGAGCATCGGTTCTGCAGTTTGACCGGGACACCACTGCCGGCCAAAGAGGAGAAGAAAACCTGCCTAAGCACATTTTCATTTTGCTGAAGAAAAATGTTGTTCCAATAGTGGAGAGCTACAGACAGAGTAGATGTAGGCTAATGCTATTGGCTAAAGTTACTGTGTTGACCTGCATCAGTAGCTACATGCCAAAGCATATCAGGACAACGAAAACTTCTCAATCTTTCAACAATGTAGTCAGTGTCAAAAACAACACTTTGGGTGGATGAAGTGCACATTGATCCAGACATTTTCCAGATCAATGTATGATTCCCCGTTTGATTACATTGTAGCTTGGTTCACAGCAGCCTGGCTGTAGCACTCACTCTGAATATTGGACCATTTTCAGAAAAAGTTGTTGCCATGAGTCACTTACAATGAAATACTTGGAGACATAGAATCCACGTTGAACAATACCAAAATTCCCCTTTAAATATTAATCATTGGATGTGATTATTGTGTCAGAACAAAGCTTCACAGGTTCATATTCATAAAGCATAACACACAGTATTTCTCCGTCAGCCCCCTGGGGCACTAAGGTAGCTCAGCTGGCATGCCATCCCATTTTACCTCTCCAATTATTTCTCTCTCTCTTTACTGCGAAATATCAGATAAAGTAAAACTAAAATCAGGAGCCTGTGATCAGCGGGGCTCATGCACACATCTCCAGGAGGCAGCAGATGCCACTGGCAGTGATCGCATTTATGAGCAAAATTTCAAAGCCATTGGGTCTGCAGAACTTAAGGAGCTTGTTAAACAACTGTGTTTATAAAGGGATTTGTCCTCACAAGGGTTGAAAAACAAGGATATCCACACCAGTGATGATGGACACAGATGACACAGCCAATGATTCAAACATCCAGCTCTGGTAGTTTGGCTAAAAATAAATGTCTAAATGTACACACTTCTTTCTTCTTTGACAGAGGTTTTACATAAAAATGTCGGTTGACGAATATTACTGAGTTAAAACAAAGCAGCTTTATCCCTTTTTTTGCCAGGATTGTCATCAGATGTGAGGTGGAGGGTTTCCCGAGTAAATTAATCATTTCCAAGTTAGACTACGGAAGTCCAGAAAGGCAAGGTGAAAAAAAAATCTATCTCATACAAACGTAGGGTAGATAAACTTTAAGGCTTCATTCAACTATTTTGAGGGCGAGAAAGCCATGCTGAATAAAGGGAAGTGAGAGTTCAGCAAAATGCAGCAAAAAATAAATGTTTTACCTTATTAGTTAGTTAGTTATCCAAACAGTTTCAGGGGAGGCTCAATTAATAAAAGTAGTTCATATAAATTAGTTATCAAAATAAAATAACATGGAATAGCACAAATGTGTGTGTGATTTAATTAAAGAGATACAATAGTTTGGGGGAATTTTACTGTTTTTCCCACTTTCAGAGTCAGAATCTACTAAATGTCACCACAACAATTCATTCCTGTATTTATGTACAGTCTTTACAAGAACATTACTACTAGGTTATTATTGTATTAATCATGTTTTTTTCCTCTTTCGTTTACAATATCGCTACCACAAGCAGGAAGATTATACTTCTATTTACAGTCTATTGATTGATTCACAACTAGGCCATCATAATGGCAATTAAAATGCACTGTATTGAATAAAACAGCATCGTGGTGTAAAGATTAAGCATACTGCATATGTTTAATTGTCAATTTTGAGCTTCAGACCGCATTATTGCAGGACATTAAACAAGCTACTGACTGTCAGAGAAACACATCAGAAGTGATTGATATGCAGTATGACCGACCACACTGCCATCTAGTGATGCCATCGACATGACAAAAAGGGAACATGAAGTATTGATACCTCAGTGCACCCGCCTGTATCTATTGACGAACTGCAACCAACCAAAAAAAAAAAAAAAAGCAAACATAACCTCAAAAGTTTGAAAAAAAGCGAGCAGGAGGCACAGATCAAACTCAGGATCACCTGCTGACAGAACTAGTTTCATGAAGACATCGCTATGAATTATGGATGACTAGTAAATGCCTCCATGAAACATTTTGGATATCAATGTCAGCAACAATTTTACTCATGCCTTTGATCAGCACGTACTCGTAAAAAAAAACCACAATGTGCTTATCCCTGCTTCGACACTGTCTTAGTAAAGATAGCAGCTCATTACTTTATTTCTACTTACTGTAAATGAGCACATTAGGACACCGCTGTTTATTTTCTTTCCATTACATGTAAATGAGAGGCACTAGGAGATGAATGGACTCATAGAGGCACAAACCGTTTTCTGGCCTGAGTAAAGTTCACAGATCCCTCATATACTGATGGCTAACTTTAACCTCTGCGTTCACAGCGCTACTATTTACTTTAGTTTCTGGATGCAGTCAATGGTCTGCAGGAAGCATTGGTCCAGAACGAGGGAATACCTCTGAGGAGAAGGATGGAGAAAGGAGTCATTCAAACCTGGAATGACAAATAGGTGAGGCTGTTTACGTATGCTGTGTTTACATAAGTTTGTGTTTGGTTTGGTGGGTTATTGGGCATTTCGGAATAAATCTACACCTTTCTGCGTAATGCAGCAACATAAAACAATATTAAAATTGTTTGGTGGAGTGTAATTTATTTGGAAGTGATGACACTCTTTAATGACTGAAGTCAACAAGAGTAGTCACATTAGTCTCTGACAACATTGGTTTTTAACTGAAGTTACACAGTAAAATGAGTACTGGACAGCAGGAACTTCATTTACAATCCAATTTCTGGGAACATTGGCCTTCTCACTATCAACTACAACAGAATAAAAGCTTCAGATTACACTTTTGAGAAAGAATTCTACATGCACGCGAAACACTGACTACATTTTTATGAAGTTATGTTATGGCAGATTTAAAAAAACAAAAAAAACAACCAAACAAAAAATTATTAAGCTAAACATTTTCCCTGGAATCGGATGTAGTTAGGGACCATGACAAGTATTTTCTCCATCAACACCCTCTCTGACGCACATTGCTACATTTGATGCATATTTGGCAATCCTGCAGGGCATGTAGTCATGCAGCTTATGGTATCTCATGTATTCCTTTAATGACACATCTCACTCTACTACATAAAAGGGTACCTCGTTTTCTATCCAGGAGGTATACATACAAGGTGTTTTTTGTTACTCCGGCATAAAGGCTTTCTTCATCACGTCTAAAACTCTGATATTTTTGTCTTGTGGCACTTTCTCGCTCAGTCCAATGGGGACCTGCCAATCTCCCACTGGGTTCTGGAAGAAATAGTGCAGTATTTGAAGCAGCACACTAACTCAGCCACGGTTTTAAATTAAGCGTGATGTGGAGGGAGAGGAGACGGAGGAGCGGGGGGGTTTCTGCTGAAATCCTTTTGGCTACATCGGAAGAAAATAACTCGGATGTTAGTATGAATGTAAGTATGGAGGTAGAGGGCACTCCTACCAGGCTACGCATATCCTGACAACCTGTGGAGGAGCTAAGATCACATACTGTACATGCGTGTGACATGCTCTGGGGAGTGTATGGAGGACTACAGTGGGAGTTTGTGTAGCTTGAGCCTGCATTAATTTTCAACCACTATTCCCAAACAGCTGGTTTCAAGTCAGAAATGATTAGCAGTACAATTTAAAAGGAATATTGAAGTTTTGGGGAACTTAAATGGGGTGTTTACTATTTGGCTTGGCCTGACACACATTTATGTACAACCATCTGGAGCCAAAAACAACTAACAACTCTAGGAAGGTCATAGCCATGAATGTAAACAATGTATTAAAAACATTTGGTGAAGATTTGGTTCCTCTTTGATTGATTAAATCGGATGTCCAATTAGCTTAGAAAAATAATTTAAAAAAAGACCTTGTTAATTTTAAAACCTGTAATGCACTTAGGTTACCAGCGGAAGAAAACACAAATTTAATAAAATGTGACAGTGACATTTATAAGACAGTAAGCAGATAGAATAAACATCAAACATTCAGTAGGAACACTTGTCTGATGCCATCGGGGCTAAGCTGAAAGCTCTGCTACTCAAGTGGTTAAATTGAGGTCACCAGATGCACAAAGAAACAGAAACTGTCTTTGAGGATTCAAATGGAGAAAAAGACCTAGATCTGTATGATGTGTGTGCGGCAGAAGAGGAGAGTCTGTTTCCTGCAGGCTGCTCTTTGTCACATGTGACAGGAGAAGGTAGGGCTCAGCTGGACGTGAGGTTGAGCAGGGACCAGCCAGTTCCCCTGTTTAGTGTCTAGTCTGTCACAGAGGCTGCAGGAAAACATGCTTGGCTTGTCTCATCACGTCACTGTAGAGCTGCAGGTCATGGTGGAGAGTGCTCTTTAGCAATGCCCTGAGCGCCTCCATTTCCTCCAGCTAAATGACCAGCCAGGACGCAATGAGAGAGAACATGAACATCTCTGTGCAGTACAAACACGAGTTAGAATGAGCACTATCCGTTGCCATGCACCATTTCTGTCGTCTTGTCTATATCTTTAAGTTGGAAAAACAAGAATCATGCTTGTTTTCAGACCCAGTCCCAGACATCTACAGCGTCATCAGAGTTAGAAATAAAGTGTTTACAACCGAGATCTTGTTGCTCAGCAACTCCTGCCATTCTGGTGCTGAGGGACACTGCTCCTGAGGGACAGAGTTAGGATAATCAGAAGCGAGACAGACATGGGAGAAATAGAGTCAGAGCTGAGAAAAAGAAATAGATAAAATCTGATTGAGGGTCACATCACACTGTCACCTTGGCACACATACCTATTCTACCTCCCCTTCCTGCTCGCACAGTCCTCACTTTCAGTCTAATTTTGTCCTCTGCAGCTGCTGCTCCAGGATCACTGTCCTGCAGCGCTCCTTCTCGTACTTCTGTTCTGTCTCCAAAAACCTCTGGTTCATCTCTTGCTCCCTGGGAGATTAAAGCAAGGTTCATGATAGTTAGAAATCAGTTACAAACAATGCTATTCTTCCTCTTGATGCTGACCGCAGAAATGGACTAATGAAACTTCAGATGGATTTACTTTGGCTACTTATTATAATAATACAATTTCTACAATAAATGACTTCAGAACATAACTTTTATAATTATTTAATTATGACATAATGCATTTGTTAGATTAAGTAATGTGATTATAGTGAAGGTAGAGGGAATTGAATTAAGTTCCTTTGCTTTAATCTCCTGTGTGTCTGTGACGTAGGCGTGACGACCTTCATACTCTCCTGCTCCCTGATTGCTATTCAGCCTACACACCTGAAATCCATATACTCATCAACTCAATATCAACCCCAGGCTTCATCCATTCACGTTTCAGCCAAAGCAGATAACGCTTCAGGCTTCTTAAATTGTGTATTCAAGTTATCACGTGTGTTTGCTCTGATCCTGTGTCTCTCTCTGTGCCCCAGGGTTCACTGCCTTCCTGTTGCTCAGCCATGCTTACATCCAGCCATCTCACCTGCTCCGCCATGCTTCACCAGCCTCCGTGAGCCGGACTTTCGCCCTCATCTAACTTTATACCCCTGGACCCCAGTTCATGCTGTCTGTGTCTTGCATTTGGGTCTGGCTTACATGCTTAGCTCAGCATTTTAGCAAAAAGTAAAAATATTCTAATGTTGATTTAGCCTGAAGGCTGTCAAAGGAGCTGTACAACCTTTGGTTTCAGTCTGCCACTTTATTGATTTTATTCAGTCATTTTTGACTGAATAAAGTCAATAAAAAGAACTCAAAGACCTAGTGGGAAGAACGCTGCAATAATCAATAAGAAAGCATCAATTAGTGTCGGTGCCCTTGAAATGGGAATATTTTAGTGGCTGTCGTTACAGCAGTCCGATACATCTCTTCAGAAAAGTTAATTTTCTGTTTTTATGCTCTTTTTATGTCATGTATGTATTATATACATGTAACGCAGCCTTATTGCAAAGCACTTTTTTGCTGCATTTCTTGTATGAAAGGTGCTATATTAATTAATTATTTTGATGTCTGTGATGCACAAAAACATAAAAATTGCCAAATGAAAATAAAATATCCTCTCAAAGATTCAGGGCTCCTCATGTGGACTATTTAAGAGACCTTTCTGCCACCTCTGGAACCAGGATTCATGCTGCTGTTTTGCGTTTGTTGCAGGAGTTTTTCACAAGCAGCTAACATAACTGACAGAAGAATTGAGAGCGATAAATTTGAGGGGAAAAAAATAGTGTCTACATTGTATATTACTTTGAATGTAGGACGTTAACCATCTCAACGAGTCGGTCCTTCTCCATGCAGAGGTTTTTATTTTCATGGGTCATCAGAGCGCTCACATCAGCTGAACATTGTGGACATTTTAAAGACCTTGGGTCCCTGAGAACAAAAACATACAACATCAATCATTAAAACATATTGTTTGCTGTTGGTCGATCAATACAATTGGAAACCAGGCAATGTATTAAAAACAAGTGTAGCTTTATGTCCACTTACTTGAATTCTATACAACTTCCCACAGCAGGCAGAACCAGTTTATGACCGAATTTAGAAACTGAACTGGAAAAAGGTTGACAGACACTCATATTAACACTCTGGCATGAGACAAAATCAATAACCTGATTACATAAACTTCCCCATTATCCAGAGTGAATTATGAACCTTTCATTTACCAGACAAGTTGCTTACAACCCATACTGCAACAGTTAACAGAGGAGATTAGTTTAAGATGTAAATATAAGATCTATCTGTGACTCATTTCTATCCAACGATAATTTAGTGTGATTACCCTGAAGATGATATTCTCTTGTTAATGTCTCCCTCTTCAGGGGGAAATCCAGAACTGCATATTTTTGCCTTGAGGCTGGATTCTCTTTCCATGTCCTCTTCCTTCTAATAAGTGAAATACAACATACGTTTTGATGAGGTGAGTTTATAGGTAATTTCCATGATTTTGCCTCTTTTTTTGTTTCTTTACCTTGATGGAAAGCTTCTGGATTTCCCTCTCTAGTTCTTTAATCCTGGCCTCTCTCTCAGCAACCGCCTGCTTATGCTCCTGGATGGAGGCGTAGTGGTCTGAAGGCTCACTGCACCGCTGGGTCTTCTTGCTCTGTACGTTCTTCTGTGGGTCGAGCCGTCTCAGCACCTCCTGCATCTGAGTCTGCTGCTTCTGCCAGAGGTGAAAGGAGCAGTTATTGTTAAGAACAATGTAGCGAAGCATGGGCTTCTGTCTGCAGTCCATGGCTTATAACACGTAATTATGTGATGTGAAATCCCTGATCATTTGTTGTTATTTGGTCTGTGTAACAAGAACTGCATTGTGTAGTTAATTAACCATTACATTTATTAAACATGCCATGTAGTTCATGGAGAACTTGCGGCTAAACCACCAGTTATCAGATGGCCTTAAATCACGTTAGGCATATTTATGCCACTAACAGAGCTGAAATATTAAATATATTCCTCTTACATAAACACCGAACTCGAGTTTTAACACTCTGAATATGACATTTCTGGTGTTGACAAAATCCCATTCATTTGGGCTCATGAGAACCTGTAAAAACCTTTAAAAATACAAAACAAAACTAATTGCACAGTGGTCAACCTGAAAACATGTCTACCTCTCACTGCTGTAAAATTGTAAGAAACACAATTTGTGTGTTAACACATAATAGAAGATACACCAGTTTATACATAAAAGTAGATATAACTTTTCTCTTAAGGCCTTACCAGCAGAGCATCTACAAGTTCATCATCATGTTTGCCCTTCTCCAGGAGGGTGGAGATCTGGACCTTCAGAGTTTTCATTTCGGCAGACAGAGATTTGTTCCTGGCTTTACAGGCATCCAGCTTTTGCTTCACATCCTCGTGGTCTTTCAGGAGGGCCTCGTAGTCCATTGAGATCCTCTGTACAGTTGTGAAAGGAGAACAGGGCCTCACCAACAAATTCATGTATTTCAATTACAGTTATTGTATACATACCTCAAACGCCTCTCTCTTCTCCTTCTCGATGGTGCGAATGTAGCTGAGGTTCCTGTCTTGAGGAGAGGTTTTCTGAAGGACCCCTATGCCCAGAAACTCTTCCTCTACACTCAGGACACTTGGCTGTCTTCGTTGAGTCGACTGGTTCAGCTGCTGCTCCAGGTCCCGCAACTGTTGCACAATACCCAGTGTTGTTAATATTGAATTCAGGTTATTTGTTTTATATTATTAGTAGTAGTATTATAATCTTTATGCTTATCTTCATTTGACAGACTCAAGGTCCAGATATAAAAGACAAACACACAATATAGAAACAAACTAAACAAAATTACACATATGTCTGATATTTTAAATCAGTGACTTTGAAAAAAAACTTCATTAAGTCTGTAAAGAAATTGATAACTTTGATTTGAGAAACACATCATGACTTTTAGCTCACCCTTGTCTGAAGAGCCAGTATCTGCTGAGAGCGACCTCTAAAGCTCCCAGGGCTGCTTAATAATTGCTGAAAGTTGACCTCTTCCCCAACCTCACTGATCAAAACCTATAACGATAGCAGAAGTTGACATTTTGGAATACAGAGGATATTGATAATCATATATATAAATATATATATATATATATATATATATATATAGTACCTTCTGTGCTACTTTCAACTCCTGTTTGGTAGATTGAACCTGGTTGCGATACTCAGTCACTTTCAGCTGGGCAGCAGCTAATTTTTCCTGCAGAGATTTCACCACTGGATTTTCCTGCTATTGTGAACGGGTGATACGTGATTCAGATTAAGTTGCCATCATGAAAGTTAGGAAGACAAAAAATATCCTTTTTGTGAATGTGAATTTTCTAATCAATAATGACCTCACAGTCTTCAGATGACCTCTTATCCTGTGACTTTGTATCAATCTTTTGCCCAGGTGGAGAGTGCACCAAAGCCGCCTGCAGCTATAGAAGGGAGCACAACATTACGCTTATTCATTCATTTATTCCCTTTGTAATAAATCATATAGTTTTACAAATGTTGAAATGAAATGATGAACATCCATCCGCATATCAAATTAAATTGTACCTCTTTCTCGAGCTCTTTCATTCTGTTGCTGTTTTGCTTGGATTTAGTCTTTTCTCGCTCAATTTCAGCAGTTAACTCTCTGTTCTTCTTGGACAGCTCAACAATCTTAGTGGCCGCGACATCCCCCGCCAAGCCCGATGTGCCTAAATGGATGAGTGAATATGTCATGAGGAAGCTGTGATGTATCTATAACGTTACTGCTGTGCAAAGTTACAGCATTATACCTGTTAAAGCCTGTCGTTCTTCTTCTCTTTTCTTCTTCAGGTGTTTAATTTCAAAATCCTTCTCACTCAGAAGTTTGAAGAGCCGTCCATTTTCATCCTTAAGTTCCCTCAGCTGGTCCAGCAAATTTTGATTCTCATTCTGTAGCAGTCTATAGGGAGGTGATTAAAATGAACACTGAGAAGATGAGAGCAATTAATTGCAAGTTAAAAACGTAATTCTTCACATTGACTTATTAGTGTTTCCAATGAATAATTCTGATGTCTGCTTATATTTTTTGTTTAATCAATAAAGTATCAAAACAATTTAAGCTGACACTGAGGAAGACAACTATTTTAGCCTTTGACTCACCTGTGTTCCAGATTGTCTGCCTGAATACCTTGCTTGGATAGATCCAAATCCTCCTGGGTGACACTAACATTAAGTTGATCTGGTTCTTTCTGCTTTTTCCTGTCGAGTTTTCTTTTCTCCTGCTGCTTTTGTAGTGCTTGGAACTGAAGCCGCAAGTCACTCAGTTCATCATCATCATGCTCCATGCTCTATGATTTATAGCATAAGTGGAAAATAATCAACTTATAAACATGGAAAACGACAGAGAAAATTGATACTATCAGAAAAAGAAATGTGTGGTTGACCTAAAATGGATACTTATAGGTCTACATTTCTCTGGATTTGGCAACCTTAGCTCCATCATTATATTTTGTTGTAGAAGACCAAGTTTTATTTAAATAAATGCTTCAAATGTTTGCTCATCCTTGTGAAAGTAGCAGCACAACATGAGACATTCTGTCCGTAGCTCCTCAAGAGGGCACAGGATGGCTCAAGTGCCTTCTATCTTGTTTTGCGGAATCCATGTCTGTCAGGCATAAAGTTATTACAAATGACCTCACTGACCTACATTTGGCAAGTTATGACTGAAAACTGACTGAAAAGGAAAACATATTTGCTAAATAACGTGATGAGCAATTACCGGTATGAGATAGCATTAAGCACATACAAGTTAAGGTTGTATTACGAGAAAATATCTCACCTGTCAGGTAACCAAGTACCGCTTTTGTAAACGAACTAGAGGCTGATTATTTCACTGAATCGTTTTATACGGTAGCTGCTTCCTCGTTGATTGCGACGCTACTGTAACTATAGCAACGGCACTCCAGAGACTTTAAAGACAGGATCTCGCGGGAGTAAGAATGTAGTCATGGGAACGACACATGTATGCATGGAACTAGAGGGCGCTGCTGGCTGCTACCCTCTATATGCTGTATATTGATCTATGGCTGCTCCATCATTAATTCACAGGTCTGTAACTTTAGTTAAAAATGTTTAAGTTTGTCACTGTTAATTATTTAAATTGAAGAATACGACCTGTGAGTGTGCTGTATGTTGTATTGTTTTGAATGGTTAAAGAGGGCAGGAAGTGAGTACAGTAACGGGTGCAAACGAATCATCCCTGGCTAAACTTTACCAAATTAATGCGTACAGCTTTTCAGTGGTAAAGTGTGAGTAATAGCTGCCAATTTCTCCTTTAGGAATACAAATAGAGTCATGCCTTTATGAGCAATGTCTTACATGACAACAGGAGGGCGACACACTCTACAAACCAGCTTTTGCCAAAATGCCAAAGGTAAACAGAGTGGGGCAGGTTTTTGTGGACCAACCCTCAAAGGAACAATGCGCAACTGCACCTCCTCTTTGTTTACTTGCTTAGTTTCACTCATTTCCTTGATGCGATCATGATTATGTTATTCGATCCCATAGACACTCAACAATTGAGCCAAGATAGCCTAATATTGATGTTCAACAAAACTGCAGACCACTCCAAGTACATAAAAAGGTCTGTTTTAAGGCATTTATTAATACCTGACTCTGGGGAAGTATGTGACCTTTTTTTAAATTATTATTTGGAGGAGACTCTGGACTCGCCGTTCCTATCACGCCCAATCAGTGTTGCGAGTAACGGCGTTTACTTAAACGTTACTAACGCAGATATTTTTTCAGTAACGGGGTAATGCAACTGATTACTGTTTCCCCCCGTTACAACGCCGTTACCGTTACTGAGCGTTAAATGCGGTGCGTTACTATGAATTGATTGAATCAAGTCCGAACGCAACCCTGGCTCCATGCTCCACACACAAAACGCAAGCGGGGAGACCGGGTGGGTTAACAACCACATAAGCGATTGGCTAAGGCAGAGTCATGTTTCATGATAGCCAATCAGAGCCAGTGTTTTTACAGTAAAGCCAGGACATGCGCACACACGCGCGCGCGCAGACACACACACACACACACACACACACACACACACACACACACTCACACACACACACAGACACACACACACACACACATACACACACACACAAGAATCAAAGAAGCCCCAGAAATGGCGAGCCCTGAGCAATCAGATGAAAAGTTGACATTTTTTAAAGTGGAGATATAAGCACCACTTCAGTTGTATTGAGGTCATAGGCAAGAACGTGCATGTAAAGTGTACATTATGTCCAGGAGCGAAGACTTTGTCGACATCTGTTGTAAGCGACTCTAATGTAGTGAAGCATCTACAGAAACACCGATACCTTCACCCCCCAAAGAGAAACAGGCTGTCTGACAAGAGGTCTGAAATGCTGCTGCTTCTTAGATACAAGCAGTTGTTTGAAGGGTAGGGTGGTTTGGCTACATGGGTTAGCCGGGTACATGACTATATGAATGTTTTGAAAGGAGTGTATGGGTGGGTAGATGAATATCTTGGAGCTACAGGTCAACCTTTAAAAGCACTCCATGTTGTTAAACTGTTTTTAATGTAGCTAATACTTGAAATACAGTAGCCTATATATTTTAACTGTCTTGTGAAAACTGCTCAGAAAAATTCTTTGACACTCTAACTTTTTTAACAGCAATGCAAATAGCTACCTTCTTGGTAACTAGTTACTTTTATTATAGAGTAATTCAGTTACTAACTCAGTTACTTTTTGGAACAAGTAGTGAGTAATAAACTCATTACTTTTTTAAAGTAATACATTTAAATACACAATAGCACATTCATTTTGTTTTGTCGGGATGGGAGATATTGGCTGAATCCAATCCATGTTTAAAACACTGATCCATTATGGTTCTTAGCTATATTTAACTCTAGAAACAAAAAAAGTGAAATGCTATTTCTCATTTTATAGTGACTGAAAAAGAAGCTTTCCAAATACCTCATCCCTCAACCAATGTTTGGAGGTAAGGAAAATCTGAAAGGATGCTGATTCGGTGTGTTTGTGTGCACAATGTATAGAGTGATGAAAGTTAACAAACCAAAGGTACGTGACATCCGCACTCTCCTGCATTTTAATGGTGGTGTAACCTGATCACTGGCAGCTACATCATCGAACTCACGGGAGGCACAGAGTCACAATGACACAGCATTTTAGAGCACCATGCCACCTTAAATTGCAGTTTTATATGATGGGAAGTAGGTTAATGTTAAAAACTGTGTAATGGTTTTATTGGTGAGAAGTTTTGGACACCAGCCGGTGAACAATAAAGTGAGCACTAAACATTTCCCAAGATTTTCAAGTAAGAAAGTTGAGCCAACCTACAATACAGTAATTTGAGATAAACTGAACACTAATGGACACTATGTTAGGTGCACCTTCATGAATGTTTATGTTCACCTTATGTGGCAGCTGTTTTAGAGATTTAAAAGTTAATTTTGAGGCTTTAGAATCAAAATCAGAAATTCTTTAGGTGTAGAGGTGTTTCTGACACAGACTAAGACTGTATTAGTTTTGGCTAGGTGTACATAATAAACATTTTGGCACTGTTATGAATAAGCTACAACAGTCAGAAGATATTTTTAGTGCATTTTGGAGGACTTCAAAACATACAACAGAATTTCAGAATAACAAGACTGGTCATTTTTATTTCCAGAAAAAGCAAAACAGAAACTTTCAAAATGAATAGTATGTGTATTCACACACACCATTAAAAACACATCTTTATCAATAACTTAACAAGGCATCTATTGAAGTATATCACAATATATGATGATATTTTATAGGTAACTGCACAGTCTGCGTGTGTACCTCAGGTACTTTAATGAACCATTGGACCCCTGTGCATCACAACATGATACAAATATGAAAAATGAACTTGGCCATTACAATCACTTTGTATAAATGTGATTTCCTTATATGCCATTTTTGTTTTGTGTAATAATCTGATACTAAGTAAATCACAAACCAATTGTGTCCTTGTTGTTTAAATAATACAAACATAGGCGTCAAAGCCTTCCATAACTTATCTTAAATGCACTGGGATGCCCATTAAAAAATGTGGGCCAAGGTGCAAACATTTTCCATTTGGCAAAAATCCTTACATTAGTACATAAACTAATATAGCCGGTGTAAGACAATTAAATAAACACAACATTTTCAAATGTAGGCTTAGCCTAGTCAAACTGACAAAAATAATTTGCTACATGTACTAGTTTTTGATATTTCTCTCACACTCAGTTCCACAGTCCTTTTCTGTACAGAAGTGACAGTTTGACCTTCAGGTATACTAGATGATAGGAAGTGTAATCAATACTTATACGTATTTACAGTAGAAGTCAGCTGTTGAAGGGATAGGTGCATACGAAAAGAGTGACACGTTTGAAAAAATAAACTTTCTAAACACCTTAATATGAGGTAATATTAAGGGACATAAAATGTCAGTTGACGGAGTCCATGTTCACTTTTCTTCCACTGCTTTCTGTGTTCTGGGTTTTACAATGTAGTCATTGTACATTGAATACAGGACCCCTAAAACACATAAACAGAGGTATTATTTACCCTTGCAATAACCAGGAGTAAAAACATGTCACTGAGTAACAGAACAAAAATCAAAGCATTTTTAAACAAACTGAAAAAAATGTGATTTAGATTTACTCTAATTAGAAACCTAAAGAACCAAGCTACATACCAATAGTCATGGCTCCAACCACAAAGCCTTGTGCAGCTACACGCATGTGGATCAGGTGAACTGACATTTTTATGTCTCCCCGATTTTTCATTTTCAGCAGTCTGTAACCCACAATGGCAAAGAATCCAGCCATTCCTGCAAGGAGCAAAAAGACATCAATTGACATATTACTCAATAAAACATCATGTTAATGAATTTCCAACCACAACAGCAATGCCAGTATTGTTTGGCAAAGGCTATTTACACGCGGGTGTAAATATCAATGTATGCTATTTGTACCCAGATGTCGGTAGCAAATAATGCTATTCACACTCTTTTTTCTAACCCTAACCAAGTAGTTTTGTTGTCTAAATCTCCCCAGGTGTTTGTCAGTCTAGGGACAGATTTTGTCACCACAAAGTGATTGCTGAGTTTAAGATGGGTGTGGTCCGAGGAAGGGCAGCAGAGTAGAGGGGGAAGTGCACCAGTTTTTTAAGCCAATTTCACGTAGTGGCCAGACAGTGGATTTGCAACTACTGCGTCCACCTTGTGACGCCATGGGGGCCCAAAAGACTTTTCCACATCGACTTACATGCTGAAAGATATGTCAATACTTTTTTTTTTTAACCTCTGTGAAATGACTCGTTTCACTATCATAATTTGATTAATTGGGTATGATAACATTTGGAGAGTCTAGTAGTCCACTCCGTCACGTAAGTCTCTATTACGCCTGCTCTATGGGCCCCATAATACAGAATCAGTGCTGATGACACAGGTAAATTCATAAGCGATAGTTGAGCTTTTTTGACTCCATGCACCATTGGCCAACTTTCATGGGAATGAACAGGCCCCAGCCTCAAACACTGTGTCCAGTTCTCTTTATGGATCCATGGTAGGAATTCAGGTTAGGGGGCATCCCCCCAGCACTTCCCCTGGCCCGATCTGGCTGGTGTCATCCTATTGCAAGATAGTCTCTAGTTTCACTTTTTTGTCATGTTGAAACCTGTAGGGCTCAAGATGTTCTGTAGGCATACTCACCCACTGGGACGAATGGATTCTCCTTTGCTTTTCGCATGAACTTGGACTCATTCTCTTCAAAATCAGACATCTTGACTAGACAGAAAAGTAAAGTAAAGTTAGGTATTGGTGTAAATTCGATGTTATTCCAAAACATGAAGCACGAATCATCCTAGCCCATTCAGTATCGGGAGATCCATTCATTGTTAGATCGACGTTGAACTCTCATTGTACAGCTAAATTATAGTTATGGATAAGCTTAATGCTTTAGCCTACACAATTAAATACTGTTTAAATGTGTACCATGGACCCACTGTTCAAATCTATTGTTAATACCACATGGACAGCTCAGAGGTTACACATGAAGGGCAGAGAGAAGACACCCATGTACAGGCCTAAATCACTCTACTTATTCAGCGTATTGTAAAACACGGTCACCATTGTGTAATGTTACGTAATAATCGTTTTTAAAGGCATTTTGATCGAAAGCCACGAACAGTGTCCAGTAGCAGAATCACCCCAGATAATAACATAACATCATCGATAGCAAGGACTGCAGTTTTAACGTCAGAGCAAACCTCCACTGCGCCAAAGTAGGCTGAAGTAGTCTTACCTGTTTGAGAAGTGTGTCGCTATTGGAATCGCCTACAAAAACTATCCAAAGATGTCCTAGGAGTCTTTGAGCACGTAATGTAACTATGGCGGAAGTAGTGTGCCGGCAACCGTGATGTAACTCCCATCGCACGCAGGTCTGACGTCAGAAGGTTATCACGAGTGTTATATTCACGTCGAATGAGGAAATGGTAGAGATAGATTGCGCCTTGGAAATGTTTTCAAGTTGTAAATAAAGTTTAATATTTCTATGTAGGGCTGTGCATTATTCAAGTTGTCTGAACATGACACGACATAATGTTCCCTCTGACAGCACAACACATTCGCTGGATTTCACTCAGGTTACAGTGCAACAGATCAATAGTACTGGTAAATCCGATTTGTGTGAACGCAGCATCAGTTGTAAAACACATTGCAAAATCAAAGACGAAACGAGTGTGAGATGATACGGCTAGACCCAATAGGCGTGTCGTCTATTATGAAATAACACAAAAACACTTTCACACTGTCAGCTGATCAAACTATAAATTCAACTGCGAAGATCACAATCTAGTCGATCTTGAATAGTCATTGTGATCAACCGAATATGTCCCTGTAATAGGCCACCGCACGGGTTCATCCGTCTCACCTTAACTGCCTTACCACTAGCCTATTTGAACGAAGGGGGAAGTTGGTGGAAGTGAGTCCTCTTGCTTCACATATTGCTCTCTGGACTGATGTAACTGCGGACTCATGACTTGATAGCTCGTTGCTGCACGTTTCTGCAACGTGCTGCGTTACCCGGTCCATAACATTGTTACAATAAACTATTACGAAAGGTTACTTAATAATAATCCGAGTTTATGGCCCACATTTAGGTGGATAACGCACTTTTAAACAAGTCTACGTTTGTAGTCATATTAGTAAAGTATGTGTATTATTATAATTATTGTAATGTTAATAACAATGAATACATCTAGTTGTTAAATTGTGGTCTGTGTGTGTTTGTGTGTGTGGTATACGGTCGAAACGTGAGCATTTGGAGCATCTTCCAAAATCTTGTAATTTTAACGGAGAAATGTTTCTTTCATAAATCTAACAACTAAATCTGTCTTGAAATAGTAAAAACAACCTAAGTGATCATTCGCTAAGCTAATTAATGTAGTTGTACTTCTTGGAAACAATTGTAATTCTGGGGTGACAGGGTCAACTGAAACCAATGTGACCATCATTAAACTAATGTAAAGATTTTATAAATCTAAAGCTGAATTCATCTTTTGTATCCTAACAATAGCAACATGCCATGTTTTTGCCAGAGCTTTTCCAGTTGGTTCCTTCTTGAGAATAAAAAGATGAAAGCCGTCTTTGAAGCCCTAATGTGTCTGTGGCTTTTTCTTTTTGCAATAATGGGTCATAAAGTCCCTGATGTGCACCATAGATCAAAGTGGACGGATACAGGGAGGAGTGCTGCAGACAACCGTCTTCCAGATAACCTCCTAAGAACAGAACTGAATATATGCATTTCATATTTATTTCCATTCCATATTAATTTCTATATTGTATAATGTTGAGCCTATTTGCCATGCCTCATACTGTACTTTCTGCTTCATTCAAGCTTTTCATTCATAGATTAAAATTAAATTTTAGTCTTTTACAGGTTATAACGTAACCCCCCATTTGTGCAGTTCCCAGGAACACAAACAATGGGATATTTTAAAAGTAATATAACATAACCTTTAGTAAACTGTTCCTGCATAAATAAAAAATGGGCATTGCTCATTTCCTGTGCAGTTCAAACTCCAGTGAAGCTGAGTCTGAACACACACTCGGGGGAGTTCCAGCTCAGCCTGGTTGGCCCTGACCAAATCTCCTGTTTGTGACGTCTGTCAGAATAAGTTTACTGTCAGAGCCATCACTAGTCTTTTTGGGGCTCAAGGAAAGAATATTCTTTCAAGTCCCATTTAACATCTTTACCCAATAATTCCTCTATGTTTACAAGAAGAAAACAATATCACAAGAAGTAATAAGAATTATGATCTATTCTGTCCTGTATCAGCAGTCTGTTTCGCTTAGGTTGCAGCTCTCGCTTGTTTGAAAATTCTGTTTGTGCTGATTTACCCCATTTTTTTTGTGTGAGCTAAACTGTTAATTAAAGGTTATAAATACATACAAATGCATATCACCTTAGATCGCCTTAGATTGTGTTGAGTGACGTGATTGACAGAGTGGGACAACATTCACACGGTAAAGGACTACTGGAGGATGGTAAAACAAATGTGTCATGGCTGTAAGAAAGCTCTGACAAGATGTCTTGAATCGGCTGACACAAGTAAAGCTCTAATTAATCCACAAATAGTGAAATAAATACACATTTTGAGATAAGTAATTAATGGGCCTCTATAAAATGTGGTAGACCAAGAAAAATTGTAGAATATTTTTAGAGTTTGAATCATTTTGTGTAGCCCACAGTGTAGCCTATAAAAATAGGCCTGTTTACATTCAATATAACTATCTTCTTCTCATGAATCATAATGTAAATCTACACCTTTAGCCAAAGCATTGGATCAGTTTAACTCAGTACAAACCACAATTAAATATATCTTGAATGAACAAAGCTAGGTTTCAAACATGGACAGTGAACAACCTGCAGCTGCTGCTTTTTACCCTTTTCTATATCTCTTTTCAATAAGATAAACAGTCCAGCAGATGGTGCTACATGTTCATTTATGTAGTCTAGAAGCCACACAGGGCATATTTTGGAAATCAGACTCTTGACATTTGGACTTGGATTAACCAGGGTGTCTGCAGGGTCTTCAAAAGTATTAAAACGTTGATTAATCAATTGAGCAATAATTAATAATTAATAATTAATAATAATAATTAATAAAAAAGCCTTAAACCCCATTTTGTGAGCTATGACATTTTGTAGCATTAATAGCTCTATTTTTCCAAGGAGGTTGTACACTAAAGTTTGCAGAAATGTAATCATTGAGTGGGTGTGTAGTGGGATTTTGTGTAGTTTTTTTATGTGATCCTGGTGGATTTGACGTTATCTGAAAAGAACAACCATTAGCGCACTGACCCACCGACTGACGGTGGTCCCTAAACAAGGGTCCCTTATCACCAGTATGTAGTAAATGTAAGTTAAAGTGTGTCATTGATGTTTCCGTTTATAACTTGATGTGGTGATGAGGTCTTAAAATGTCTGGAAAGGGTTTTAAAAGGGTCTTAAGGGGGCCCCACACAAAGAGTAGCCTAGGGGCCCATGACCACCTTAATGTGGCCCTGTTGACATCTATGTTCAACTACATTTTGTGAAAATATTTTGCATCTTTTTGTACTTTTCAAAAGATCGATACAAATATTGCTCTACTCTCTAAGTACTTTTTCATATTCGTTGTTCCTTATTCAATCCAAATAGTTTGTTTCATTTTTTGTGTACTTTCGCTTGTAAAACGTCAACTCTTGAAGGAAATGAAAGGTTAATGTGGAGAAAGGCAGAATAAAGCAAAAAAAAGGCTGTTATCTTGTTAAAACTTTACTTGTATTTCTGTGACTTGTGTAAACCCTGTAATCAGATATGGCAAGTGTTATCTTTAGTAGCTTCTGTTTCACAACTGTGCATGAATTTGTTATCTGTCAAGTTTCACTAGAAGTTTCAAGGTCTCATCGGGGATACCCTAGATTTTGTACGTATTATAACCAACCTCCTAATTATGACATAATGTGCCTTTACAATATGCTGTATTTTTCTTGATCTTGTATACTAAGATTTATCCAGCAATTATAATATATAAGTGATTAACGCAATGATCACAACAATTATCAGGGGCAAGGTTATACTCACAATCAATCACTTTTGGTGTTATCTGCCACTACCCCTCCAACAGATTGTAGGCAGTGCCTCCAACATTACTCTGACATCTATAACATGCAACGGGTGTTTGTGACAATTCAATCATTTAAAAAAACAAACAGACTAAAATTGTTCCGTTAGATATGGGAATTCATTCGAAAATTGAGAATATTGAGGTTTCAAAAAATAAATAAATGAACATAATGTAGCACAGCACTTTCCAGCTCTATGCACAAAAAAGTAAAGTGAAGAAATTAAAGACTTATTTGTTAGTCAGATGTCACATTGAGTTTGTTTTGCATGATGTTCCACTCTACAGACAAAGTTAAACACACCCTGGGCATTTCTGTTCTTTTCTGTTCTGACTCCATGCACTGTAAGCAGCAGAACTGTAAGATTTATAGCTTGTTCAGTTTGCCCTGTGTTCTCAAGGCCATTAAGGCAGGGTTTTTAAAAATACCAAGGTCCAAAAGCTGCGGTCAGGGCTATGACTAGGCCACTCTAGGACATTCACCTTCCTGTCCTTTAGCCACTGTGTTGTTTTTATGGCGGTGTGTTTTGGGTCGTTGTCATGCTGGAAGGTGAACCACCTGCCCCATTTTCAAGTGTCTAGCAAAGGGCTGCAGGTTTTCCTCAAGAATTTGGGTGTTCTTGGCAGCATCCATTTTCTCTTCAATCCTGACCGATTGCCCAGTCCCCGCTGAAGAGATCAAGCCCACAACATAATGCAGCCACCTCCATGCTTCACTGTAGGTATGGTGTGATTTGGGTGGTATGCTATGTTTGGTTTTTTCCAAACATAGCACTTAGAGTTCAGCCCAAAAGTTCAATTTTGGTCTCATCTTACCATATAACCTTTTGCCACATGACATCAGAATGTACAGATTGAATGCGATCGGATGAGAGTCGGTCATCTCGGCGGTTATACCATATCTTTGACAAATTGAGGAAAGTTATTTTTAGACGATCAGATACCCTTTCAGAACTTTTCTTACATACCTCGGGGAAAAATAACCGCAATAGCGCGTACGGCCATGGGTGTACTTTTTTTTTGAAAAACAAGTTTATCTTTACTTTTCTTTATTGTGTAAACATTATTATTATTGTTATTATATGATCTGTTTTGTGTACATGTTTGTAAAATTCCTGATTTAATTGTTTTATTTCAGAAAACTATTCGCCTGGTTGGTTTCTGTTACACAGTAAAAGCGATGTCTCATGTTTCTTCTCTTCTCTTTAACTGTTTCACTGTTTCCTGCTTAAATGGAAACATATTGACTTAGCAGTTTCAGGAATGTTGAAACTCTTCCCACAACTAAAGGGAGGAGCAAAGGTCTGTATATCACGCAGGATGTGGACCTTATCTCCATATCACTGTGTGGCTGTCAGAGAAATCGGTCATGGGTCTGCTGCTGCCTGTCTTTCTTGGCTTTCTTGCCGCTCTCATTGGGGGGCTGTACCTTCTCGGGGTGTTTCGACAACGGCGAACAGGAGAACCCCCTTTGGACAAGGGGCTCCTCCCCTGGCTTGGTCATGTCTTAGAGTTTCGCAGGAACACAGCAAAGTTCCTAGAGAGGATGAAGCAGAAGCACGGTGATGTGTTTACAATACAGCTTGGAGGGTTTTATATTACGTTCCTTCAGGATCCTTTCTCGTTTGGGTCACTTGTCAAGGAGAGTCGAGAAAAACTGGACTTCAGCAAGTTTGCTCAACATTTGGTGCGCAGAGTTTTCGGTTACACAGCCATAGAGAATGATCACCACATTCTCCACTTATCCAGCAACAAGCACCTTAAGGGAGATGGTCTGGAGGTAATGACACAAGCCATGATGAGTAATTTGCAGAACCTGATGTTGCACAATATCGGCTCAGCTGCAGACCAAAGAACCTGGATGGATGATGGACTGTTTATGTATTGCTACAATATTGTTTTTAGGGCTGGCTACTTAGCTCTGTATGGCAATGTGCCACACAAGTCAGAAGGAGGTGAGGAGAAAGCCAAAGCGAAAGACAGAGCTGAATCAGAAGCCTTATTTCACAAGTTTCGTCAATATGACCAACTGTTTCCCAACCTGGCTTACGGGGTCCTGCCCCCAAGGGAAAAGTTAAAAGCGGACAGGCTGATGGGATACTTCTGGGAAACTCTGTCAGTGGAGAAGCTGAAGTCCAAGGACAACATCAGTGGCTGGGTGTGGGACATGCAGCAGACCAAAGAGGAGATGGGTTTGGACGAGTCAATGATAACTAGGTACAATTTTGTGCTTCTTTGGGCTTCTCAGGGTAACACAGGGCCTTCTTCATTTTGGCTGCTCCTCTTCCTCATGAAACACCCAGAAGCCATGACAGCAGTGAAGAATGAGGTAGACAAGGTTCTAAAGGAATTCGGGCAAGAAGTCCAACGTGGCGGCCCTTTAATCAACCTGACCCGTGAAATGCTGATGAAAACACCGATCCTGGACAGTGCTGTAGAAGAAACCCTCCGACTCACTGCTGCGCCCCTTCTCACCAGGGCAGTGCTTCAAGATATGAACCTCAAGATGGCTGATGGGCGCGAATACGTCATCCGCAAGGGCGACAGAATGGCAACATTTCCTTACATTGCCGTTCAGATTGACCCAGAAATCCACCCCGACCCAAATTCATTCAAATTTGACCGCTTTCTAAATCCAGACGGAAGCAAGAAAACTGATTTTTACAAAGCAGGGAAGAAGGTGAAGTATTATAACATGCCCTGGGGTGCCGGGGTCTCCATGTGCCCTGGGCGGTTCTTTGCCACCAATGAGCTGAAACAGTTTGTTTTCCTCATGTTGGTTTATTTTGAGTTTGAGCTGAAGAATCCTGATGAGAAGATACCTGAAATTGATTTCAGGCGATGGGGCTTTGGATCGATGCAACCTGTCAGTGACGTTCAGTTTCGATACAGGCTCAGATATTAAAGGGGCTGCACTCGATGCTCAGAGCATTAATAAAGCAATGGTAAATGTATGGTGGAGTAATGGCGAACTAAGTAGAGAATGAAGTCACTCTCCCTGTGTGTGTTGTAATCCTTCTTCTGTTGTTTGTTGTGATATGTTACAAGCGACCGTGAAAAAAACGTTATTTCACTTACTGGGATGTATGTTGAGTAGAGCACCTTTAAACCAATCAGTCATTTCGATTTTTCAAATAAAATGTTCTCTGATGTTGATCATCTCTGTACATGGACAGTTATGAGATTCCACAATGAAGTATTGTTTTTTTATTTTTTATTATTATGCCAATGACTTAATAAGCGCATTATGCATGGAGCTTCAAAACTTAATGTGTTTTAACATTTTAGGGTATAATTATATTATTAGCTATATTCTAAATAAGAACTCTGGTCCATTCCCACCAAGTGTAGTATACACAAATGCACTACTATATATACTACTATATTTTATGTTTTTAACAGTTTATCATGAATGTAACTTTGTGCCTGTATTGCTTGTAAATCATAAATCAGAGAGAAGTTAAATCCAGTTACACTAATTCAGTAATCTTTGTCTAAACAATTTTTTAACCGAATATTGGGACTGCTTCCTTACACAGCTGTTTTTCAGAAGGATATAATTTCCAGCAGGGGATGTCGTGTGAATGTCAATGTCTTACGTTAAGCAAGACAAAGTCGAAGATTAGTTGACAGTACTTGTTACATTTACTTTTGTTTATAATAAAAAAAAAAAGCTCAAGATTGTTAGGTATCATTATTTGATTATCCTATCATCCTATCATCATACTAACAGCTTTTATCTTGGAATTCACACCTCCAGAATAAATAAAATAACATGATTACTCTTTATATGTGTCAGTTATTTAACCTGATGACCTAAATACCTTTCTTTTATTGCAAGTGTGATATAGATATGGTTGGTTATAAAGATCTCAGATGCTATATTGTTACCCAATATTCTTAAAACAGTGCACATTTCTTCAACTTGTTGTGGAAGACATGGGGTGTTGTGGTGATTACTGCATCCCAGATACACTATCACAGAAAGGATACAAATATAATGTTAACCTATAGAGTAATAATTCTATAAATAGATAGATTTCTCTCAAAAGAGCGAATTTTTTATTATGTAATATTGCAGGTTCTCTGTCAATTTTAACAAGAAATGCTATTTGCAATTCAAAATATGATTCAGGGTCACACACCGATTTTCATATTGACTTTATGAAACTACATTATGTGGTTATATGGAAAAATAGCTACAACATATGCTCAACTATCAGTTGAGAATGATTGTGAACACAGTGCATGCTTTAAAATCACTTTGAGAACCAACAAAACACTTAAGAAAAAAGAGCTGACATTTTTGGGAAATAGTCACACTAAGGGTTTACTAAAACAATCTCTGTGGAAAGTGTTGTCTGTGACGTCTGTGTATTATGGGGTTTAATTTCCATTCACTTGTTTACATAAAAGAGATTGGATGAACGATTAATACAATTAAATAATTGGTACTGCATGCCATGTGCGTCATCTCCAGCATCTGTTCAAACATGGAGGAAACTTTAAAAAGACATTCTACAGAAATGGGGTGTTTTCTTTCCCCTGCTTATATTTAGCAGCTGTCAATTATAAAGACTTTCAATCTTTAAACGTTTGATGATTGGCTAGAAATAAAAGAAATGTGCTAAGCCTGAAGTAAATACTACCTTTGAAACTTAGAATGTGTAATTTTGTGGAGTTTGACAGTGATGGGCATTGTATTTAAAATGAATCTGGCTCTAATATCTATTCACTTGCTCTTACATAGATGGAAGGTAAAATTAATTGAACATGAAAATAGGTTCAAAAATTACAATTCTCTTTGAAATACAGAATCATGCATGCACAAGGAAGTCTGTAACATATTGAATCAGTATAGCCTTTACATGATTCAAATAAGTGCAATACATAATGATTTCGGTATAGATAAATGTACTGAGGTCATATCTTCTCATTCAAACTCATGAATTACTTTCACAACCAACTTAAAATCAGAATCAAAATCAGAAATACTTTAATAATCCCAGGGGGAAATTATACTAAAGTCCAGTGAACAAACAACATATATTATACAGACAAAAACATATATTATAAAAAACTCACTAATAAATAAAAATAGACTAATAAATAACAGACTAATAAATAACAGACTAATGTGCAATAGAACAGATTGTCTATATTTAAGTTTAAATCACAGAGAGGACGTGACAAACTCCAAGGGATGCATTGTATAATTTGATGACCACAGGCAGGAAAGATTTCCTGTGGTGCTCTATGGTGCATCTGGGTGTGAGGAGTCTTCTGCTGAAGGTGCTCCTCTGATGGGCCACTGTGTCGTAGAGAGGGTGGGAGACATTGTCCAGGATAGACCAGAGTATCCACCTCTCTGCCACGGTCTTCAGGGTGTCCAGCTCCTCCCCCGCGACATTACCGGCCCTCCTGATTAGTTTGTTCAGTCTGTTGGTGTCTGCGACCTTCAGCCCACTGCCCCAGCATGTGACAGCGAAGATCGCAAAACTTGATACTTTCACGATTGTTTATTGCTATGGGTGGGTGAGTGACATGCCTGTACACACAGAAAACTTGTACACATCTCAGGCACTAATACGTGCCATATGCTGTGCTTCTGCGTCATTTCCAAAAACAGATAAAACATGGAGGAAACTTGACAAAAACAATACAATGGGTTGCTTCATCTAGCCCAAAAATAAGTGACTAGGAAAACCAAAAACCTATCACCTACATTTGGAATAATGGGACAAAATATTAGAAGCACCTTTTAGTACACACTTGTCAATTGTCTCTTTGTTTACTTTATACTTGTTAGGTGGAATCAAACGACAGATGGTTAACAGAGGTTGTGACCAAATCTGATCGGTATAACTGAAAGAGTGAACACCCTCAAAACTGCTGCTTTGATACATTTAGTACTGTTTATTGTTATGGGTGGGTGAGTGGCCGGCCCACACACACGGAAAACTTGTGCACACATCTGGTACTAATGCGTGGCATATGTTGTACTCCTACATCATCTCCTTCATGTGAAAACATGGAAGAAACTTTTAAAAAGCAATCAAATTGGTTGCTTTGTTTAGCCCCATCCTATTGAGCAGCTGACCAATATTAGGTCACTTTCACACCTGACCTGTTTGCTTTAAACGAATCCTAGTTCGTTTTCCATGGAAAGTCAGGTTGATTTCAGTGTGAAAGCTCAAACTAACTCTGGTGCTTGCAAGTAAATCCTGGTGCAGTTCGTTTGAGGTGTGAAAGCAAATCGGACCAAATATAGACAGTGAACCAAAGAACAGAGGGTAATGACCAGCATGTTGATAGCTTCGGTTAGCTAAATGGCTCGACTAGCAACATGTGAGATATCTGCACGGCACTCTTATTATAATAAATATACTAAACCAGGTCTTCACGGCACTATCTCTCATAAGTATACAAACAAGAACAGAGGCCTGGGTTCACACCAACACTTTGCAAAAAGACAAAAAAAAAGTAAATGGAGCCATCACTCGTGGTGAAGAGCGTGTGTGAGAAGAAGGTGTGTGTATTCTTCTTCATGCCCAACACTATACACTAAACAACGGAGGCGCCACTGCTACATTTAAGAAAAATCATAATAATAAATGTCGCCATTTTTCACCTTTTTAGCTAACAAGCATGTTGCTAGATTACGGAACGTACGCAGCCTTATCAACAGTGTCATGTTTGGTCCGGTTAAAGAAAAAGTGCAGAGTGAAAGAAAACCAAATAAATGAAAAAATGCAACAATGTTGCATCTTCACCCCTGAATTGTCCACTGAACTCAAACATTAAGATTCTAAGGTGTTTTGTTTATATCAAAACAATAAGTGACTGGGAAAACCAAAAACCTAGTGATAAGCCTACCTTTGGTAATCAACTACCTTTCCCTTTTACCCCTATTGTCATGTTTGAGGGCTTTATGTTTGCGGACTTGTATTGGATAAAGTTATTTTAAAATGTGTATCTCATATATTTTCACTTTCATTTTCAAGAACAGTGGGACAAAAAAGTCAGAAGCACCTTTTCACTTGTCATTGGTGTTTATGCACCGTGAAACATTTTTAATGAATCACAGCAGGTTTTCTCAAAGGCCATTTTAAAATGAACAAATATTTCACTGATCATGTTGCCCTTACCTAATGATTAAATGATTTTAATATCATGTTTCGAACAGTATTTCCGTGGGTAAGTCTAATTCCAAATTGGTTTGGACAGAGCATGTGGATCTCTGCCAGGTAAGTTGGATATTGCTCCATAACACCACGCCTCTTCAAAGATAAAGCTGGCACTATACTTGGAAATGTTACTCATTAATTAAGTACATCTACATGCAGAAATGATTTGCATGGTTTTATCTGAAATGCCATTTCCGATTATTATCTTTGAAGTTGGTTATTGATTTGCAATAGATGACTTTAGGATTTCAGAGCAACTATCATGTTTTATTAACAACACATCCAAACAGATCGGTTTAGATAATTTAATTTGAGCAGATTGCCATTCTGCTGGTGGCCTTGGACACACGGCATTGACAAATATAGTGTGTTTCTTAACAAAGGACATGGGCAAGTGTTTGTTAGTAAGACTAAAAGTCTACTGCCCGCCCTGTGACAATGTAGCCTATTTTGAGCTATTCTGCTTGGAACTAAATGCTAATGTTTGCATGCTAACATGTTCATCAGATTCAGTACAACTTTGCATCAGCGTATCATCCACCATCGCTTCCAGCATTTCTGTTGCAGAGTTTAATGGCGGGTGGTTTTTAAAGCCAGTCAGTCGCAGAGTCACGCTCTTTAAAATGTGTCCGCTATATCCATTTTCACTAGTTTTGCAGTTATTTGGTCATGAACTGAAGTGTTAAACTAATTAATTGAACCTTGTGGTGGCAATACAATGTTGTTTCAAACTCATTTAAACTCAATTCTTGGAAATAAAACACAGTACATTCACCTGGAGGACCAGAGTTCATGCTCCAGTGTTGTTTGTGTCCCAGAAGTACTAAGCCAAACAGCAACCTTTTTTTCTAATCCTGACCTAAACTTGATCAGTCACTTAACGGTAGTTTTGATGCCTAAACCTGACCGTCACCTTTTGTTTTCTAAATGTAACTGTTTGTCCACTTCGACAACTTCATACACATTATACATGTAAACAAGGGCATGTTCGACCTTGTAAAGTTGCAGACTTTGCCTGTAGAAAGCCATGTTTGGGACAGTAAACACTGGAGCTCATTGTCCAAATTGGGCAAGTAGTATTGCTGTTTCTAACACATTACTGTCCATGTCGAAATGTGAGTCACACATGATGATATTAATATGTATCGTGTTGGATATGAGAAATTTTATTTTCCAATAGACACAGTACTCCTGTCAGGATGATGGTGAAACCTGTTCAAACATTTGCTACGACTCCTTGCTTGTTATTGTTTTACACAGTAAGCTGTACTTTCACTATATGTAAGATCAACTTCAACAGCACTATATTTCTGATCCAGAAAGCAGACAAGAGGTCAAACATAATGCCAAAAAAAGAGAAGAAAGTCATCATGTTTTTATGTTTTTGGCATGCCATGGCGCATCAGGAAAAGGAGTTGTCATGCCATATTTATGTCACTTGACAATAAAGCAAACAGACCTCTGAAACCAGCTGAGGAAAAGTCTTTTTCTTGGCCTTGAAAATAACCTTTGAAAATGGCAAAGACAACCCATTCAAATCTTCTTCGACACAAGAAAGGTTTAAGTAGAAGTGATAGTAGTAATAAAATGTGTAGACCACCCAGAAAGGCACTGAAGGTTGGCTAAACCCCTAAAAGAATTCCATTGGAATTAATGGGGATAGCCAGTGTTGAACTTGGTAGTAATCTCACTAGTCATGCGGGCACACAGCTTAATTGAGAAAAGCAGGGTTTTGGAGGTCCAGAGCTACGTCACTGTTAATTTCTGGGTGAATGAATGGGCTATAGGAGTCATCCTGAATTAAATAAACAGTCAGTGGTCATGGCAATGGAGGCGGACGGGCTGGGGAACAATGGAGCCTTTGGCAGGATGCTGGTCTCCTGAGTGTCGTGCCTGTACTTGGTGGTGAGGGGTTTTGAGGAAAAATGACCCATTGTCTCTCTCATCCTGCTTCTGAGACGGCAGTGAAACGATGCCTCTGGATGCCCGCCCAGGATGGTAGGTAGAGCCTTTATTATTCTTTTTTGCACTGTGGTGCTGTGGATTATGCCGCTCATAGTACACTGTTGTTGTCTTTATATGTGTGAACAAAGGCTTTTTTTAGCATAATTTCAATTCAACTGGAGAAATAGAAGTTCATACAACTTGAAGTGGCTGAAAATAAGTAGGTGCACTTGCTACATTTTTGGCTAAACCTGATCTAAGTATTTTCTATTTAATCTAATAAAGGAGGGGGGGGGGGGGGTAAAGAGACCCCAAGAGGGACTTAACAACATGCTGAAAGGTTTAGTTTTGATGCCATTATCTGACATTGTGTTGTTTCCTCGCATGGTGTTCTGTGTTTTTAGAAAATCCAGCTGACTTTATTATCTGTTGTCTCATGAAAAAAATGATGAATGATTCGAGCTAATGAAGCTCAAATTGATGTAGAGGTTCTAGTTAACCATTAAACACTAAAGCAAGTTATTACTTCTTGACCTGTAAATTTGGATAATACTGTTTTTAAAAATAAAATAAAAAAATAAAACATTAAGTAGGAGGTTCTCCAAATCAAAAAAGGAAAAAATAACCTATTTCAGTGATACAGACATGTGAGCAGATTAACAGGAAAGCCCTACCAAAGCCTGAAACAATGAGACTACAGTACATATAACAGCCCTTCTTCCTGTTTTGATGTAGCCTCCATGGGAACTGTTGTTGGTGGTATTTTTTTTTACAATACTCAGCTATCATAATAAGATCCATTAAATGCCTCAAAATATTGTAACTCAACTTTAAAGTCTGTAAAATATTCAGCTGTGATGTTTGTGTAGTCATTATACATGTTTGATTTCCACCTAATGCTCCACCTATTAACTGGGTTATTGCTTGAACAGTGTAGTCAGGTCATTGACATCAGAGCGTGACTTGCAGAGACACACATTTCCCAGACGTGAATATTCTCCTGGAGTCTGGGTTAATTGATTACATGATTGCCATCTAGTGGATAAAAGAATCCAATGACAAAAGTATAGAAAGGTACATACGCTACATAATATGCTTGTCTGGATGGCAACACTCAAAGAAAACATACATTTAACTATACTGATAAATTGTATTCAATAGCAATATTAATATTCTTTTTCTATATAATGAAATGCAGAAAATACTCTGCACATCTTTAACCTTGAAAGTTAATATTTTGCCCAATCTGATTGCCAGTGCCTTTTGCTCGGCAGATTGCCTCTACTTATCACTGACTTAATAGCTGAGCTTTTAAGTTATAACGTCATACAGAACATAAACTGTTTCCGATCGGAGCTTATGAGCTTTTGTTGCGTAATTGTGCGCCAAAGAGAGAGGGTGTATGGCTGTTATCAGTGTAATCCTGCAGCGTTGCTTCCAGGAGTTCACTGGGTTGGAGAAGAGCAATGGCACTAAGGCATCTGGAAGGAAGGAGTTGCAATAAACATATCTCTGGTAGTCCAAATGACCCTGACTAGGTCTGCTGCTCCTTTGGGCTTGCCCCAGATCAGCCCATGACATAGCCAGTTAAGACAAGATAATGTCAAGGATTAAGGCCCCCCAGATCTGCAAGCAAAAGCGCTGTTATTTTGTTTATTTGGATGGGTAGTGTTGGATTTTACGGCCCTAATGGAAGACTTAATAAGAAATACAAACATCTTGTGGACTGAATACTATTTTATTGATTCACTTGAGTGTTCAATTATAATATATGCTGTATTGTCAAATGTATGACCCTGGTTTTAAATATAGATTATTAACTATACACATTATCAATAGCCTTGTTTTCATTTTTTTTTCTGTTAGTAATGTTAGAGTTCCCTATGGTCTGAGGCCTGTCAAGCTAACCTATATAAGTGATATGCTCATGATCTATCGTAGGGTATGTAAACCTACTGTATTTTTTCCCAAACATTATCACAAAAGTATTTTCATTCCGTCATTGCCTCCATTTAATCACTTTTCTTCAACTATGCTGATAGTTTGCCAGCAAGATAACCAAACATGATGGCTTACTGTCCATCATAACTGGCACACTGATGGGAACTGAACACTGATTAAATGCTTTATTACTTCCTTCTCGTAAACATATAAATATGAATAAACGATTTTGAGCTCTTGATGTCAAGTCTATAGGTCAGCCTGATAACTCACGTAAAGCATCTACATTTAGAATGAGTATTTATTAACGACTGGAATGATTGAGGCATTTCAGGGCAGTGATATAAATGTAATCTTCCGGGACAGGAAACAGGCCTATTCCAATGGAACCTAATCTACTTTTAAGGCTATCAAAATATTGCTATACATCCTAATTTTCTCCAGTTTGCATTTTAAGTGAGTCTAGATGTATAGTATGGAATGAAAATTAGGGATTCACCTGTTATGGTGAATATATGTTTTTTTTTTTCTCTTTACAGAATCAAAAGTATTAACCAAATAAGTTTTGTCTGTACAGTAGTGTACAGGCTATTTTTCAATTGTTGAGTTCAGTTGCTTTGCTCATGTGGGAGACGCAGAGCCCTGACTGAGGGAAGTTGTTGGCATCCACCTTAAGGCTTTTCAACTCCGTCGCTTCAGTGGAGTCCAGCCTTAGTAAAACTGGCACGGGACGCGCTCACCCCGGGGGTAGGATAGGCTCGGCTGAGAAACTGGGAGAAAAATGAACAAATGAGATGGGACTGCCACCACTCTCAGGCTGCCCACAGGACAGCCCCCCACAGCCTGGTAAGAGCAGTTTAATGATAACAGCAGGAGAGATGGGAGAGAGGAGGAGTCTAAGCACCAAGTTGCATGTTTTTGCTCTGGTGTCTTGTGTCACTCTTTTCTCTGGGGGTGGGAGGGTGGGGGCACCTAAGTCACATGGTAGAGCTTGATCTGTTACATAAACGCAGACCCCCACAGCCCCCAGTCTGCTCGCATCAACTTTGTTCAGTAAATACATGTGGATGAAACTCTTGTGATGACATTGGCTGCGGCCAAGGAGAGTTGTCGAGATGTTCAACTCCTCTGTGTTGCATCACTTCAACACTCGGCTAAACTGCAAACCCTCACAGCTCCCAGTGACCTCTTAAAGGAGAAACTGTCTGGGAATAACAAAATCACTCCGTTTGAATGTGTTTGTGATTAAAAGTATACTTTCTTTTAAAAATGAAATAAAAATGATTCATACAGCAAGGGGGCCACAGCAATTTTGCTTTATGATTATTTCAATCCATATTGTCTTAAAGATAAGTTTGTCTCTGTGTCAGCTGTCATGTTAGATTTTTTCGAAAGTTGTCCACATCTCGCAGATGCTACCACAGCTGAAAAAAAACTGCTCTATTTTACATTTTAGACTAAATATAACCGGCTCTTAATGAATATTAAACATTCTCATTTGGCTGTCACATGATGCCAGTCCTTGTGACAACAGCAATGTCAAACAATGTCTTACAGGGGAATACTGTAATATTTGTCCTGGCTCTGGGCGGTCCAATCAATATTTATCAACATGAACCACAGTTTCCCAAAGCTAGAACAGCCTGAATTGTTCGAGGACACAGGGACAACACATTCAAACCAGACAGTCATTGGTTTGACTGTAACTGTGAGCAATTAAAAATGTTTTAATGCAGTTTCAAAGACTAATTCATTTTTGAAAAAGGGCAATTCCCTTTTTGCCAAAATGCTGCTCTATCATCAAAGAACAGTGAAATTAACTGCCCAGTGTTTAGTTAATTATTAATGGTAATCCATGTCCACCCTAGATCTATCACTAAATATAACTAACCTAATACATATTAAACAGAAATGAATTAATAAAACACACTCTAAAAGACATAGCCTATGACCAGTATATAAGTATTAATTAGAGTAGAGCATAGTGGAACCTCAGTGAGTGTGAGAAGGTTTACTAACATAAACTCTAATTGACTTTTAGTTGAATGTTCACTTAACAACTGTCTCCACTGGACCATCTGTTTCTTTTGGTTGGGGCAGATTTAGGATAGTGAGGAATGCACTGCAACTTCAAAACACGTGCTTATCTGTCCCTTAGGGATAGCACATGTCTAAACCCCAAATGCTCGAGTCACTCCAGCAGCATCCCCCTGTCTTTTTATCTTCAGTGCTGCACCCTGGGTGCTAACTCCACCACATTTCTTCACTCAGATGGAGAGGGGAGCCCTGAAGGTGAGGCCTTAGGAGGATGGGTCCTGGAGGCCCAGATGGCTGTCTCTCAGAGCAGAGAGCAGAGCGCAGAGAGCAGAGAGAGACACAAACTACTCAAACAGAATGACATCCAAATGCAAAGACTTCTCATGTGCTTGTATGATCTGATTCTTGGCATATCTCCGCAGTTGCTGTCTAACTAAAGACAGTCTAATATCCTTACAATATATTAAGACATAGGAAATTAAGAATTTTTCATCATCATTTAAAGGGGACCTATTATACTCTTTTTTAGGTTTATAAATATGTTTTGTGTTTCTGCTAGAACATGTTTACATGCTTTAATGTTCAAAAAGCACTTTATTTTTCTCATAACGTTCATGGTTGCACCCTCTGTCTGAGATGCTCTGTTGCAGAGCCTGTCTCTTTTATGCCCCCTTCTCGAAAAGCCCAGTCTGCTCTGATTGGTCAGCATTTCCTGGTCTCTGCTCCACTTTTCCCTTGCCTTACTACTGCAGAGGACTGACTGCAACTGAGTGTTCAGTGGAATTTTCTACCGTCAAAAGTCACAAATAAAGCCTTTCTAAACCAAACACTACGCAATCTGACATTTTCCAGCAGGAGTGTGATTCGAAATAAGGGAGCAATGAACAACGCAAACGACCAATATTACAGCTTTGTCTGCCATTAGCATGTAGCTACATGTCATTGGCAGTGGAATGTGGAGGAATAAAGCAGCAGGATTGTGATACGAAATAATGGCACAATGAAAAACACAAGCGATGAATATTACAGCTATGTCCACCACATGTAGCTACACGTAGTAAACAGCAGCTCGTTCTACCGGAGCTTGGTTTCGCTGTACTTCTTGGGTGTGCATTTCCTGGAATAGATGACCTTATTTGAAAATCAGCAAAGGCTTGATGCAGACTGCCGAAAAAGTAGAAAAAGCTGTCTGAAAGGAGGCGTTGACCGCAGTCTCAATCCTGAGCAGATCGGCTCATGGGGGGTTAGACTGGTTACCCAAACACATATTTACCTCATTATTTGAAACTTTGGGTATGTTTAGCATGATCATCCGACATTAGAACAATATATATATGACAGAAAATAAGAGAAAGCCTAATAGATCAACTTTAAAAACTGAGATGAAAGTGTGATCTGATTGATGGTGCTCTTAGTGATGTTGTTGAACGTTATTCTTGGTTTTATAGCTGTATACAGGTAATAATTAAGGGTTATTGAGGGCTGTGTTAAAGTAACATTATAATAATATGGTCATTTTGACACTGACCAGACACTTTTCATCAATGCAAGCCAGACACTAAGCCATTTATCTGTCCTCTATTAAAAGTAGTTAACTTGAGATCCCTTCCCATACTTCACAGCAAGTTCTGGCACATACAATAAAAAGAAATGAAGAAATTCCTTTCTAATTTTAATCCTGCATGAATCACCTCCTCATCTGTACTTTGTAGTGTTTTTTTCAGACTTTAAAAAATGTAAGGAAGTTTGTGTGAGAGAGAGACTTCTGTACACATACAGCCGCTCTCGACGTCGTGTGAAAAAGTCCATTTCATGCCTCAAGTAACAATGTGTGCTACTGCGCTCCATAGGCTGAAGTGAAAGCTTGAAAGTGTAAACATCAAGTCGGAAGAGACGTGTAGCAGGAGTGCAGTATGCGACCTGTCCACTGCTCAGTTATTTGGCCATCTGCCTGGACGGAGGATCTAAATATTATGACACTTGATATGACTGAGCGTACCTGCTGGTTACATTCTAGCGGATCTGCACTGAGGCAAGGTGGCTTTTGTCTTTTTGACACTTCTGTCCTCAAAGTCCCTGTCTTTTTCTCCCCGAAGTTGTTCTTTCATAACTGTCACCCACTGTAAACTGTTATGTAATTGACAGATAACATACATATACACACATATATATTGAGGTGTGGTTGATATGTTTGCGTGAGGAAAGAGAGAGAGGAAGAGGTGTGGATGTTCTAAATGACCTTTTGCATTTTTACAAATGTGTGAAGTGTGCCACGATTCTATACATCACCCCTTTTCTCAGAGTGAGCTGTTGCTGTATAAACGGTTGGAGGGCATGTAGACAAGAGGCCGAGACACATAGATGGATGGGGATGTAAAGAGAGAAAGGGACAAAGTAAGAGAAAACAGAGGGAGAGAGAGAGAGAGAGAGCAAGAGAGAGAGAGACCTTCCATCATCTGTGTTACAAATGTTGTACATGAGCATTAGGAGGGAGGTTGACTGTGTTGCGATTAACACGCTCCCTCAGCTGGGTGTTCATTTCAATCTGCAGTGCGATATCCTCAAGTCTGAACCCTTGGATGAGGGTCACTTGCCAGAGGAGGATTTTTTTTTCTTCCTCTCTGTTTTTTATACTTCCTTCTTGGGCAGAAGGCTGGTGTAATAGAAACCAGACACAAGCCAGAATGTGAGGCATTCACAGCGGCGAGACCTCACTTCTTCACAGAGTGGGAAAAGGGAATAAATAGGAAGTCTACTCTAGATGAGTTCCGGCATTCTCTTTTTTTTTTTCGTTTTCGCTATTCTGGAAGTTATCAATAAGACGGAGAAGGCTAGGACATTAGGATGGAGGTGGTATTCCATGGTTCAGACTGTGCAGGGGATATCTAGAGAGGGCACGGGAGACCTTCAGGATGGGAAATGCATGTTCAACTTTTCCAGGTGGGTTATTTCAGTTTTTGTTTCCACCCCTAGAGAAACAGTATAAGAGTTTCTGTGCAATTATCACAATCGTCATATTGTAAATACACAATTTACAACGGTGAAATTGTGGACTGTTTGTGAGGTCTTGTGTCTGAATTCATACTGCTAAAAGATCATTTCATGCCATGGCAGTAGTCTTTTAAACATGAAAATTCTACTATAAAGACAAAGTAATTGAACTAAAAAAACTATTCGCCCAAGAAAATACATTGCATGTTTAATTATGTAAAATATACTGGGCCTGCATCAGCATTTATGATGAAATACCTAATATGTCTTAGACATACAGTATGTTCTTAACTATCTAATTTATTAAACCTTATTACAACTTTATTTAAAAAGTGGCTGTATTTTGTGGAATTTAAATATCATGAGGGAATTTACATATTCAATTATAATAGTTCCTATTACTACAATACCCCTGTAGCCAATATTATATGATGAGATGTATTTCTGAAACATTAAAATCCTAAAATTATGTTTTTCCCTAAATAAAAATATTATAAATGTATAATGTCTACAACCACAAACGTATAAAAACAAGTCCCACTTTGATAAGAAATCTCTTTTCAGGGGAGACCTCATTAAAATGGCAACAGCACTGAAAATTAAATACAGAAAAGGCAGCAAATAATCAACATAATAAGCTGTAAAACACAAAAACAGCAGGCGGATAGCTCAAAATCATTTCAACGTTAGGGTATGATGGTGATGCTACAATACACAACAGATTCGTTCAAACTTAACAACCCTCAGTGTGGCGGCCCTCCTGTCATGCCATCCTGGGGCAGACCACCATAGGTGCCATCTGTCTCCGTGTGGCTGTACCCCTCCCCAGCGTCAGCAGTGCTGGATCTGGAGGGGAGGCCTCGTGGCAGAGCAACAAGCCTCTCCTGTTCGCTCAGATGGCAGGGGAGATGGCACATCCCACGCCATGGAACGCAGTGCCGCGCTCATGAGATCAACAAGAACTCCACAGCTCTGCCCCATGAATGAAGGGGACAGAAGCGCTATGCTGTCTCCTCATCACAGCTTTATTCACCTCACAGAGTCAAGAGTATGACACTGTGAGTTTTCATGTCATCTGTTATTCTGTGCGTGTCCCTTGGCATGATGGGTTAAAACGCACAGTACAGTACATTTCTGAAGTGTCTCTCTTAGTGGAGCGCACTCTTGTACCAAAATAGGTCTTTTCTTATATTTAGAGCTCTGATAGTTTCACTCTCTTGTAGTGTTCAAAATGTTCTCTGGTCACAGCTGGATCTAAATGGTTGTTGTAATTGACGTGTGTGGGTTTTTTTTCGGTGTGTGTGGGTTTTTTTTAATCTTCTCTATGCTAGGTCAACCATTTCAACCCTTTCATAAACTATTTAAATCTGAATGGGATATTAGAAATACTGAATGATGTGTGTCTAGATGACATCATCCTACACGCTGACATGGATCAAAACAAGCTATTGTCTTGTGTTTGGCTATGCAAGCAATTAAACATGAATGCATCCTCTACATCTGACTGCGCAGATGACTACAGTTACATTTTCTTGTGTAGGTCCACACTGGATTATAGCCGAAATGATTAATCATTTAAAAATGACAAGAATTATAAAGTTCCATCTTTTCAAATGGGTTTATTTGCTCGTTTTATTAGTCTTCTGCCATAGTAAACTGAATATATTTGGGAGTAGCGGTCAAATACAGTAAGACATTTGAAGATTGGGCTCTGGGACATTTTATTGCCGAGAAAATAATCTGCAGATTAATTAATAAAATAACTGTTGGTTGTAGCCTCTGGATTTGCTTGTGTAAGTGTAAGAAGTACACTTACAACATAATAAAAAGATATTCCTCATCCAGATATACAGTTTACTTAAACATTAGCTTGCGAGCTCTCAAGTTCAACTTGTCTCTTTAATAGGTCCCTACTTAGATTTTAATAAATTCTTTATTCTCTCTTTACAGATTCTAGTTGAAAAGCTTGTTAGAGCAACATGAGCTGGAGCTTTCTCACTCGTCTCCTGGAAGAGATCCACAACCACTCCACTTTTGTGGGGAAAGTGTGGCTTACCGTGCTTATCATCTTCCGCATTGTCCTCACAGCGGTTGGAGGCGAGTCCATCTACTCGGACGAGCAGACCAAGTTCATCTGCAACACCAAGCAGCCAGGTTGTGACAACGTATGCTACGATGCCTTTGCCCCTCTCTCGCACGTCCGCTTCTGGGTCTTCCAGATCATCATGATCTCAACTCCTTCTATCATGTACATGGGTTACGCCATCCACAAGATAGCCCGAACTACAGAGTTGGATCGCAGGAAGCACCACAGGTTGCGTAAAAAGCCTCCCCCTCAATCGAGATGGAGAGAAAGCCACCATCTGGAGGATGTGTTAGAGGAGGATGAAGATGATGATGCTGAGCCCATGATCTACGAGGATACACTGGAGGTGCAGGAGGCCAAGCCTGAACCATTGAGCAGCACTAGCAAAGACCCACCGAAACACGATGGCCGTCGAAGAATTATGCAAGAGGGCCTGATGAGAATCTATGTTCTTCAGCTCATGTCACGGGCTATTTTTGAAATTGCTTTCCTTGCAGGACAGTATGCCCTCTATGGTTTTAAAGTAAGTCCTTCATATGTATGCAACAGGATCCCCTGTCCACACAGAGTGGACTGTTTCATCTCCAGGCCCACAGAGAAAACAATCTTCCTCCTCATCATGTATGTGGTAAGCTGTCTTTGTCTAGTGCTAAATGTGTGTGAAATGCTTCACTTGGGAATTGGCACTTTTCGGGACACCCTTCGCATGAAGAGGAACCGGGGCCGTCGGACGTCCTACGGCTACCCATTTTCACGAAACATCCCAGCCTCCCCGCCGGGGTACAACCTTGTAATGAAGACAGATAAACCTAGCAGGATCCCCAACAGCCTGATCACCCACGAGCAGAACATGGCAAATGTGGCCCAGGAGCAGCAGTGCACCAGCCCAGATGAGAACATCCCTTCTGATTTGGCAAGTCTACACCGGCACCTACGAGTTGCCCAGGAACAGCTCGATATGGCCTTTCAAACATATCAAACCAAAAACAACCAGCAAACCTCCAGAACCAGCAGCCCTGTATCTGGGGGCACTATGGCAGAACAAAATCGAGTGAATATGGTCCAGGAGAAACAAGGAGCGAGGCCGAAGTCAGCCACAGAGAAGGGTGCAACCATTGTAAAAAATGGAAAGACCTCCGTTTGGATCTAGAAATAAATCTAATTAGGTAAATTAACACTAAAAACTTTTAGGACTCCAGGACTGCAATGTGACTCAGCTGGAGGATGTCTATGTGTGTGTGTGTGTGTGTGTGTGTGTGTGTGTGTGTGTGTGTGTGTGTGTGTGTGTGTGTGTGAGAGAGAGAGAGTGTGTGTGTGTGTGTGTGTGTGTGTGTGTGAGAGAGAGAGAGAGAGAGAGAGAGAGAGAGAGAGAGGCAACTTTGGACAATAACAATTGAGAATTTCAATCACTCTTGCTGAAAGAGTAGAATACACAGTTTTTTTGAAATTTAAAAGAAAACCCATGTGAAAAAAATATCAAAAAACAGTATCACAAGTCTTTGTTACTCTAGTGTGTTAGTGTGTGCTTGCCATAGCTTCTGGACATGGTTAATATGTGCTTACTTAGTCAAACATCTCTAACTCCAGCTAAAATGTCAAAGTATAAACACTGCTTTGAGCTATTTATCTGATGCCCTTGACTGCTGCTGAACTGGATTAATCTGAAGAAATGTGTGTACCCTCGATCCAAATTGGAAAACACAGTGAGAAACGCTGTACAAATGCACATGACTCATTTCTGAAGAACGACGATTATTGTTGGAGAGCTACATGTTTGATATTTGGGGAAGTATTTTTGGATGTAGTATGTTGTTGGTGTTGCTGGAAGCAGATTAAATGTAAAATATTTTGATAAAGATAATGAAACAGGGCTTTGTCACTGTAGGCTCTTCTGGTAAACATCTGCTCAGTGTGATGACCGTCAGTCATTGCGTGCAAAGCCTTTATCTATATTTTCAAAGCCTTGCAGTGTCATATTTAAAGGGGGAGAGGTAAGTGAATAGAAAATCTGATTATTTTCTAAACTAAATACTGATTTTCTGCGATATGAAGCAGATGATGCATGCTTTACAACTGGGAACATTCAGTATACACGTAGGCTACAGTAGAAACCCCATCCTTAGCTATTCAATTAGCTCCTCATTTATCTTATGTTTAGGCATGTTAGGTCCTGAAGATGACTGTTTCAGTCATTGAAGCAGTAGGCTATGTTTCTAAAATTGGTTTCTGAGTAATATTTAATCCTGCCTTCACTGTTGTCATATTTCAAAGTGCCTCAAACTTTTAAAGACTGTTCTCATATTTTATTCATGGAGAAATAAACTTCTTTGAAACCTCTAATGTCTTGCTTTGTACTGCACATCTGCCGCTCTGTTAGAAGCTTGCAATAAAGTTTTATTGTTACCAAGTATGTTATTATAGCAAGAGAGTCTCATTTGTTGTAACAAGAAAACAAATCCAATCAAAGTCTATTGTAGTTAAGATTACAACTGACTAATTTACACAGAATGGTTTTATTTCATGTTGAGATCACCCTGTTGCTGGCCAAAGCAAATTTGTGTTAAGTATACTCTAAGAAGAAGTTTGTATGCAGCCATAAACTGTAAGAATGGTGCTTATAGAGCGTTGGTGCAGGAGGAGCATATAATTTTACAACCTACAAAATCACACAGCATTTTACCATCTTAAACATCGGAAAATACCATAAAAAGGGAAAAGCAGCTAGTTTCCAGAATTACCTGCAGCAATAAAAAACTTTTTTTTTTAAAAACAACATACATTTATTATTAAACAATGCTTGTATGTTTAAAAAGATTGACTTATGGAGACAAACACCCATTCTTAAGTAGTATCAGGTGTGGATTGCCACTAGAACAAGGAAACCTTACCTACATTGTAGTAAGCTCTATAAATAGATTCTGCATGTGAAGGCAGAATCTGTAGTGGGGCCAGATTTGGGTAGCGGAAGCATTAAGAATAGTATTAACCAATATTATTCCAAAGTTTGAGCAGGCTTTGGTTGTATACAGGTTAACAGTACAGGTGGACAGCAAATGAGGTGGAGTGCATTGGCCATCATGCAGTCACAGAACCAACAGGCTATTGTCTGAGGATGATTTAGCTTTTCATTAGCTTTTTCTTATTATTTAATCTGCATTCATATGCAGATATCTGTTTATAGAGACACCGTCTCTCTACTCGAACTCCATTATCACATCTCAAGTTGCTAATCAGACCATAAACAATGACGAAAGAGTAAGTCTTGGCCCGTATACATATCCACTGGCTGCTCGAAAGCTAGGCCCCCAAGAAATATAGCTAATTTGACAATAGTCGCCAAACAGTGGAATTACAACTTTTGTGTGACACATAATGCTATCAAAAAACGTTTTCCCATTGACTTGGTCAAAAGAGAGATCTGTAATCCGTGGATACATTTTTTCTAGTGTCACAACCACCGCAAAATGACTTGTGTTAATATCAGAATTGGATTCCTTGGTCTGATAACAAGAGCCACATGATCATCAATTCCCATTCAAGTTAGCCAGAGTGCTCTGCTTGGAGTAGTCTCTTGTGTGCCTGCTTTATGGGCCCAACAGTGTGGAAGAATGGTGGAAGTAGTGGCATACTAGTAGTAGTATTATTTTTAGACGCGGTAGTTGATCTCTTTTGGCTTCATGTAACACTGAGCAGCTTTAACAGGAATTAAAGGGGCTCTGCCTCAAACGCTGTATCCAGTTCTCTTAGGGCGCACTCACACTGTCCATCCGTACCGTGCCCAAGCACGTTTGGCGGCTAAAGTCTGGTTCGTTTCCACGGGGCGTTTTGAGGGCTACAGAATGAAAGTTTTCATCTCATCTCATCATCTCATCTTCATCCGCTTATCCGGGGTCAGGTCGCGGGGGCAGCAGCTTTATCAGTGGACCCCAAACTTCCCTTTCCCGGGCCACATTAACCAGCTCTGACTGGGGGATCCCGAGGCGTTCCCAGGCCAGTGTGGAGATATAATCTCTCCACCTAGTCCTGGGTCTTCCCCGAGGCCTCCTCCCAGCTGCTTTTCCTTAAAAAAATATATTTATTCTCAATTAATATTTCTTTAAAAAATTTGACGGGTTTGACAATGACTTTCTGTCACAGTCTGTTTACATTGTAGCCTAACAGCCAATAGCGGCCTGCATTGCGGGTTGCCAGGGTTGTCTGTTGTTCGGCTTCAGAAACAAGGAATCATTTTGAGTTGAGAGCTAGCTAGCTAATCGATTACACACCACTCAAAGAAAGACTTTCAGTTGAAGACTGGCTAACGTTAAATACTGTTGTAAAATGAATCAAATTTAGTCATTAACCTGTATTCAGGCTACTCAACTAACCTGGCAACCTAACTGCTGGAAGTATTTTTTGTTGTTGTGACTACGATCTTGAGGCACTAGATGACGCTGTTGTGCTCCGTCTCCATATTAAACCTTTAAACACTTGTAAAAAGTTACTGAGCAGCAACTCCTCCGTCCCCATGACAACCATTGAGCATTCACACCACTTTTACTCAGGGCACTTATCGCAAATAGTTACAGAAATGTATGATATAGCAGTTTACAGGCGAGCAGATCACGGCGCAGATGTCTTCTGTTATTGTCGAGCAATGCATTGTGGGATTCAAAATGGAGTCGACTGTGATGCACTGGTGTGTTATGTAGCCGTCCGCTGTTGTTTCTCGGTGGACTAGACACTTCATTTTAAAAACGTGATACACTCCTGTGACAGTGAACAACATGGGGGTTTTGTGTTTCGCCAGGGGAGCGTTCACGTCCACTAGAAGATACACAGGTCGGTATTTGTGCCTGACATCTCTCTCCGGTATCCGTGTCAAACCGTACAGCCAGTCGACCGTCCAGGGAGACGTCCGCGGACAGTTTGTCTGCTATCACCTACCTCACAGGAGCTTACTTAAAATTCAGGGACAAGAGACGAGCCCGTTTCTTCAGGGCATTATAACCAATGACATGGGGCTCCTCAAGGTGCCTGGACTCACAGCTATGTACTCACACATGCTAAATGTACAAGGAAGAACACTCTACGACATCATGTTGTACAGGTACAGTATACTTCATCAAACACTTATACATGTTTCCTGTAAACACGAGGGTGTTGCTACTTATCTTTAAATGCAGTTACTGGCGTTGGTACTAGCCTAGAAGCAGATCTAAGGGCTGGAATGAAGCCAGTACTGGGGTGTAGTAAGCTAGTAGCTTGATTATTAAAGTACTTCAATCAGTGAAACTCAGTGAAATGGAAAAAGACCTTCACTTTTCAAAATAGGGACCTAAAACAAAAAAAACCCTGTTTTGTCTTGATTCTTTTTTAATATTCTGAAGAAGTCTGAGGATGCCACTATAACATATTACTGTAGCTCAGTCTGGGCTAGTACTCATTCAACTGTATTTCCTATTGTTTGTATCATACTCTTTAATCTCAACCATTGTTTCTCCAGGCATTATCAGATTGTTTTATTTTATACAGTTCCTTTAACAGGACCGTCCTTCATATTGTCATGAACTGTCTTCTTACAGTCATTTATTCATCTTCAACTGCTTTTCCCGGGGTTGGGGTCGCGGGGGGGCTGAAGCCGATCCCAGCTGACATCGGGCGTGAGGCGGGGTACACCCTGGACAGGACGCCAGTCTATCGCAGGGCACATAGAGACAGACAACCATTCACACCTAAGGGCAATTCTTAGAGTAATCAATTCATTCATGAATTCCACAATTATTCTACTTGACATAAGTATAAACATGTGTCACAGAGGTATCTGATAAGGATAAGGATAGGGACAGGGATAGGTAAGGCCTGTTGTGCAGCTGTCATACCACACAGTTATGCGGTTGGATGCTCTTAATGACCAACCTCTGAAATTTGAGCATCAGCATGAGGTGTTCCATAGACGTGTTACATTTTTTTTGTCCTCCTGAAGTCAATAATCACCTATTTTGTCTTAAAGGTGTAAAAGTGTAATTACGGCGCAAAATCATCCCATGGTCTTGTTCAGCTATTACATTCATCAAATAAGCCATCGTGATATTGCGGTGCTGCAGGGAAAGTTGCTGTCTGGGACTTTTCCAAACCTTTTACATCTATTATCAATTTATATTTCACCAAACTACCACAAACCACAACGTTTACATGTTTTGCTGGAATAAATCTTCAATTGGCTCCTTCCTTTTGGATTGCATTTGATAATACACTTGAATGGACATTACTACAAGAGGAGCTGGTACCAGGGCCAGTTGGTAAGTTTTTCAAAGCGCTTTTATAAACTCCCCGTTTGCTAACTACATTGTTGGTGCTTTGTTACATGTGTAGGGACTCTAATCATGCTACTGCGGAGGTTTTGTGTTATTTTGAGCAGTATAAGTGGTTAAAAAAACCCTTTCAATGCCTTTACCGTAATGCCCTGAGCTAATCAGTGTTAGCCACGTCCGGCTGTTAGCGACTGTTAGCGACTCTCTGGGATATCTCTGTTAATAGTTTATACAAGAAATAAACTTCCTTGATGGCTTATTTGTGCCGAAAAAGACCATGGGATGATTTTACGCCGGAATTACAGTTTAAGGACCGGGTTGTTGTCCCCACACCACTCATTCAGATATTTTTACCTCATGCCTGTACGCTGTTTTGTCATTGTCTGAGATTGGTTCTACCACTGTAGTATAATTTGAATTGTGGATGATGGTGCAGTCATGGGTGAATAATGTAAAAAGGACAACAGCACGCAACCCTGCAGGGATCCTGTGTTCAAGATGAGTGTGGAGGAGGTGCAGTTGCCTGTTCTCACCTGTTGTGGTCTGTCTGTGAGAACGTTCAAAATCCATGAGCACAGCACAGAACCTAGGCCTTGAGTGTTCAGCTTGTCAACCAGTTTGGAGGGAATTACCGTAATAAATGCGGGGTTGACGTCCACAAAGAGCATCCTAACATATCTGTTGGGTGGCTCTAAGTGTACTAATAGCTTCAGCATAAGAGGGTTGTTGTTGTGAGCATCTGTGATATGACAGAAAAGGCATAATTGACTTAAGTAATTCAGTGAAACTCAATTTTGATGGATAGATGGCAATACACAGAACATGACATATTTTAACCCAACCTGTCAGGAAATGCCTGGTGAACATTTTGGCGGACATGTCTACAAATTGTAGTTGACAGTGAAGTTTGTTTAACAATTGCAATAGGTAGTAGTTTATAGTGGCAAGTTAGCAACAAGGGGTGTCTCAATTTCAATTATAAATAAAAAATCAGTGGAAATGAGCTTTCAATTTCAATTATCAATCAAAAGTAAAATAATCGAAATCACGATCTGCGATTTAAATAAATGATTAATATTTGACCATATGGCCTTCGTGCAGCGCAAACAAAATGGAGGTTGTATCACATTTGATACCATTTTTAAAGAAAAATGTGAATATGTAAATAACATCAGTGATCTGTTGATCTTCGACAATCAAGACCTGATAGTCTTGACAATCTCATAGCTGTCTGTGCTTAAAAAAAAAGGTTAAAATCGAACATTTTATTTAACGGTCCGTGACCTTAAAGTCCAATTGAATTGTGGGTTTGGAGAAATATGGAGACAAGCCTAGTAGCAACTTAGTAGATACCAGTATGCGACTGATGCCAAATGTGTGATGTGCCTGGTAAGCCTGACCTCTAATCCAGCTATAGATTTGTGAATTCAGTTTATTTATGTTATCCAGTTTGTAAAACTTTGATAGATTTGTAGCAAATATTGTTGACCTTTGTTAAAAAAAGTGACAGATGTCAGATTTCGCAAGACTACATGTTGATATGCACATCTTTTGGTGCTTCTTAAAAGTCTCTCTGAAAAAAAACAAAATCATTAAATCAGGTAAATCAGGCAGATTAGGAAAAAAACATTTGTTCATCATAAGAGTATGCTGTAATTAACTGATTGTGTAGTTTTTATGTTTTTTTTCAACGAGGTACTAAACTTGCTGTATTTCCCTTCAGTCTGAAAGAAGCTGATGCAGGACAAGGTGTTTTCCTGGAGTGTGACAGCACAATTATGGACTCAATCTTGAAACATCTGAAGGTATACAAGCTTCGCAGAAAAGTCAACATAAACCCTTGTCCAGAGCTCTCTGTGTGGGCAGTGCTTTCCAAGCAAAAGAATGCAGATCAAGAGGCCAGTAAACCTGAGCTCACCTCCCCAGACAAAGCTTTGGTATGGGAGACTGATCCGCGAACTCAGGAAATGGGCTGGAGATTGGTGTTGGACAGTCTAGCTGACCCCCTGGATATCATTGCATCATGTCAGAAAGGTGACACGGAGGAATATCACAGACATCGCTATGCAATAGGTAAGGCCAGTTAGTAAGTTAGAGCCCTTGCAGTTTGTATTAAAACAGAAACAGGATGAGGTGTAAGGATTTGTTTGCAAATGTGCTCTCAACACTTTTTGTTTGTATCCTTTTCTGTCATTGTTTCTAGGTCTTCCCGAGGGGGTGAAGGACCTTCCCCCTGGGGTGGCACTTCCACTAGAGTCAAATCTTGTCTACATGCAGGGTATCAGCTTTAGCAAGGGCTGTTACATTGGCCAGGAGCTCACAGCCAGGACTCATCACACAGGGGTGGTTCGGAAACGCCTGATGCCAGTACGCTTGTCAGCTCCAGTCCAAGACCTTGAGCAAGGAGATGTGCTGCAAACGCAGTCGGGGAAGCCAGCTGGGAAGCACAGAGCAGGGGTTGGAGAGCTAGGTCTAAGCCTTATCCGCATGGCTCATGCCAAAGAGGCGTTGACACTCCAATCTTCTGATGACACCGTAGTGACACTTGAGGCCTCTGTGCCAGACTGGTGGCCTAAAGACGCGAAAATCAACTGAAGAGGAGGATAATTTAGTTCCCTCAAATGTGACATACATCACATCTGACAGACTCATACACAGAACCCTGAAGTACAGTATGTTACCCTGGCATTGCTTAACAGTGTTGTGGCACATATCCATATTTGCGAGTGTTTTTGTTTTATTTGCAATAAAATATACTTGTAGAGTGTCAAGTATAGTTTTCCTGAATTGTAAAGTATTATTTACCACAGAATTTTGCTATTTAACTGATCTGTTGTAGCAATATACAACAGATATACCACCAGTGATATGGATTTAGTGGTTGTTGAATAAATGTGCAAAAAAGCAATACAAATACTGTTAGTGTATATTTTTTATTTATTTATCCATTTTTATTCTTTCAGTGTAAAACTTATTCCTAACATTCACCTTTGACATTGTAATTCATCTCAAAGCAAAGTTGTAGTAACACCTTAATCATCATCTTTTTCGCACTGTACAAATTGGCACTTTTCATTCAAGCCATTTCCAGGCGATAATATTGTTGAGACACCAAATTTTATTCCTGATAAAGGAGATGCTGCCCTCTTGTGGATTGTATGGTGTCCCGAATTTGCTGTAACATGGTTTCTGGCTGCAAAGTTGAAGTTGAATGATCGAGCCTCTTAAAGTCTTCATTGCAGAGTAGGCATTCAATTATGTGAGCCACTCTTTGTAGGTCAAAAGCAGCATGGTAAGGTCCAAGTGTGGCGAGGGTCTCTGAGAGATGGCGTGGGTAATCGGAGGAATCCCCCGGGGGACAAGCATTCAGGAAAGCCATTCTGTTGTCGGCAATGATTTTCAGGAACGAAGCAAATTCTGCAAAGTTAATACCAGAGCAGGCCTTCATAATGACCTGAAAAATAACCAACATCAATCACTTAAAGTTAATATAACAAACATTTATGCAGCAACATGTTTCTAGAAAGCAAATAGCCTGAACAATCTTGTCTCTGAAGTACCTGGCAGTGCTGATGCCATGAGTCCATCGTGTTTCTCCACTCATCTATTTCTTTTTGAACAGACGATAGCTCATTCTGAAGGAACTGCCACATAATGTCTATGTTGCAGCCATTCAACCAGTTATGATTAATAGAGATGGTGTCCTCCTGTAATACAAACATTGGATAAAAGACCATAATGTAAGAGATGTTATTTGGTTAATATCTTTACCCCAATTAACCGCCTAGATTGTGTTGCCTTTGCAGCTCTTACCAGATTATAAACTTGATGGTGCCAGCCACTTGGCACAAAAATGATTTCACCTGCCTCTTGAATAATTTCAAGAGGTTGACAGGCTTCTTCAGAATGAGGATAAAGGCCTCTGTCTCGAAGCTCAGATGATGTTACATCATAAGGGAGGTTGCCGTGAGTGTCTCGTAAAAACTCCTCCTGACCTGGGGGATAAAGGAGCCATTTCTTCCTGCCACAGATGTTGGCAGACCAACTGTAGGAGCGGAACACATCGGCGTGGAACGGGGTCCTATTGACAAGAAAGTGCATCTGATTGATAGATGTCATTTATGTGTTGACAATGAAAATAACAATGTTAAATGTTTCATACCATGAGCCTTTAGGTCCCATGTAGACAAACCGGTAGTCATCCACTTCAAGTGTATCCCAGTATTCATTAAGCCAGTCAGAAGAAAAGAAGACTGGTGTGGTGTAAACATTATGCTCTGGAAAGTCCCTGTAGAACAATAATATTAAATTAATCATGGGCACCTACATATTTAACATATTGTACTCTGTGCTTTATAAAAAAGGTTTCGTTCAATCCATATTAGTAGATACCTTGACATGTGCCAGTCTTTAAGATAGAGACATCCTTTAGGTGATGAGTGGCCATTCTGGATGTATTCCTTCCAGTAGTGTATAAATTCTTTAAAAGGCATAACTTGTTTAGGATTTGCATTGTACTCCTTTGCATTGCAATTTGCAACAGGGACAGGGGTCTCATCTGCGAACAAACAAATAGATTAGCATACAGTACATGTCAACAGTCATTGCAGCAACTGCATTATGATTGATAGATATAAACTTTATTTGTCACAACAAACAAGTATAAAAGTATAATAAATCTGAGATGCCAAGTTAAAACAGAGAGAAAAGAACACAAAATAACTAAAGTAAATATGAAATATAAGTATAAAAAAATAAAAAAGGGAATAAAATAGAGCATGTTTAAGAGGAACACTGCACTGAGGGATTAATTGCACCATCACTGTAGGATATACAGTGATAGTAAACAGATAAACAGTAATAAATTGATTCATTTACCAAACTCTTGGAGCAGTTTCTGGAAATTAGGCTTCCCCTCCTCAGACACCCACTGTTTTCTACACTTCCATTCCTCTGTGAACCTTCTTGAAAACATGCACGGGTGATTGGGAAGCAAGTATTTCTTGAAAAACTTAGAATAGCTGAGCTCCCTGTCGATGTAGTCGAGAAAATGCGAAGACCAAAACTGTTCATAAGACTGTCTTGGTATTTTGACGAGGCTGCAGCAGTTACGGTACGCCTCCCTGTCCATAATGGTAAACAAGACGTCAGGTAGCCAGTTAGCACGCTGGCACTGTTTGGACACCAAGAAACGGTAAAAGGAAAAGCTAGAGAGTCGTTTGCTTCGACATTACGTTTGCTGTCAAATCTAGGCTAGGTTAGGCTAGAGAGCTAACGTTAACATTATGCTAAAGACGTATTCCTTTACGTATTATTTAGGTTATGGTTCCTGCACGACGCAAATACAATACCGTCGCTTTGTATTCATTTCCACTACTGTTTATATTACCGTTGCAATGTATTTAAAATCATATTAGCTGATACAAAACCCGTCCTTCTAGCTAGCATTAATATTTTTTTCCAAAACGTTGTCGCGACAGACTTGTGACAGCAGTTTATTCGAGTCGGACAGTAAATACGGTCGCACTCCTGTGCGACGTCACTTCCGTAATAAACATCATGAATACTGAGAAGAGTATAGGGTAACGTAGTGCTCAGCAGCTCAACAAGGTAATGATGTCGATAAATGTGGTGTGGGACGAATATGATTGAACCAAGAGGAAGTGATGCATGCCAAGAGGGTTTATAACGTTATAATGACGCACTCGTAATGCGGTTAGTTGGCTAGAAAGCTGAAGCTGCCAGGGGTGAACGCCTCAGCTGAGCTCATTTGCTGCTTGGATCCCTTATTACAGTGAAGAAAGTACGTTCACTATCAGGACGGAGACATCACTCGTAAAATGTCATTATGATGTTATTAACTGCAACTGCAACAGTGCATATGTGTATGATGATTATGTAATATTAAAGCTCAGATGTCCTTCTAGGTGAATCAGTGTATCTCCTTCCAAAATGAGCCGAGACGTTCCTATCCACAGCTGGCCCGGCTCCTATTACATCAACAGTGAGAAGAGGTGGGAAAATGGCACCCTCTCCCTTACCAGGACCATGGTGCGCTTTGTCTCTAACCAGAGTAAGGAGAGTCTTGCCGGCTTCCGCCTCTCCAGGATCATGGAGATCAAGATGGAATCGTCCAGTTTCATCTTCAGCACTCTCACAGTGCTTGAAGAGGGCAACGTGAAACACTGGTTTGGCTCCCTAAAGCCCAACAGGGTAGTGGTTTATAATGTGTTGGAGCATTTCTGGAGAGAACGCCTTCTGTCCCCCAGCTCAGAGGCCCAAGGGGGCGAACGTCAACCCTCTAAAGGCAGAGAGCTGATCAACCTGGTGGCAGGGGCCCAGAGAAGACTGGAGGACACCGGCATCGTCCTTAGTCACCAAGGAGAGCAGTTTGACAATATGATGCAGGGATTGGAGAAGATTGACTCTGATCTGGGCGTGGCTGATAAGTGATTATCTTAATATTTCCTGACTCAATGATATTATGCCCTTATTGTATTTGGAAGTCTTTTTCGTCTTGTATTCTTATGCTGTTGACTGCTATAACTAAGTAGTTGCCATACAAAAACAGGCCTAATATAATAGTGAAACAAGTCATAGATTCTTATTAATTCTTCCTTTCCCTTTTTACTTGCAGACTTTTGTCAGAGCTGGAGTCTCCCTCCTGGTGGCCTTTTGGTAAACTCCCCTGGAAAACTCAGCAGGAAGCTAAGGCTGAGGATGCTGCAAGAGCTGCAGCTGCTTCTGCAGCTGGCAGAGGGTCCGGTAGAAATAAGGTGATCACAAGCATCCCAGCTGTAGTGACCAAAGGCAGGGACTCTGATTTAAAACCAGGATGCTTGTTGGTGCTGGTTTCCTCACTGGAGGTGCGAGACACAAACTGCCAACTCCTACACCGCTTCGAACGAAATGAAGTGGACGAAGTCAGGGTGCACAGTCCGTATGAGATCACTGTTAGACAGCGATTTATTGGGAAGCCTGATATATGCTACAGGTTCCTGTCTGCCAAAATGCCAGAGGCTCTGTCAGTGTTAGAGATTCAGTACAAAAAGAAAGTGGAGTTCACTCGTGAATACACTGCTTTCAAAGCAACTCCAGCTACATCTCCGTGTGACACAGAGGTGCCAAACTGGAATGAAGGTAAAGCATGGGTAATATATTAAAAAAAAGCTATTTCCCTGTTTCTGTGTCTAGTATGAAATTGGCCACTAAGTGGCAGTAAAGGTCTATGTTTCCACTTCTGTATATTTATAGGTGTGTAGCCACATGTAAAAACATTTCATCCATGGACAGAAATGTGTTTTGATGAGTCACTCCATCCTGATTGCCTCAGTTACTTTGAGTTTACTGTCTGGTTTCCTCATAAACAACATACTGTATGCACTCTGCACTTTTTCACCATCCCACGGAGTCAGGTTTGCTGCAGAGGTGCCAAGAGACAGAGCTCCCACTGGAGGTCCCAGCAGGAGAGCTTTCCCAGTTGCAGGTGAATGTCCTCCAGCCATCTGTCAGTCAGGCTGAGGCCCAGGAACTCAAACAGGTGAGACCTGTGTGAATATACAGTATGACTTGCATTATTGTGACATTTAGATTTTTCACATTTGTATATTTATATGTATTATAGTAAACAGCCCTATGCTTTTAGTGACATTTATTTTCATAGTTTCCAACCTACAATTCAGTATAATGATTTTTATTTTTATATCCTGTATGATTAAAAAGTTATTCAGTGAGACCGCAAACCCAGTTCCATCCTTGTTTTAAGAGAAGCAAAGAATCCTGTTCAGTCATTTGGTCAGACAATATCTTTCCATTCAGAACCTCACAACACTGAGAAATGTTACAGAACTGGTCTGTGGTGGCAAGACCTACACAGTGACGCAAATTCAGACCTATGATTCAAACCATTTTTTTTTGTGTGACACACTATTCCACGTAGCTTAGAATAAGATATTCAACTACTACTTTCATTTGTTACATCATTCTTCTAACACATCACTTAGGGTATTTAGATGAATTAATGTAAACTTCATGAGCTGACACCAAGGGTCTACTACCTGTGCCAAGATAATATTAAAGCTTACTTGATGTATGAAATAATGTAGACACCTCCAACACAGAAGTAGCAAAACCATGGCCCAATAGTTAGCATGATTCTTAGGCCAATAAAGATACATATTTGAAAGTTATCAAATATCTGATATTGATGTATTTGCCGATCTCCTTTTTCTTTGTTTTTACATAAACTCATAACGTAAAAAACATTGTTGATAGGAATTCCTCAAATTAGTTTTTTAAAGAGTGGTGATCAAAATATGTACCAATTTACAGTTAAGAAAATAAACTTGTCAGTGCTCTGTGGTTGACAAAGTATTCTAAGCTTCAAAGTTAACTTGCCGTTTCTGTTATACCATTTATTGTTGCTTATTGGCCAACATGTGTGCAGTAACCAATATATAGGAAATAAACTAATAACAGCTGATATATACTGGATATATATATGTGTATATATATATATGTGTATATATATATATATATATATATATATATATATATTGACCAAGCCAACTCATCAGTCGGTATGCAGTATTTATTATTTATTCACCCATCAGCAACTTAATATATCAATTATGTAAGCAACATGAGACTTTTTGCGCACTGTACAGGCACATTGATTTAAAATTGGTAAATTACTTAATTTGTCAAGTAGAGCAGACAAAACAAATAAATACTAGATTTGCTAATTCCCTGACAAAAGAGAAATAGCAGTCACAATTGACATAGAATATTGGGGCTGACATGTACTGGACATTTCCTTTCAGTCTTATATGACCCACTTTTTCCATTGTGATTTATTCACTTAACATCCTTATTTGATATTACATTATTTTGTTGACCCACTGCATAGATCTTATCTCTAACAAGGCAACACTTTAAACCTACCATTTAGTTAATTATTGTACATAATAACAATTTACAATGTTTCACTGTTGTCTTTGTCTATATAATCATTTTTAAAACTCATTTATTGTAGCAATGACAGTCATACAGGTTGGCTTGTCTATTGTGTTAATAAATGGCATATTGTCTACAGCTGATAATGGTTCAAACTTCAAAGGCTGCCAATTTGGACTTAATGTTATGCTTCTGTACACACCCTACTCTTAATGTAATTCATGTCAAGATTAGAATCTACACTGGGGCAACTTGTACAGAGGGTCACTCAGTCAGATGTCCCACAGTCCTGTAAGTGCTTTAGCAAATATTCCCCTTTGTCTCAGCATTTTATACCAGTATTATTGTTTGAGGTTGGAAATTCCTACCTTGCTAACAGCACAAACTGGCTCCCTCATTTTAATGTACTGTGTTTTTATTGTATCTATTAATTCACAGTTCTGAAATGATCCCGCTCATGCACAAAGGTAGCATTTTAGCTCATATGTTTTTCTATCAGTTCTAGCCTAAATGTTTAATTTTAGGGCTTTCTACATGACTTAAGTCTTCTAGCCATTGTATAAGCAGCAGCTAAAAATATTCATTTTCTGTGTTTTTCTATGACACACCAAAACTCATGAGAATGTTAACTGCAAGGTGGGATTCAGTCATGTACTCCCTGTTGAAACAGTGAAGTCACAGACCTGAGTGAGCGTAGACAGTCGTTCCTCGGTGTGTATTGACATACTATCTGTTTTTCAAACTGCTGTCTGGAACTTGTTTCTGCGCTCAGTTGCAATGTCCGTGTGTACCGGCCAGCGAAAAACTGACATAACGTCGGTGGGTGTGTGAGAGCATGTGTAGCATAACATAATATTGGTTTAGAAACCATGGTGGTAGGGTTTGGAGTAGTGTTTATTAGGTTTTGCTTGGCACATCACTTTATATTTAAGTTGTTCCATCAACCATAACATACACAGTTGTTGGACCATGGAAATGTAGTCACAGTATTCATCAAACCACTGAGAGCTGAAAACAAACAGTACTGTATGATATCAGTGATCCCAGGAGATAAGCCAAGACTGCTCTCTGAATATCATCTCAAACTTCATTTACTACAATATAGAAAATATTATCATTATTATCAGCCACGTAAGTTTTGCATCATGGTTGGCGTTGAATTGTAAAGTGTCTCTCATCTGTGGTCAAAGAAATACTTCACCCTCAAAATATATCAGTAACTCACGGAGTGTCGTGAATTTGTGAAGAAAACGTTTTTGTCGCATGCCTCCACGGTGAACGAGGAATCCAAAAACGGAGAAAAGTATTTAGGCATTGAAGAAAAAGGGGTCCATGTTTAACAGCAGAATTATATCAAAACATCAGTTTAATCACACTCAGTATTGCAGTATCATCCAAGTGTCATTCAGTACTTCCCAAACACGAGTTGTTGCTACCTTACTATGTTCTACGGCACTTACGCTACTGAGAAGCTTGCATAGGCAGCGGGAGATTTTAATTATTGTAAGTAGCAAAGTTTTAGTGAAAACGCATGTGTTTGGGAAATACTGAGAATGCGACTAGATACATGAGACTTGGATTATACTTCACAAGTTTGTAAATGGATGTTTTGGTATAATTTTGCTGTTGTTGAATGTGGCCTCCTATCACTTCATTGAATCAAGGTTTTATTTTGTTTTTGAATTCTCTGTTCACTGTGGTGGCATGGAACAAAAAGAAAGTTTCCTTCAAGAAGTCAAGGCAACACTTGGTGAGTAATTGATATGGAAATGGTCGTTATGAGGGTGAAGTATTCCTTTAATCAGCAGATCATTGTTTTTTTGTTTTTTTTCCCCAATAGTTGAATAAAATAATGGAATTAACTGAATCCAAATTTCACTCTCATCTACTTCACAAACACACTCGCTTACTAACTCACTGACCCTATCTTTACACCTCTCCACATATGGTCCACATGTTCCACCCTGCAACTGCTCACCAATTTTCTCCAGGTTTCCAGTATTTAATCTTCTTTTATTTGTGTCTTGCGTCTTACTCAGTTGTCCACGCTCACTGGGGGCTGGTGTGTAATTAATAACGTGTGCGTGTGTGCGTGTGTGTGTGTGTGCGCGCATGTGTGTGCGCGTGCGTGCGTGTCACAGATGCTGATGCAGCTAAAGAACCTGGCCTTGGAGGCAGAGACAGAGCTGGAACGGCAGGATGATGTTCTTGATGACCTGACCAGCTCCACTGACCGATCCACCATGCACATAGAGAAGCACACCTGCCGCATGAAACGACTGCTATAGCTCTTACACAGACACACGCGGTCACCATGTGAGAAATGCGCAGTAAGCTTCCTCATTGTCCTCACATGATTGGTGCAATGTGAAAAATGTGGAATACAGCAGTAGGAACATACATATACTCAAAATACTTCATAGGATTTATGTTGCATATAATCACATACAGTACATTACATGGGTTCAAGTGTCTGTGATTTCTGAGAAGTGCAGCAATGTTTGCTTAACACTAAAGATGTCCACCATACTCCCTGAACCTCCACAGCACAGTATCAGTGCTGGAGAAAAGTCTGTCCGACCAAGTTAACATTCCTGTATAGGGAAAAAAGTTCTTGGGCAGCGTTAAGACACGGATGCATCAATATATAGCTGAAGGGGAAGAAAATGCCAGCTGAAAAAGGTGAACAATGGCTTCATCCAAATAGTCTACATCCGAGGAGTGAGATTATGGCTCTGCACTTTGTGCAAAAATAAATTTGTCTTTAGCTTTTTACTGAATTATTTTATTTGAAACAATTCAAACGTGACTGTATGAAGGAGTCTTCTGAATGTGCGTCATGCACCACTTAGCAGCTGTAGCTAGTATTGTTAGCATTACATTTGGCTTGGAAGCTATCGGCTGCACAACTGTCATTTTCAAAACACGTTTCAAATTTCTTAATTTTTGGAGTTGCCATATAGCTAATCTCTATAAACAGATTCTGCATAGGAATATAGAGTCTGTAGTCAGCAGGGCAAGATTTGGGTGGTGGAAGCGGTCTGATTTTTTTTATTGTAGTTCGAGTAGTATTTACCGTACCAATCAATCAATATTGAGCAGGCTTTCATAGCACGCAGATAAACAGTCCGTGTGAAAAACAAAAGAGGTGCCACATTGGCCGTCACAGAACCCACAAGCAATTGTGTGACGATGATTTTTTCATTAGTTATTTGTTATTTATCCGCATTCATATGCAGATATCTGTTCATAGAGAAGCTTTCTCTACACTCCGGCTCCATTCTCGACATCACAGGTTTCTAATCGAACCGTAAAAAACAATGACTGCCACTTGGAACAGGAAGTCTTGGCCAGGATAACCAAAATGGGCACCCAGCATGAGGTTCAGCCTATTGAACCCTTATGGCTATGTTGTTGGGGGAAAGCTGGTGAGGAATCACATCCTCACCGGTGCGCTAGTGACTTACAGAACGGTTGTGGCACCTGAGTCGGATTTGGGGCAATAGCTTGAATCCTTAGTCAACAATGACTAATTTTAACTTGCGTACGTAACGTTATTTATATAAACGCACACACTAATTTAACTTATTTAACGCAAACCATGATCTGTTCCTAAACCTAACAAAGTAGTTTTTTTGTGAATTGTCATTGTCAATTCACAAATTCACAATGTTAACCACGTGTCTGAAACTCTGGCCATTTGTAATGCGGGTAAAAAAAAATGTTTACCTCAAAAGGAGATGCGGTTGAAGGATGAAGACAGTGAAGGGCAAAGTGGACATCTGAAAATAACTAGCCTATTTATCATCTCCGTACAAAATGATTTATGACAAACAGCATGTTGTTGTCATTGCAATGTAGTGAAATAACAGAATCGAGTGAAGTTGACGTAAGCTGGGTCTCCCAATAAAATGATTAGCAAATGACAGACTGGCAGATAAAGTTTTCCATTGTCATCAAGGTAGTATCTGTATTTCTGATGATGTTCTTTCCATTCATCCTTTTTTTTTAACAATTTGTCCTAATGACTTGTCTTTCTCAGGTCCTATCATGTCTCTAATCCCACTGGACACGGTTTACTTGGGGCTTAATGTTGCATGTCTCAATATTGCTGCAATATTTTATTATATTGAGTGAAAATGTCCCATTATTACCAATAAATAGGTGAAGACTGTAAATATGCAACCATGTTCTGGGACTCTTGAAAAAAGAACTGAAAACCGTTCCTCTGTTTTTAAATATTATACACAAAATACTCAACATCAAGGTCCACATCTACTGTATATGTCTTGCTAAATATTAATACTATTCTAAGTCTGAATCTGTAAATGACTGACACGTGTACTGTGATTCTGTGGTTTCATTGTTGTCTGTTATCACTGTCAACTTGTGATTATGAGAGTTGAACGTGAAATATATGTACCATGTTTTTGAAATAATGATTTATTTCAGTGCTGTATGGAAACTTATTTTTGCTAATGATACCAAATGAATCCTGACACCAGACACAACTTAACAATTAACTTTAAATATAAATGAGAAAAGTATCTGCCTCTCTCCTATAGCAAACAAATTCATAAATGAAGCAACACAACTAGCATCGTATCGGACTGAATTACTTTTCCTGAATTTAGCTAGGAAGTCGTCACCATTGAAAGTCTAACAGAATAGCATTTGCAATAAAATGAAGACTCAAATAAAATAAAATCAGTAGTTTAGTCTTTCTTCTGTTGGTTTAAACTGATGTTTTTCTACGAACAATGGGTCATGTGCATTAGAAATGTGTTGGCCGTCATGAGGAACTCACATTTTATTCTACAGTTCCCTTCAGGTCTGCACGACATTTTTACCTTCTTTGAGCCCATTGTTTTGGTTCACACAGCACTTTCATGAGCCTTTTATGCTGCAGCAGGTTTTTGGAAAAAAAATGCTTCTCTATGCAACCTGCTCAGCAAACGGCATACAGGCAAAGTTAGTGACTAGTTGGTGAACATAGAGGAGCATTTACCGGCTAAAAAAACAGATATTTCACTCAGGAGTTGGTGGAGAGACAAACTGAGCTAAAATAACAGTGAATATTTAACAAATTAATTGGGTCTTAAAATTAATGACATTTAAAAAAAAAGTCCAGTTTGTAACCACTCCGCTATAATATGTAAACTATTGTAAGGAGAATATTTATCTCCTAAACCTAAGGGCTAAGCAGTAAACAGTTTTGAGTAAATCATTGGCAGCAACCTTATAAAGTGTTTCCATAATTAAGAACTAAAGGAAACAATGCTTAACAATCTTTCTTCTACAAGACATTGTAAAATACGTGCTGATTTCACCCTCAGTTTTAACTGTTGCCAACATGTTTCCGACGATAAATCGTCGTCATAAAACATAAAACAGGGCATGCACAAAGTATTCAGACCTTTTCACCTTTTTCACCTCTTGATTGCCTTATTGCCGCCTTATGCTAAAATCATTTCAATATTTCTTTCCCATCATCAATCTACACTCAATACCCCATGATGACAAAGCAAACAGGATTTTGGAATTATTATTAAACATTTAAAAACACCCCTGAAACACTGTAAATCACAGTAGTAGTCAGACTCTTTGTTATGACACGTGTCTCCCGTTTCTCTTGATCATCTCTGGGATGATTCTAAATGAAGTCAGCTGTGGCAAATTCAATTGATTGGACATGATTTAGAAAGGCCCATACCTGTCTATATAAGGTCTCACAGCTCAAAGTTCTTACCAGACCAGACCTGATAGATAGTAACTTAACAGACAGTAAACTAGATCAAATCTAACAGATTATAGCTTTAAATGGAAGACATTTGAAACAATCAGGACTCTTCCTAGAGCTGACCAGTCGAACTGAGCAATCAAAGGAGAAGGGCCTTGGTAAGAGTCCCAGAGATCACTCCAGAGACTCACCAGATGAAAGCCTCTTTTCAGTGAAAGACACATGAAGGCCCGCTTGCAGTTTGCAAAAACACACACTAAGGACTGGGACTGGTCGGGGTTGAGGGGAAAACTAAACTAATCAAAGTACAGAGATATCTTTAATGAAAAACCTGGTCCAGAGGGTATAGGACCTCAGACTGGTTTGCAGGACTGGCTTAGGCACAACTCTACGGATGTAGTTTAGTGGCCCAGCCAGAGCCCTATTAAAAACCAGACGAACATCTCTGAAAATTGCTGTCCACCACCGGTCCTCATTCAACCTGACAGAGCTTGCGAGGATCTGCGGAGAATAGCAGGAAATCCCCAAATCTATGTGTGCAAAGCTTATTGCGTCACAAGTTATAACCTCAGAGCCTTGAGGCTGTAATGGCTGCCAAAGGCGCTTCAACAAAGCACTGAGTTAAGGGTCTGAATACTTAAATGTAATGGGGTTGGTTTTTTTAAATAGGAAAAATGTCTAAATTATTGTTTTTGCTTAGTCATTATAGGATATTGAGTGTAAATGATGGATGGGGATTACTCATGAAAAGTGAAGGAGTCTGACTGCACTGCAAGGATCTCACTAGCTGAGTATGTTCCGCTCTTGCGAACAATGTAAGAAGTTTTATCACCTTTTTAACACCAGTTCAAGATGAGTGCCTCGGAAATATTTTTACAGGCTGATGGGTTTTGAACGACCAATTGACAGAAATAAGGAGAACATTTGAGTCAAGTATCCTGGCACAAAATGACCATTAAAGGCAAAGAAACAACATAATTTATTATCTGGAAAGCAAATTAGATTTAGTTTTTTTGGATGAAAAGCGTGCCTGTGAAATGTGCCTCCTGAATTCTAACCAGGCTTTATTCCTTAACAAAGGAGTCACAACAGGCAACGCCCCTCGTAGTTGGCTCCCATGTGACAAATTGCGACAGACGATAGCAAAACTGGAAACGGATGTTAATTAATGTTTCAGCAGCTGTGCATGCTGTTGTGTGGAAGTCACTTAATACACTATTATAACATCCTGTTGGCACCAAGACTGTTGGCATCAGCTGACCACCCCTGTTGGACCAAAAGGGGGGTTACTTCATGTCAACAGCGGACTACATTTGATTTGGCAAGTGGCTGAACACTCAATTATGAATCAGGAAGACGCCTTACGCAAAGGGGCTTGAAAGAAGACTGACAGCCTCACTCAACAGTCTGGTACCAGTTAGCATGAACTTATCACTTCTATTAAACAAAAGCCCACCATGAAAGATGTGAGACTGAAAGCGCAAGCACATGGTAACACTAACGGGATGCCTAGTTATGACATTAAGAAAAGTTCTTCCAGCACAGTTGAAAATGTTTTCCCCCTTTGACTGTTTATTTTTGTTGATTTGAGTGATAAACAGTGAGATTCTGGTAGTCCCAAACTCCAGAAGCACACCACATGGTTATGTGAATTCCAAACCTTTAAAAAAAGAAAAAAAAGGTTGGGGAAATAGAGCACACACTGGCGTGGTTTTGAAGCAGCCTTGCAATACGAGGAAGTGGTGGCGGTCTTGTCTGACCACAGATACATGAGATCCGGCTTTGCCTTCCTAGCGGATGGTATGGAGACACGAGGGATTTTGTTGGCCTTGACTTCCAAGTCTGTTTACTCGATAGTTCTGTGGCGAGCGCTCTCGTTCGAGGAGCATGTCTCCATTGATGGCCAATCAATCAACTCTTGCTGGGAAAAAAGTAGCCCGAGTTTGTGGGCTAAGAGGGCACATGTGGGTTGCAGTGAGCTCCAAAATATGGAGCCATGTGACTGCAGTACAAATAGACTGGCGTCGTCATCCACAGGAATATGTTTTTCAGTGTCTCTTTGCATCATATTTGTAAATTTACAGCCCTTCACTCCTTTTTTTTAAATTTTATTTGGCAACGTTGAAATACCTAGATAAATAATTTTGAGTCTTATGCTTTCATTTAGATAATTTGTTTTAGCAATGCATAGTATTTGTTATGAATTCCACTTAGAAATGTATGAGTAATCGTTGATGTTGAGCAGACCTAGAATATATTAACAAAATGCTAGAGAACTGTCACATCCAGTACACTATTAGACTATGTCTCAGTCTAATGGCCTGATATTTGACTCACGTCCTGGCCAGCCTCTCGCTAGTGCAGGTGTTGCTGGGTTTCCTTTTGCTGAGGGAGTTTCTGGTTTCAGGAAATAAGGCCTGTTGGTTAATGTCAGAACTGGGAGAAAACGCTCCTGGAAGGACGGTGCTTGAGACCTTCCAGGGGGTGTGTATGTATAGTCTACAACAGAAAGCGATATGACACTCGACGTCCACATCATCATCGCGTCTCTGTCTATCACCATGCACATTTTCTCTTCTGTTTTACACAAACATTACTCTACAGGCCTCATGGATATACATTTGACTCCATTTTATGTGAACATACATTCTTTGCACATTGTTTGGATTTGGACCTTTTTTGGGGGGGGTTAGTCAAACCATAAATGTGGTCAGCATGGCTATTAATATGGTACTTTCCCAGATGCTGAGCAGCACGATGATATCATGTGCTCTTGCACTTATTGTTATGTTTTCCTTGGTCTTTGAGGCGCACTTTGGTTTTCTGGCTTTTGTTTCACAAACTTTTCTCATTTCTGCGCGACAGAGTTAACAGCTAGGGAGCCAAACCAAACTTGGCTGTGGTTTTAGACAGTAGTATCAGTCTCAAATCAACTCCAGGTGAAATCCCATATTACAACCTACCTGAACTTTGCAGAAGTGCTCGCCTTTTGTGTGAAACATTGTACTGTAAGGGTGTGGAAAGGACTTAAAGACACCCCATCACCCACACCCAACAACACACAGGGTTAACTTAATCATCCTGCTGCCTATGAGGTGATAAAGTATCCCATAAAAAAATATTATTTTAACAAAATGATTTATGTGTGTGGATTCAGTAGAGGGCATAAGTGAGTTGCTGGTGGTGAGTTTAATTTTTTAAACTACAAAATATCAATGCACTTTGTGAGGACAGTATTATAGTATCTCACTAGGCATCAGTGAGTTTAACTTGCATTTCGTTTGGCTCCCAGCCATGTATGTATGTATATATATATATATATATATATATATATGGCTGTTTTGACATACATACATACATACATACATACATATATATATATATCATATATATATATCAACAGACAGGTCATCTTTGCAGGTCTTGTTCCTTTTCTTAGGGAAACCTCTTTTAAAAATGCATCCCACTTCTCTGCACAAGATGAAATAGAACAAAACAGTCCAAAGTTGCAACTTTGGCGTGTGAGTAGTCCTTTTTGTAATGACTGGATTATGTATTCATTAAAACCCCATCTATACAACTCCCCAAACAGGTTGTCAGGCCATGAGCCAGCTCACGCTGCATCAGTACTTTTACAAGCAGGCCCCCCAGAAAACTTCAGCGAGTCTGTTTTTAGTGGCTCTTACTGCAAATGGAAACACTTGGCTTCCACAATAAATTACCCACCCGACTGATGCCACACTGCATAGACCCCGAGCTAGTCGCGGGCAGACTATGGATTTATATTTGAACATTAAATCCTCTTGGAATCTACTAATGTTATAGAGACTTTGTGTCACATGAGCTGACAAGAGCACAGGAAAAAAAAACTTCAATCACGCGAAGGTTGTTGCACCAGCGTGCAGCCTGCAGGGCTGGCGGTTTGATTAAAGTTAAGGATGTGTCCACCCCCCTCGCCTGGGCAGGGTTGACACTGGGGTCATTTCAGGATAAAAATAGACTTTCCTGGTTACTTATTTTCCGTTGAAAGTAAATAGCAATTAGCGCAGCAGGCCAGTGATCTCAAGGGCAACACTAGTGATCAGTCTAAACTATTGTTTACACTGAAGCGGGACCGTTCAAAGAGACAACAGGGTATAGCAAGCCCTGCTGTCAAATAGAGCATCCCCAGAAAAAAAAAAACAGTAATGATGGTGCTCCTATGAACACAGGCCAGTGCGGGTCAAGTTCAGACACTGTGAAAACATACTTAAAAGCACTTGACTTAAACTTCTGTATTAAATGTCGAGGTATGTTAGGAAATAAGAGCAGCGTCTAGGACCCTTGCTAAGACTGCCCTGTGAAATAATCCTAATTATCATTCCAGCAACCTAAAGTGTTTGACCACCTAGTGATGTAATTGCAGCTGACCAAATAGATTGTTGTTGAAATATCGCCCCGCTGTTATAGCTACGTTTTGACAGCGTTGTGTGTTCACCGAGAGCCGGCGCAACCATAACAAACACAGCTGAATTTGGGGTTTACATTTCAGCAGGATGACGGCGCACGCAGCGTCTGGGTGGAACTTGGGAAAAGGAGCCTGGGCCAGCAGTCTAGTCTGGCTCCCAGCCAGCATGGTAAGAGCAGCCTTGACAGTGGGACCTGTGAAATCATTGTCCAGATGCACCCGTGTATGAATGCAAATGAATGAATGGACAACGCTGGTTATATCTTTGCATCAACATAAGGCAAAGAGCATATTTGACAAATTGGGTAAAGGCATGCCATGTTATGAGGGTGTGGACCATCAAGTTCAGGTTGGAACTATCATGACGTGTCCTTTAAAGAACTTCCAAAAGGAAGCCGCCAGCCGAATACCATGGGCTGGGACTTTTGAAGTCAATACAACCACAAACGGAAAGAATAATTGTAACCATCTTTAGTCTAAGAATGGGTTTAATTTTGAAATAAAATGAAACTTCTGTAATGCTCTCAGTCCAGCAATTCAAACACATCTTCTTTGGGGCAACTAAAAACAAACCTTTCAAATCTTTGTCTGTTTTTACTTGAATGTCTGTTGAAAGATTTTTCCTTTTAAATTCCTTCACTTCAACGCAGATTTTGGAGATGAAAAGTTAAAAACAAAAGAAAAAAATGAACCCAAAGACATGCCCATAAGCTCATGCTCTCGACTTTTTCTGAGTCTCTATATCGCTTTCTCTTTTTGTGGGTTTATTTCCATAACTGCAAGGAATTTTTGGACAACACCTATTTTGTGGAAACTCCTTCCGCAATCCCAAACGGTTTGTCCACGTAACCTCAGGGGAGCAGCCAGCAACTATGTAATTGGAGAAGATTGAGTACACACAGAGAGACCATAGCCTGGTGAGCTATTGAGAAGCAGAAACAAAGATTACCAGATGTTTACCCAGCCCTGCCATATGTGAGGTGGTTACTGAACTTATGTGCAAAATGTGTGAGTGGCAGACAGAAGGAGTGTGAACCTTTGACCCAGTGTCCATTACAGGTATAGAAAAAAACTGCGATGCCGATTGACCATGAAGCCAACGCAAAACAATGACGTGTTACCATGTTTGGTTTTCCTCTAAAAGGAAATCTAGTGTTCCTCAGGATATCACTCAGGAATCCCCTTTTTACTGATGGAAACCATGGAGCCGTCAAAACAGGGCTCAGTAATTCTGCTGCCTGGTTTCAATTAAAGCATTGAATATCAAAGACAATCACTCCCATTTTAATGTGAATTTTTTATGTGCTCCCAGTTTATTTTGATGGAAAATTTGTGGGTGGAGCACTTGCTAATTGGTATGGAAAACTTGCACCTGTGGTAGACCAATGTTTTGAGAGTCAGAAACATTGAATATTTGCGTTCTTTTCTTGTGAGAAGGAGCCCGACTTTATCCCAAAAACAATTCCAGACTGGATCTGATGTGTAAGAATGTCTGGAACAATACGGTCACACAGTGGTTGAGTTTTCAGGCTTTGCACTTCATAGTGCAGGATAATTTGTCAGTCATCATGACCATTTACAAACCATTCAACCATTCACTTACCATCGAAAACAAGAATAACAAACTTTGATACCACACTCTTTGATTCCACACACTTCAGATCTTAGTGAATGTAAAAGATCACATCGGAGGTGTTACACTGGTGGTAATAATTAATAGTCATGTCATGTACATGATTAGACCATCCCCTGTCAGAATTGAGTGTTAACATGTATTACATCATTGTTTTTGCAGCATGCATCAACCTCATTGACACATCCTGTATTATGTCATTGTGCTAATGGAGTGAAGTCTTGCACTACCACACTCACATTATATACGTGACTAAATCCAAGACGCCCTTCACAATAAAGTGGACTTCTTGCTGCAGCCGGCTAACAGTCGATTATTGCGTTGCTTCAGGCTTTGTGAAGGAAATCTTGTTTGCACTATGTTCCCCGCTGCTCCTGGTGCTGCCAGCCTTTGAAGACTGATCGTTTCTTCGTCAGCTCACAGTCCGCCTCAAGCTTGAAGCCAGAGTTTGTGCTGTGACCGCTTTGGATCATGACAGTCCTGTCCGACTCTACTCAAAGGATGAAAATCACTGCAGTAGTTTGTGCTTGTTCAGATGTGCTTGAGTCGATGTCTTGGCTCTTTTTTTTTAGTGTTTGTTGTTGGAAGTTAGTGAAGTTAGTTAGTGAAGTTATTATTGTCATGTCTGTCATGCTGATGTTGCATTTTGCTTGCAGGGAGTGACAGGGTCAGAGCCTATAGAGCAAACATCAAATCTGTACACATGCAGTTTTTTTTAGAAAGCCCTCCAAATTAGCGACATTAGGACCTTGGGGAACACCATAGAAAACCCATCCTGTGATTTGGTAACAAAACCTTTTGAAACTTTGAAAGAAAGCCATCCATCCACTGAATGCCCTAAGTCTCTAGTTTATGGTTATAAAGTTTTCTGCGGCTTTTTATGTTAAAGTTCACAACAGCTCATTTTATACAGTGAACTTAAGTTTTAAAACATGCTCTTATTACAATGAAATGGCTTCTGTGGGGACTAACATCATAAGCTTTCCAGTCATACCCAATGTGACTGTTTATGGACCCCAGATTGCAGAGACATTGTGATAATCCCATGTTTGGGGCATTCTAAATTGAGTATTTCAAAGTGGGCATGTCTGTAAAGGCGAGACTCATGAGTACCCATAGAACCCATTTCTTTCAGGTATCTTGAGGTCAGAGGTCAAGGGGTCCCTTTGAAAATGGCCGTGCCAGTTTGTGCGTTACTTAGGATTAGTGTTTTTTTACTTAGGTCGTCTAGCTTCATATTATACCAGCATCTTCACTCCAACTTAATATAGAGCCCACTACAGCCTCTGAAAGACAGCCTGCCGTTGGATAGTAATGGGGTTAATTAAAAAGGTAATTTAATAAGCATTATATTTACAAGGATGGCTGCACATTCATTTCCAGTTTTCAAGTTGGTGCTATGTTTCTGTGTGTGTGGGGTGGATATATCAAGACATTCTTTCGGTTCTGGTGAGAGAGGTGAAACCACTGTGTATATATATATATATATATATATTTATATATATATATATAAATATATAAAAGTGCGTCACTCCCTGCCCTCCTCTCTTCCTCTGTGGTTTTCAAAACCTGAGGGAGATCTATAAGTTTCTGCGGTGTTCTGTCATTAGTGGTGGGCTTTAATCTCCAAATTAGAGGGGTAAATCATTAAATATTGCTTTCATCCGCAAACAAGAACACAGATGATGAGTTTCCCTTTTAATACCACAGCTGGCTGACATGTTCATGTGGTAAACTGGCTGCTAAGTGACTTGACATGAGTGTTCTGATATTGACAGCATTAGTTTTGTCATTTATACATAAAAGGCATTCATCCAACTCTTTGATTATAAATATTGGTTTAAAGTGTACATTTGGGAGTAAACATTATGTTAAGGACTTCCATTATGCAGTAAGGTACTTTGGTTCAGAATAAGCCAATTGTATAACCACATTAGGTTTGACCACTCCACACGGCTATGTATGTATGACCCGTTACATAATCTGTCAAGGGGATTATTATAATAAAATGGTAGCCATAATCAGCCTAGTAAACTAAATTTTGACACACACAAAAAAACATGAAATAATCCTGATCCTGATTTCAGATGGATCATTAAAGATGTACTCAATTGTTTTTTAAGTGACTATCGATCAAAGAGTTAAAACAATGGTGATTGCTCATATGATCCAATAATAAGCTTATACGTGCCTTTTTGCTGAGTATTCCAATATCTGTCCAATATATGTGGCGACATTTATGGGCTAAATAAGCTACCATGCAGCTGCTGACAGCGGTTGATTTGTTGGCCTAGATCGTCACTAATGTTATGCTGCGTTCTCCTGTAATCGGAAATCGTGAACTTCCCACTCTTGAGTCAGACTTGTAGGAAGGGGTGTGTAATAGGAACATGTGTACAAAAAAAAAAAAATTCCAACACACATAGTAACCATGAACATGACAAGATAAAGAGCATCCAAAAGAACAGGCTCGCCAGCAATTACATCTTACCGCCAAAGATGCCGCTAGAAAAAACTTTACTTTAAGTAAAAGTACTGTATGTTACAATCTTTCTGATTTCCAAGCCATTAGCGTTCAGACAATTTAAGAATTTAATATCAGACATTTCTTGTCTTGAAAATATGAGTCTGTTGAAATATAACATAATGTGGTTGCACAGGTCTATTCATGGCATTACTGAATTTATAATTTCATTACTGTCATTTAAAAAAGTGGTAAACGTTTATTCAGGTCTCTCTTTACTTTTATATCCCTTATACTTTTTCTTTTTATATTGCATTGTTGAAGGAGCCTGGGACTCAATTCTATTGCCAACGACTGCCTACTTAATTGTTGTGCATATGACAAATAAACCATCTTAAATCTTGAATCAAACCAGAAATATTAGATTATCATATTAACACAAAAAAATTCAGTTTAAACATCCACTTTGCTCACATTGTATTACAGAAGAAAATGAATTGCATGCACTGTGCTTTAATTCATTCTTAAGCGAAAGACCAGAGTTTTGGGTCACTTCCTTGCTCACACCCATTGTTGTCAAGTTTCTTAACTTTGGTGCTGACAATTTATTTTCCAGATAGGAAATGACGGACCTCAGAGAGAGGACCAAAAGTAAATTTTGTGTTCGTTAAATCATTTCATAAAGTTATGAAGTAGCTAGGGCCATCGGGGTATACAATCCTCGGAGCACAGGAACACATCACTCAATGACGACATGAGAACATCATGCTGAGGCGATACCAAAACCAACCACCTAATCGCAATTACATCATGTCTCCTCAACAAGCGGGCCAACAAAGATGTCACAGTTTTGCGTAAGCAGTGAATTGGACCTGACCATCCTCAAGAAAATTACTTCCTTTGTTGTAGACTCGCACGACATCTGAACGGTTTTGGAACGCTTAGCGATAATATTTCTTTTCATGGCTATAGACCCCTATTAACCCTCTTGAATTATTGTTTTAGTTTTATTTGCCCAGTGCGCAGTATTATTACCATTTGTTTAATCTCTTCATTTTGCAAAGTCATATGTTGTGATTTTGTTATGGTTTTTATATGTGCACACCTGCTCTTGATACATTCTCCTTGAGGTCTTTGGGGAGGTAATAACCATCATCGATTATATGAATTCATGGGACACATCCTGCTTTGTTACAGTCCATTGAAAAGGTAGTGAGAACCAAAGAAGCAGTAAATGAGTGCTCAACTATGACACAATGTCTGGTTTTATTATTACCCTCATATGTCAGTTAACACATTACTCCCTCATAACAAGTGAGTACTCTGCACTTATTGTCTTGCACATCATTTAAAGTAACTGCTATGCATCAGATTTACTCTTCAGATAGTTTTTCCTGCTCCACTCATTGCCAGTTTCTCTTCCTTCTCAATGATCGAGGGATTCACTTCATTCTGTGCTCTTAAGGAGCAACCCTTCCTCCGTAGAGTGTTTTGGTTGATCAAGTATCTTCTCTCAAGCTAAAACTACATCTGGGAATATTTCTCTAAAGTGACCAAGTTGTAATTTAAGACTTGCAACTGACTATTGGAGATGGTGACCTCTTGTGATTTGGGCTTACGCTGCAGCTTACACAAGGCCGCCACACCAGCGTGAGGGGGGGACATGGGTTTTACAGGCCCACCCGCAAGGAGAACGCAACTATTTCCTCTCCATAAATCAAAACGGACATGCTCTGTCTGGGGGCTTTCAATAGGAACTGAGCATGTTCGTTTTTAAAATGAAAAGAGGATAAAATTAACTTTTTGTGTGCTGCAGTGAACTCGCTCTTACACATAAACATACCACACAGTATGTATGATTACTTTATTTATTTTTTTATTAAAAACTGATTGTCGAATATTTCACTGAATGCTTTAGTACAGCGGAGAATACAAGAGATTGCTGGTTCAAACTTGTGCAGAAAGAGGAATAATAGCTAGAAAATAGATACCAATTGTATGTTGATCTTTAACAAAGTAGGTGCTGTGCAAATATGTACTTATTGATTGATTTTAGCAGCTTGCAAGAGCACACCAAGCTGTAAACACGCCTACGACAAATTGTCACTTTCAGCTCCATTTTGGTCTGTTTTGTTTCTGATCACTTGCGAATCACAGGATCACAAATTCGCACAAATCCATGTCAACAGGCTTCAAGTACTGTAATGTGTTAGTGTCCGAGCTGCCTTGCCAGTCAGGATCCTGAAGAGCTACTGGGAGCTGCTCTGAAAAAAGAGCAAAGAACAGCACCAAAGGTTTTTCATGATGGATAAGATGTTTCCACTCTTCTCACAACTGACTTTGTCAAGAGTTCGATAGACAGATGGTTCATCCAATCACCTGCCTTTTTTCAAACATCTTCCAATTACGGCTCCTCAGATGGTTCTGTGTGGCAAACTATCTGGGGCGTCTCCACCATCTCTTGAGGCAAATGTCTCTTTGACTTCTTTAGCTTGTTAGCTAGTGGCTAACTTTGTCTGTCAGCCATTTGGTGCTACGCAGGTAGTACAGAGTAGGCTTTTAGAGCTTTTATGCTTAAAAATACTAATGATACATTTACAGGCCATGAAACCAAAACAATATGTTTTAAAGATGCTGAAACGATTTGTAGAGGTCTGCAGAGATGAGTAATAAGTGTAGATTTGTCACTCCGAGTGATCGCTTTCACATTACACATAATCCATTGATTTATTTTCTGATAAGAATATGGATTATAGTAGTTTTCAGAATTTCAAGAACCAACGGATGCATGTGAGTTTTAAACGAAGAGGTTTCAGGTCTTGTTGTGATTGATGTTCACCACTTTATACAGCATGGATGTCTCCAACACTGCTCACTTTCCATGTTAAGTTATTCAAAGTTTTTTCACATGCTAACATGACAGATTAGTTCCATTTACCTAACAGATAAGAGGTCTGACCATGTATTTGACAATTCAGAAACACACCTTTTGATTACTGAGCTGGATTGACGTCACTATTACCACAGCAGTCTTTTTGGTTATGTCTGGCCATTAATATTACTTTCCTTTCCGCAAACTTTCCGACACGGTGTTCATCTGAGCTTTGACATATCTAGAATCCTCCTCTCATCACAAAAAAACAATCACCACCATTTTCCTTGTAATGAGATTCTCTGCAGGGACCAGAGGTTATGGAACACACATACAGACAAGTCATGACATGCACATCCCACCAAACGGCGTCTGCAAATATGTGCCTGATGTCAATGACACGATGTCTCGGAAACTAAAAGCATTCACATCCCTGAGAAAATATCAGGGAGCAATTACACATTTCCTTTGAGATACGAAAATTATTAAAATGTGTATTTGACATGATGTGTCGCTGAATGCCCCTTTAGTGATTAGAAAGGACAGAAAAGAAAAGAAATTAACAGATCATTTTCACCCCAATGCAAATCTATATTTACCAGACACTTACTGCAACTGGCATGTACAAAACCTATCCCCCAGGTCCTCTGTGTATTGGTTAGTTGATGAAAAAAGGTCAGTCGATGGCAGCCCATATTTCCAATGTAAACCCACAGGAGGATGTCCTGGAACAATTCAGCCAGAGCGTCTGGCTGAGACTCCGCAGAGCTGCGTGCACGGGTAATTGGTCGAGCAGCAGAGGAATGACCTTAAGTTTAGATTCAGGCAGTTAGGAGACCTTGGAGACAGCCTTGTCCCCAGGCTGTCCCTCATATGCTTATACTTTGAGACTCTGCTTATACTTTGCCACTAGGGAAGTGCGCATAGAAATTATAGTGCCTGTGCAATGATAGCACAAGGCCTTATATGATATAAGTGCTGTAATAATTCATTTATTAATGTGTTCTGTACTTACTGAATGGCAGTGGAAAAATACAGTTTTCATTTCTCATACTACGGAGCATGCACTCACTTTACTGGCTCCCCCGGTGTCTGCACACGCACATTTTTAACCCTGGGACAGTAGAGAAACGTCCACCAACAAGGAGGAGCGCACGATCTTCCCGTCAAATAATGTTTGTGTTGAGGAAACCATCTCATTTGGATGACCATCAGTGCGAGGCGCTTATAAATGCAACAGCTAGTATCATACAGGGAATACTGGCTTCCACTCAGCAAAGGAGTCTATGGAGGAGCAGATCTTACCCCCCAGCACCCCTCCTCCTGTTCGATTCGGACAATATACAGCACCAGTGGGTGGCTGTAAGTGCAGGGAGCTCCCCATTGATCAGTAGTGGAACAGAATCCAGATCCAGCCAGCTGGGGCTGTTAGCTGGGGAAGCCGTGTTCTTTGCAGTGAGGTAATACTTCAGACATCTGCAGCAGGTTCTAATTATGCCAGAACAACTCAGTGTCTGGCTGCATTTGGCTAGAGGAATAGCCAACACAAGCCATTCTACTTTTCTCTGTGCGTAAGACGTAAAGGCCAAGGGGATGCCCTCATACCGCCCAGTTTCGTCATGGACTGTGTGAAAAGAGCAAAAGTTGCCTTGTGCTGAAATGTATTCATAAGTGAGAATGTGATGCATTTGCAGTCTTTTTGTTCTTTGATGTTTTGATGTCGGTCTTTTATGTCCCAAACTGTAGTGACTATTATTTTCCCTGTTGAAATTTTGCTAACGATTTTTAAAAAATTATTTTTGGGGACCTTTTAACCTTTGACTGTGCCACAACACAAGGTGGTGCTACTGTATCTTCCTGTTCAGGGCAGTAGCAGGCACACGGGGTAAAGGCCACGTGTTTAAGGTCAGGACTGTTTTATAATCTCCGTTTCCAAATTGACTTCCCGTAAATTGAGAATGATTAAGAGCGTCATCCTGTACTCAGACTTCACTGCCTGAGGGGTGATGCATTCCCAAAAGTTACAGCTACATATTTTTTTCATAGTTGACTCAATTATCTTTGATCCCCACCCACCTCAAGGATTTCTCTCATAAAAACATAGCATGGAAATTGTTTCATAATGAAACTGATATTTCCTTCCATGTGACAAAATGAAAGGTTATTTAACAACACGTCGCTTTTAAAATAAGATGGCAATAAGGGCAAAACTGCATTTTGTAGTGAGACCCTTGATATAAATAAGCTGTAAACTGTGAGTTGTCAGTGATTACCACAAAAACATTTGCTACTATAGTAACCGATCAGCGAACTGCGAAATACAGATGCCTGTGTTATGGTGTAGACATACTTGCCAATTATATTTAATCAGTTTCAATTGTTCTTTGTGAAGGACTATAATTCTGCTTTATTAAAGAGTTGTTGATTTACACACACAACTTTTGCTGCTCTGTTAGGTTACTGTATGCGCCATGCTTTTGCCCTCTTTGACCTCATCCGGCACACAAGGATACATATGAGCAACATTTGCTCGCACCAGCTCCGCATGCACATACTTGCTGCAGCTCAACAGTAGCTGCGAATGCAATCTTGAGTTTTGATTAAACACACAGCAAAGTGGCTGACTAACCTCAAATCTCATCATTACCAGTGCTGCAGGGGACGAGAGAAATCCCTCTGTAGTCCTGCCACAGAAATAGAGTGGTGACAGTTTAATGGTCCCCGAGCTCAGAGCACCACACCCTTGCCACTCTAAATTAAAGACCCTATACTCCCACCCCAGCACGTGACGTCAGGTGCTTGAACCTGCTCTGCAAAGCTTTCTGGGATTGTTAATTTGCAGGGGGGCCGAAATTCCCTTGCAGCGATGACATTATTGTGCGTGAGTGCAAATGGAAATTTTGCAGCCCTCCATCACTGTCAAGGCTCCTAATGCTAACATTTACTTCTCATTTATTTATGCTAATCAGAAACAACTGGGTTTTTTATTCCCCTTTTTTCAACAATTTGCTATTTGATATGTCTAAATGATTCAAAACTGGAAGGACATGTACAATTTTATCATGCTTCGGGAATTCTTCCTCTGCTGAGATGAGAAGCTCATTCCATTGTAATGAATCTCTACACTGGCCTTTGTCCCCTACATCCACTCTTAATATTCATTAATTTTCCCCTTCAAGGCTTTTCCAAATAATATGAGCACTTTTTCCTGTGAGCCACCCGTTTGGAGAATTAGAACCCACAGACTTTCTGTCTCACTAAGAGACTTATATTCCACAACACGGGGACCTGGTTGAGACAACTGTTGAAAGTTTGCTGGAGCCTCAGCAGCCCCTATGGCCTTACAGTCCTTTGTGTGAGACACTCCAGATGGGATCCCACACTTTGAGTTGTCCTAATGACCCACAGTATCACCAGAACCATAAGTGAAAACCTTTGATGTGACAGAGAGGGAAGGAACATCATTAATAAAGATAATGAAGCAGATGGGTGCCCTAATGGGTGGCTGGAGTAAAAACCGAGAAGTCGGTCAGGGGTGAAGGCATGTGCTGTGCTTGTTGAGAGACACTCAGATATAGAAACCGGATGCTTATAGCTGGGTGTTTTTGACCTTGAATAACAACAGTAAACAATGTCCACAACCTTTGCCAAAGATGAGTGCTCCCATCAACCCCAGCAAGTGACTGAATTGGTCAAAGACAGAACATCTGTATGACATGACCAGATGTGTGACTCAATCACTTTTGTCCTAGTCCTGAGTCACTTTTTTTGGGAAAGTCACAGGTTATGTCTAGTCGAGTCCTTGGTTAAAGTTTGCGCAGAGCAATGACAAAAGTGGGATCTGAGTTTTTCAAACTACAGAAAAAAATATAAACGACCAAGCCAAATTAGAACGAATACATTTAGACAGTGAGTAAGAGCACACATGTCATTTTATAAGCATGTGAATGGATTGTATATTTATGCTAATTTCAGCTAGCGCTTTAATAGTAATTCCTATTATGTGTTAGCATTGAGCTAACCAACTTTTTATAAAAAAAAAAACTATTTTAATAAGCAAACATTGCAATGATACAAATGAAGAGTAACATCGAACAGACTAAGCACTAAGCATGTACCTCTTGGTTGTACTAATGCCTGTATCCACTTCATAAAGGCTCAGCTTTTCTTGTAAAACATAGTTCTGGGTTCTTTACCCTCTTGATAGTACATCCCACCACACAGCAGCTTTTAGGCATTTTTTTCTTTTGCAAACAGACTTTAAGTCAAGTCAGGTCAAGTCTCTTACCTACACTTTATTAAAAAAAGAGAGAAAAGACAAGGTATTAGTACCTGTCTAATAATATTAGGGCAAAGTATGACAGTTAACTGACTCTGTATTATAACAATTGATATCCAGTGAAAAAAATGTACTCGAACAAAAAACAAGCTTATGTATTTCTTAATTTCTCAATCAAAAACATATCCCCTCCCCATCACTTTTAAACAGTAAAAGACTCACAACCAGACAAGAAAATAAGCAAACAAAAACATATACGGTATTTTAAAAATATAAATAAAGTAAAATTTGGCGATTTGGTTATTGATATTGAGGCAAACATTAGCTAGCTATGGAGTTGTGAGTGAACAGATTGCTTTGATTTTAGCTAACATCAGTCCTCACAGACATATTACACACACACACACACGCACACACACACCCACACACACACGTAATGTCAACATTGACAATGTTGAACATTTTCAATATTTAAACAGAAAACATTAAATAAACACAGACAAGTAATTCAAGTTGTCATGTCTCAAGTGAAGTCCCGAGTCTAACTTCCACATCCGAGTCGTGTCTCATATCTTATTTCCTGTCGTGCTGCAAGTCATCAAAACAGTGACTTGAGTCACTTCAAGACCAGGTCACCAAGTCTCAAGTTGACATGTCGACATGACTTAAACATGTTTTACTTTTTATTTATCTTTTGTTTGCACAGGGACATTCATGCATGCATATGATTCATATCCTCAGGGTGTTCTCATGCATTTTTTGTACATAACATTTTTGTGCATCGTTGCACTTTCGGCTAAGTGTATTCTGACTTCCGGTCCGTCCTGCGGTCTTTCAGCTTGTTTTTTTCCGTAGGAATTTCTAAGAATTTCTGTGCATAACTTTACATAGGATTTGCTATGAACATGTTCATGAGAACACATTGACATTCTTGCCTCTTTTCCAGTTATTGACAGGTGGCCCCAAGAAACGCAGCAGTATGCCAGCAAAGGCAGGAAAAAGAGAAACCTCCTTGCAAGTAAACACAGATGTAAACAATGCAGGTTTCCAAAGTCAGCTTTGCAGATGTTTTATAAGAAAGGACATGCACTCAGCACATTTGTTAGAGCTCAAGGATACACAGTGTGTTTTGGTGAGTAACACTGGATGTAAACAGAAACTTTGTATGTTTACACAAAACTCCACACAACACCTTTTATAGGTTGTCTCTTAAGTTTAATTCCATGTATATGTACTTTGGATCAAAATCTAACTCCATTTTTTTGTTTTGTCGGAGGTTAGACAAATTTAAAGAGACAGCAGATCCAAGGAATCATAGCATGACACATAGAGCATAGGGTTTTAGCTACGGCTGGGGCCCTTCTGTGTGGAGTTTGCATGTTCTCCCGTGTCTGCTTGGGTTTTCTCCGGGTTCTCTAGTTTCCTCCCACAATCCAAAGACATGCATGTGTTAGGTTAATCGATGACTCTAAATTGCCCGTAGGTGTGAATGGTTGTCTGTCTCTGTTTGTCTGTACGTTCCCTGCGATAGACAGGTGTCCTGTCCAGGGTGTACCCCGCCTCACGCCCGATGTCAGCTGGGATCCGCTCCAGCCCCAAACAAACCCGATAGGGATAAGCGGTTGAAGATGGATGGTTGGATAGTTAAGTCTGATCATATTCGTTCAGGTATACATCCAGACACTTCACACTTTAACTCTACCACAAGTACCCATTTTTAAGTGCTTTTAACTAAATCTGTATTTTTACCTGGGATTCCACAATTTTACAATACACATTTACATGAAAGAAATTCAGAATAAATGAGATTGTCAACCCATTCCATCTGCCAATTCACCTTTTTAAAGCATTTTACTTTTAAGGCATGTCTATGTTTCGAGCTTCGTTTACAGTATGCCTTCACATTTTAGCCCTGAGGCCGGGAGATAGAGCCTTCTGAGAAGGGAAACAGTGTGTTGATACGCCCAGGGGCAGTGGAAAAAAAAGGCCTGTGTGAACTGTCAGCACCAGATAGAGCAGCTAATCTGCTCCCAGGCCACCATTCACTACCATGTGGCACTTGCACTCTCACTGACCGACTTCCTCTATATGGACACAGATGGATATGGAGAGGCTCTGGGTGTACCCACAGCTGGAAATCCTGAGTATAGATATGCATGCATGAAGGGCGATTACTAAACATCAGCTGCAACTGAACGCTGGGAAACACACTTCCTGGTGAGGGACCCCCATTTGGAAATCCACTATGAATGCAGACTTGGTTCGCCGGTTGAAGACACAATGACATGTGAACAGAACTATTATGTCATACTTTACACTGGGGGAGGTGTTGACATGTAGCTTGTGCTTTAGTTAAATATACCATTTTCCAGACAATGGAAAATGGATAATTTAATCAGCCACTCCTGGCTGAATGAGAAGAGCAAATAAAAGATTGTTTGGTCAGTGACTAAGATTTGGAGATGGATTAAAGATGGATAGGAGGAGAAGGAGACCAAACCCCATGATATCATATCCTTTACTGTAAATCTCCTCCATAAAACTTACTACATGATTCATTAGCGCTGATCAGAATCTGTCTTGTCATTAAGACTGTTTAAATCCTTTGATTGCTGTTGAATAAATAATATTTGATTTGGATGAAGTAGGGAAGTTGTCATGACACTGAACAACATAGTATTAGTATTATAGTATGTTTTGGAATGGTCTGTCAATCTTTTACAGTGCAACAAAGGTCAACAAGTCAACCGCAGGTCTTTGACAACACCTGCTGCTATTCCACTGGCAACTTGAGTGTAAATGTCTTTTATCTAGACAGGTGTAGCCCAAGCATCATGCCAGAGCCTCTGTGGCTGACCTTACAGCTTCTGCTGCCCACAAGGCGGTCCAGGAGCTGGCCTGCAGACAGATCAAAGTGGGAATCATGCCCCACCAACAGAGATAAATACACACTTCCTCCCTTCCCTTTCACACTGGTTTTTCCCACACTCCTCGAACCCCCATGCTGTAGCAAGGCCAGCTCAGAGGAAATGACAGACCACATCAAGAGGCTTGCCGTTGCTTTGACAGGAGCACTCGCGCCAGCCTTCAGGAGAGAGGGAGAAGCACTTGCATTCATCAGGGGGTTGCAGAATTATTTGTGTTTTTCGCAAATGTTGGCAGTGGCAGCACAGCACATTCACATAAAACTGAATTTTGAACCATGCACGACCTACATTCACCACATTTACACCAGATGCTATAAAGGAATGTCATTAAACCTTTGTCCATTTTGTGAGTATTTATATACTGTAATCAACGATAATTTGGTCATCAATTGCTCTAATGGTGTTTCATTTATTATGGTGTTTGTTCTCTATGCGCCACCAACAGAATCTGCAAACTGACCACAGTGAAAATAAGGTTTTCATGAGATCCTTTTACTAGGTCCTCATATTGTATATTTGAATTATATTACAAAAACTGACTCCCAACATCAGCAAATGATGCAAAGAGTTGGCAAAACTTTCAATCAGCTGATTTTAAAATCATCTTTATCGACAAACCACAGCTCATCCTTTAGAGATGTTAATGAAGATATAATATAGTTTAATCAAATGTGATTATTTTGACTGGAGGTTAAAGGAATAGTTTAACATTTTGGCAAATACACTTAATGACTTGCTCAGAGTTCGATGAGAAAATTCATACCAGCGGTCAATTAAAAATGAAGCTATAGCCAGGAGGTGTTTGTAATTTCTCTAGTTAACACATGAGCCTATTCCTCGTTTATTTCGCTTTGGTTTTTGTACAGACTAAACAGACTACACTTCTCAGCGTGGATGTCAATAAGTGTAGTTCCTTCAGACTCATTAAGAGTGGGATACTTAAATTAAACCACAAACTGAACATTTGTGATTTATGTAACCTATGAACACCCTGACACTTCTTAAACAATTTATTGACTTGAACCCTTCACTAGTAGACTTATGTTCTTCCCACTGAGTGGCATATCACAGGCAAATACCCTCCTAATGGCCTAGTTTTACTGCCTGTTAGGCTGCTGGCTGATCCTGGGCATAGCAATGTAGCACACCAGAGTGCATTTAAATACCATGTAAATCTAATGTCTAAGCTCATCTGAGCCTTACAGACTTTACAGACCTTACTGGAAATACAAACCTTGGCAAACTGTTGCTACAAAAACAAAAAACTCTGACAAATTAAAAATGATCAGTTTTCTTTTTCCAAGGTCTCCAGTCATTTTATTATCCATCCTTTCCTTACTTTCTCAAACTGACTACTGCTGCGCTGTTGACATGCCACTGTCCTTGACGTCAAGAAACAGTAGCTCAAAAAAAACATGTTGTTTTTCTTGGTTTAGCCTTGATACTTACCTGTTTCCTCAATCTGTGTCTAACAACAAAAGCAACTCTCACTTAGAGCAAATCACAGAGTAAATCAACTGTACTACACTTCTCTAACATGATCCTTCTGAGACATGCACTTGTCATAGCAAAATATGGCAGCTGCAAGGAAAAACTTCTCCTCAGGCAATGAATTATGTTTGGGCATTCCCTGAAGAGTGGCTGTTTATATTTTATTGGGGGGCTACGCAAGGCCACCCAAAACAAAATTGTGTAATGTTATATTATTCCACTGCTTTACTACAAACAAGAGAAAACGCCAGATACTCCTAATAGGGCTGTGCTGCTTTTCCAGTTTCTGCTCTATTTTATGCTTCTTCTCAGGAAATCCACCCATGCTCATAAGTTTCTCCACCTGTTTGGAAATATCTTCGAGTCGTTTCTGTAAGCAAGGCCCTTAATGAGCAAATAAAGTTTGGCAATGCTTTGAAACCTCAATTGGAGAGAATGAATCATTCCGCACATTGATCTGCTGCAACACCTAATATTGTTTGTGATTCATGTAGAAATGTCAAAAAGAACTTATGGGGGAATGGTAAAACTGAGCCTTGATGTCCCATAACTGAGTCCAGCTCCATTAGACCAAACTCAATATCCGAGTCCAGCTCCATTAAATCTAAATAAGTAAAGACATGACATATTTGTACAGACAGAAACTGCACTGCTTGGAGTGCATGTGAAAGTGCTTGATGTAGAACAAAAGACACATAGAATCAAAAACATCAGCATTATGGAAAAGGAAAACTAAAACTAATTTAATTAATTAAATGTAGATATTATTGAGGGAATACATTTTATCAGCTGTGACACCCAGAACTGTTCTGAACTGACTCAAGTCAGTTCTTTACAGTCCCCCTCCACTCAAAAATATGTTTTTCTTATGTTTATGTCCCCAAAAATGTATGTTCCTGTCTATACTGACTGAGGTGTTTTTACATCCCTCTACTGAAGGGTGAGATGTCTGTGAACTTCCCTGAAATTGGAGATTCAAACATATCCCGTGCAAGCTTTAGTTGCTAAGTCAAAAATTGTAAACCAATCACTGTCTCGTATGAGAAACACTGAAGTGTTTCCACCTAGCTTGAACACTAGCATGAGCAACGGTGTTGGGTGGGGTCGAGGACAGATTTAGAATTTCTCAATGAGGGAGAAAAAGTAGATCGGCTTCCAGCCCCTTCTGAGTTTTTGGGTTTTTTTACTTGCTATTTTGGAGAACCATGTTGAAAAAAAATATGAATGATAGCAGAGTAGTTTTTGCATACTTTAAAGTGTGTGTGGAGTGGGACTTTAAGGGGTCATGTCTCAAGAAAGTCGAACCTCACAGCAGTCAAGTCTAAGTCAAGATTATTTTTTATGACTTAAATCTGATGTGAGCCACAGTTTTGATAACACCTAACACTAACAAAGCCATGCTTGCACAGAGTTATAACATGATTGGTAACATATAGCAGTACATGTTCTGAACGCAGATAGGTGTAATTTATTTTGATTTCTGCACAGAGCAAGAGAAGGCCTTTTAAAAACCACTGTGAGTTCCACTTCTGCCAGCCAGGTTTAAGCCATTTGAGCAGTGCGGCAGTCGAAGCTCAGAGATGTGGAGGGCTACCAGAAGTATGTCTGGCCAATGAAAAACAGGTGGCTCGACAGAAGTAAACGAGTTGTAAGGATAAGTGTAAATTGCTGTTGGCAATAATTGAAGGACTTAAAGGCTGGGTGGGAAACATCCAGAGGGACCAGTTATTAGGATAAGACAATTGCCTTGTAAATACATTGATGCCGACTGTTTAGCTTCTCCCTCATTTTCTCTGCTCAAAGTCCAATGACCTATTGGGTCTTATGTCATGTCACTGTTCATCATCAAAGAGCATCAAGAATCCAAACCTCAGCTCCCTCTGCATTGTCATTGTCAAGGGATTGTCAGAGAAAAAAGTGCCAGAGCTTTTAAGCAATCTTCTTGTTTATTTTTCTTTTAGTTCCTTTGTGGCTCTTTTAAAGCTGTTGGCACAGGATGATTCCGCCTGGCAGCCCCCCTCCTCTCTACCGCACACCTTCCCTCTTGCCATCCGTAATTACCACACTGTTCGAGTCCTAGCCTGTCCAAAAGCCACTGCAGGTCTGATTTTTTTGGCTTGGCTCCTCTCTGACATGCCTGGGAAGGGCAAGGAAAGGAAATGGGTGGACCAGCCGCTCTCCGTTCCCCCAGAGCAGGCCTGGGAGAAGCCAGCCCAGTGTTTTTCGACTCGGCCGAGCTTGTAAGCGAGCACAGCCCATCTGGTTCTAATAAATCCTCCATGTGGCTTTGAAACTGGAATTGCCTGACCTGTTTGGGGACGTGATCACTGATAGTCATTTTTGCAAAACAACAGGGAAGAGCTTGGAGAGGACGTCATCAAACTTGTGGTCCCCAAACATGTTTGTACTCTCAATAGAACAAAGCTCACACTAAGCAGACCCCCAAAAACCCTACAGGGCTAGGTGATGGATGTGTGGCGTAATGGTGACCATATTGTAAATATGCATTCCTGCCAACGGTGGGCAGTGTATCGCTGTTTCTTGCATCATGACACTTGGTAATTTATCAAACACAGAGGGTCACGGTCAGGCCAACACTAATTTTTATAATGAGTCTTAAGTGTTCAATTACCCAATTTGTAATTCTATTTCTATCGTGCAAGTGCTAGGTCAAGGACACCTTATTAGCATGACACCAGCAATAAGCACAAAATATAAAAACACTTTCCAGTTGCAACTATCCAAGTGTAAATATTCAATATTGAATATTTCCTCAAATTTCATTATAAGATCTGGTATCCTCTTTGATTATGATCACCTTTACTTCTGTTACGCCAGAACAGTCAATCTATTTTGCTTTGTGAATGAATGGTAGTATGGGCACACCAAAACAACACACTACGCTGTGTATAGCGTGCCAGATCATTGGGTCATGCAACGCTATGTTGGTAATGTCTGCCTCCCGATCCCAGGCATATATTTATGACCTGTTGGCTGCGAGAGTCCTGCTGACTCGCGCTTATGAGGTCAAAGCCATCAAAGTGACCTCACCATCAGAGACAACACAACATCTGTCCTCATCTTTCACACCTTCGGTGGCTGGGTTTCCTCAGACCTCCCTGACTCTCCCTGCACTCACTTCCCTCTAATTAGAAACAGTTTGATTTAGCACTCTGAACACGGTAGATACAATAACAGGAGTCAAGCCTATTAAGACTTCACAGGGAAACATTTACACCAGCGTGTTTACACACCAACGTAATGCATTTGAAATAACACTACATTTAGCAACAGAATGTTCTGATCACATGCCATGAAAATAGAAGGAGCAGTTGTTATCTTCCAGAATAAGCTTGTCCACACTGTCTGCTGACATTTGACTGCCAAAGCTTGTGTGGAATGTGTAGGACTCAATGGCAGCGCCTATTTCCCATTTAAAAACACTACTAATCTACTATATTAACAGTAGCCCTCTCTGTGCGCATAGCAGTCTTCTCAGGAGTGAAATGCCATCTCAAAAGCAAGGCATGTGATGCAAGTGCCAATCAGTTGTATATTAATAATATTAGCAACAATAATGATACAATATCCCACAGGTATTATCCTGTAATTAAAATGAGTAATAATAGGATTTGGATGGGGGTTTAAGGCAGGAGACCACACATTGGGTAAGCTTGTATTGTACATGCTTAATCAGATTAAAACTTTAAATGTGATTATGAAAAAGAGTGACACAGACTTCACAGGAGTGTTGACATCCACCAGGTTTGTTCTTACAGTCCCTCTTGATATAGGGCAGGGCTATTAATGGTACTATAATTTTCCTCACTGCAGCTTTAAGAGACATTTTTGGGAGGATTTAACCTCCAATATGGGCTGACATAAAGCTAGCAAGCTGCCGGTATGGATTTGCACATCACATCTGGTACTGGATCATTTGGGTTCAGTAAAACACTACAAAATGTAATAAGACTTGCGCTTCGAGTCGAGGGAGCCCACCTACAAATGATTCATCTGTGTCTGATGAGGAAGGGCCATTGTTATTGCTGAATTTTGAGGGTGAATCATACTGGGTTGGTGTTTGGTGTTACCTTCACTAATTAATGTGACAGGGGCCTGTTCTGGCAACTTTATCTTCTAGAAACATGACCATTACCTCACTTGAAGAAGTCATGCAGCTCCTTGTCAAACACCCTCTGATCTACAGGGACTTGAAATTAGCTTAGAAATAGTTTGTTTTTCCCCCTCCATACCAAAGTCGTATTAAAGCTTCAAGTCTATCACTGATAAATTCAACAGCCAACAAAAGAACTTCAACCCAGATTTTTTCCAATCATTTTTCTTTTTAAGTGTCTGGTGTTGACCATCCCTTGATTTTTAAAGGAGACACCCATCAGCACAACCTGACAGGCAACAAAGTCTCTCATTCCTTCCCTCTTATCTGTTCATTATCTATGCACCAAATTCCTCCTTGTGGCAGTCTTTGTTCATTTTGTCCATTGCACTGTTGGCTTTTGCAGCACCTCTTGGGAGAAAATTCATGCCTCTTTCCTTGACTACTTGTCCTGGAACTGTACTATAATAAATTGTCTTAGCGCAGTGATAATAACAGAAACATCTGAGGGCCACATAAGATACAAGAGACCCCTTTGCCTATAAGACAAAGAAATAGAATTCATTTATGTTAAAGGATAGCACAATATATTTTGGGGGAAAAGGGCAGCGTCTTCCACCGTAGCACACCAATATGTATGTTTTTTTTCTTTCTTTTCTTCCAGAAATGAAACCTTTATCTTGAGAAGGCGACATGAAAAGTACAACACCTGGTATGTATCAGTAAATTGAAGGGAGGAAAGGGAAAGCCATATGTCCACCTTAAGTCTTCAAAGCAGCCAGAATGTGTATCTAAGTGCATTCGAAGATTGAAAATATCCAAAAAGGAAATTTATCACTGAGCTGAAATTTCTGGGCTCTTAAGGATTTAGTTTCATAAACATTGCATGCTGATGTTTTTCGGCGCAGACTGATGCCATTTGAGCTCAGGCATCTGCAACTGTCAGGGTATTTTCTGTGTATTTGCCAAGGCCATTCATGAGTTAGTTTCTGTAATACTTTTAGTATTGCCATATTGACGGTTTCTGTCTTTACATACACTCAAACATACATGATTATTACAGATGTATGTTACTGTGGACATTAAAACTGTTGATGAAATAGTTTTAATTTTAGAAAATACACAAAAAAAACAGAATATACACAGGAGTATGGATACACTACATATATACAGTTTTAACAGTGGTATGAATATGCAAAGATATACTGTATAGAGCAGAACATGGTATGCAGTGCAGGTTAGTATAAAAAAAATAGTCCAGAAAGTATTAGTAAAAGTTCTGCTAATAGTAAACATTATATACAGAACAACACCTGGAGGCATGATATGACTAGGTGTGTGCACTACAGATCCAGTAGGCCCAATATAAACAGTGGTATTAATATAAATACTCTATAGATCAGTAAGGCAGAGGGACATTGAGCCTTGCGTTGTGCATACGTCGCCATCTTGGTCCTGTCATAGAAATGTGACGCCACATTAAGCAGTCGGTTAGCCTAGCTGAGCATAAAGACCTGAGGACTGGATTAACATGTTAATTAGTGAGCTTTAGAGAAGCTAATAGGCAGATTTTGTTACCATCAGGCGGAGAGAAGCTTTGTCCCCCTGTTCCCAGTCTCAAGCTAAGATAACCGGCTGCTGGCTGTGGATACATATAGACAGTACACACATGACAGCAGTATCAATCTTCTCATCTGAGGCCTAGAGCAGGGAATTTCCCTGCTTTTGTTCTCAAAGAAAATCTCCATCCACATGAGAACACAACATTGAGGCACTGTCAAGAGCATGCCAAGAAGATGTTGGCCAATCAAAAGCCTGAAAAAAAACGTTATAACCAGACGTCTTCCTGGCTGCAATGGTGCATTGATCACTCTGTAGCCCATTCAGATGCTTCTGTTCCTCAATGTAGTGAAAGAATAACTGTACATTTATGTAAGAAAGGCTGAAACGCATAGAAAAAGCTGTTTAAAAAATTACCTGTGTACATGTTGACTAGGTCCAACTCTCAGCAAGAAACCAAATAAGCGTATTTCCCAAAATGTCAATTTTGGTTCAGTTTATTCCTGTGAAAGGCAATCATGTCACATTTGGGATTGGGTTGGATTATAGTATCTTGAGCTGGATTTACCATTAGTGAAACGGGCTTGAACATAAAACTTCTCACTGGCTATCCAGTTTCCTCCTCATGGTCCACCAACTGTGACATGATGTTGATAGGATTTTTAATGGTCTTCCTGTGTCTCATAGTCTGCTTCTATGAATCATGCCCACTGCAGTAGGCTCTCCGGACAGTGAGGTGTCATTTCATAATAAATAACATGCGCAGCAGGGGGGTGGGGTGGGGGGGTGGATGATTAGTGTACAGAGAGAATCATCATTTACTCTGCTGGAGAAAACAAATACATATGGTAGTTAGATAAACTTCAAACAGGGGACAGACATCCTGAGACCAGAGGGCTGCTTTGCCTGTCTCTTCGGACCAGAGAGGAAAGAGAGATTTGGCTGTGTTTAGAAAGCAGAAGTCTCCCGTGATAAGATATATTTAAGATGTCTACACAGAGATAAAGGTATTTGTTGTGTTTTGCAGCTTTTAATGATGCAGTCTTTTCAAAATCGTTGTAGCAGTTCAAATATTTATCATGCTTAATTAACAATCATTTTCAGTCTTAAATATTTTTGTTACCCACCATTTAGAGGGTTTGGTTCACATAAAACAGAAAATGTCTTTTTTATTATATTTGATTGTTGCTGATGACCATAAATAAATCCTGCGGTGCAGTTGAACTGCATTGCATTATGCATGCATTGCTGTTAATTCTCCTACCCTTATCAATAGGAGGTGGACAAAATAATATAGGAATATAAAATGATCATAAAGTTGAATTAACATTTTAACCTCTAGAAAGAGTAGAATTTATTGCAGTTTCATCAGTACACTGTTTTAATCAACAGTATGATTTATTTTCTATAAATGAAGTTCGCAATGAATGAGTCCTTCATTGGTTTTAAAGGATGTATTTTAAAACTACAGAATTGTTTCGACCTGAAATCTGCTCCCCTGCAGATAGCCTAAATATAATATGTGCTACAACTACTGTACCTTTTTGCAAAATGAAAAAAAAATGCACAAGATATCAATGAACAAATCTACAGACCATTAACCTGTTCAGTGCCAGCTGCAAGTTATAATTCTTGATTATATGAAAGATTATTGGTGTTGAGGTCTGAAGCAAGTTATTGACTACGTCAGACCAGAGCATTATATGCATTTCACTGTAAGAACTATTCCCTTCAAAATGAGGGGAAAATTTGAAAATGTTTCCCTTGTGTTAGTCAGACGGCTTGCAGAGAACTAAACAAACAATTAATTGGTAAAACAAGCACACAGATATGTTGATTGACAGGCCTCACACACTCCCTGTTCAGTGTTTTCACTTTAGGTCATCGTTTTACCTCCTGCTAAACCACCTTTCTCTGTGTAACTGGCTCAAGGTGTCTCGTGGCCCTCCACCCTCACAGGGCCCGCAGCCTACATGTGTGGCATCCGTCAAGCTTACACCAACAGATAGCATCATTGAAATCCTGCACAGACAGTGAGTGATGGTTTCCCCTGTATAACATTTGGCCTGCAGAGAATGGGAGAGCTTAACAGACAGAGAAGCAAGTTTCCCAGTGTTTTCTCCAAGGCACTGCATGTTTGTTTGGTACCCACACAGTCAAAACAGAAATACATCTCTGAATGATATTAAGGGCTCCCACTGACCCCCATCCGTGGAAACATGGTGGAAAAAAGCATGTCACAGAACTTGGGATATACCCTCAGAACCACCATAGTAACATGATAAACATTATGTCTGCCATTAATGGAATAAAGCAAATAAAGTGAGTCACGGATTTTCATTTTTCATCCCTCTATCCATCCTGCATCAGCAACATTTACGCTAAAGAAAACAAGTGGGCTAAGAAGCACTGGGTGGGTTTGTGCTTCAGTTTCAACCTTGGCTTTGCTCTCATAAAAATTGGTGGGGGAAAATGTGAGCTGAGGACGGTCACGCCCAGTCAGTGTCAGGTGAGTCATTTTATGTGGCAGTTCAGGTTGCAGTCAGTCCAAACCGCCTGCGTTTTCTTGCGGCCAGCACAGGTCAAATGCTGGTTGGCGAGAGAAGGGAAAAAACGAGGTAGACTTAATTCATCCTGGCCTGTGACAGGTGTGTTTTTATGTCTTTGTTTGTTCGAGTTTGCCTAAATCCTTCTTTGCTGGACAGGGGGCGAGTCCCTGGTGGCACTGCCAGATGACTGCATCTGTCACTGTAAGGCTTTCAAGGCCTCCTCGCCTTATGATTTGGACAACCTGCTGAAACGTTATTTGGAGAGAAAATTAGGTAGATCTAAATCATGTCCCATTTCTCCTCTCATACCAGTGCGTTTAGAGACAGTACACAATTGGTTTTGACTGTGCATCTCCATTGCAATTTACATAGACATGACATGTGCATGTTTGACAGTATTTTTTGTAAAATAGTGTTTGAAATCTGCTTCTGTTGTATAAGATAGGGTGAGGAGTTAAGCAGTTGCTGAACTGTTTTCTGGCTGATTGTTTAAAAAAAAAAATCATGGCCAACCCGTTCTTAACCCCACTCTGTCACATATGGACACCTGATCAGGACATCACTTTTCAACACACTGGGTAGCCCTGCATGTCGAACTATGCGATCCACGATAGTTGCTATTTTGAATACTTAAACAAGTGGTTAACATTGGGAATTCAAACAAAACTACTTAAGGTTTGATCAGGGTTGGGTCTTATAATATGTTTCGTATAATAAGTTATGTACAGGGCACACGGGACACATACGGACCATGAACAGCGGCCCCTTATAGTAGGTAAAAGTATTTTCGTTTGCTTCGAGTGTCTAATATTGCTGTGGATAGGTTTGCGGTTTGCAGTTTGAAGTTTGCAGTTTGCGGTTTTCGTAAGATTGCCTTGTGTGTCGGTATTTGACGTGCTGAGAATGAACCAACCCATCCAATACTTTTACTTTTTCACTCAAAGCCACAAATGTCAACTTCATATTGCTGTTTAAGGGAAAGTCAAGGGATCCCAAGGTTTTAAGCTAGTCTATTACTGGATAAGTGAAAACGTTGACCTCCTGATGGTGTTACAAGAAAAATCAGGTAATCACCAAAGTTGGGTGGTTGGCAAATTTGGACGAGTTGGCCATCCATCCAACCAATCAAAGTGGTGGACAGACCAGCATGGCTGTCCTACAGCTAGCAAGCTAAATATATTGATAATAACAAATACTATTACAAGTAAGCTTTGACTGTCCAATTAGCTTCCAGCAGTGTGAAACCATCAGTACGTGAATTTCCCACAACTATGAGGAGTAGGAAATACGTAATGTCTTACAATAAGTAGCAGGTGCAATTAGATATCAAATTTCATATGGATTATCAAGTGTTGCTCCTTGAAACCAGGGGATGACCATCAGAGAAGAGACAGGGTGCTTAAGGCGGTGGGAGGGTTTACCTCCATGTGTTTTTATTTTAAGAAAAATGTACAAAACTTTATAATAAAGGGGTCAACCTGTGCTGTGCTACCCCCTTCTCACCCTTCTACAATCTCCTTTAAGCCTTTAATCAAACGGACATCTGGATTGCATTGAGTGTTGCAGAGAGAGAGAGAGGCCTGATTGCCGTTAAGCAGACCACGCGATGATGTCACTTTTCATTAATAATGACGCTGCCCATAGCGCTCGCATTTATCTTCCTGTCTAACGATGCCGAGACCACAGGTTGAGGACATGACAGTGACTGCGGACACTCGGCTGGCCTGCTGACAAAACAAGCACGGATTGCATGATGGCTCCTCGGTCCGACTGACTCAGGAGACACAAGAATGAATCCAGTAGAGGGCTACTTAAAGAAGACATTACCTAAATGACTAAATTACGTACTCAAAGTTCATTAAGTCACAAGACAAGTAATTAGCAACTGTATCATCATGATTGATAGGCTGTGAAATGGGGAAGACATTTTAACCATGGCCTGACAGGTACAGGACAAATTCAATTAAAACAACTATGACTTCTCACCTGTTCTCATATCATCAGTCCCATAATCTTCTGCAATCCTCTTTATTTCCGTCTTGTTTCTGTCGTGCATGTGGCCGTCAACAACCATTGCAGCGTTTCTGCCAAAAAGAAAAGCCCCACCATTATGTCATCCATGTCATCTGGATTGTTTTGGTGTTTTTTTAAGGATTTTCTCTGAAAGCATTTCACAATTCGTTGACAGCGGCATATACGATGAAATAACATCGTAAAATCAGTGAGAGGCTTGTTTTTCTTGAGTTTTGGAGACACTTTTGGTGGTTTCTTTGGTGTTCTTTACATTGTAGAGTTCACATAACAAGGATGTTGCAGTGCTTTTAATGTGTCTACAAGCAATCAAATCCAGAGCTGATTTATGCCGGCATTTGCGTATCAAGACAAGCGAAAGGGAAAATCACCCACACATGTGAAGTAACAACGGCAGGTCCTCCTCATAATGAATGATGTTGCACGACAGAAAAGTGCCTGTCTTCATGTGCACACAAACCGGATGACCGGGCAAAAGTTCATTCCTGACGCACAATTACTCTGTGAACTTTTCTGTGCACTCAAGTTTCATTTAGTTTTGACAGTCAGGGGTGGGCTCAGTTTTAGACCATTGTGTCCATAAATTTAATATGTTACTGTTAAGTCTACACCCTTTTCCAAAACTGTGTTATGACTGCTTTGTATGCTGTGCAACAGTGTCAATGCAGATTAAAAGCAAAATGAAGAGGAGGAGTGATGAAGTAAGCCTTTATCTCTTATATAAAAAAGTTGCGAGGAGCCTGACGCAACACAATTAACTGTACAGTCTTACTTAAAGTTCACTTATTTTATATGGAAAGATAATTACCTTTTACTGTTACATCTCAGCTCCAGAATGAATCACACTCATCACTTACTCATCTCCAACCGCTTATCCAGGGTCGGGTCGCAGGGGCAGCAGCTCTAGCAGGGGACCCCAAACTTCCCTTTCCCAGGCCACATAACCAGCTCTAACTGGGGGATCCCGAGGCGTTCCCAGGCCAGTGTGGAGATATAATCTCTCCACCTGGTCCTGGGTCTTCCCCGAAGCCTCCTCCCAGCTTTACGTGCCTGGAACACCTCTCTAGGGAGGCGCCCAGAGGTCATCCTTACTAGATGCCCAAACTACCTCAACTGGCTCCTTTCAACGCAAAGGAGCAGTGGCTCTACTCCGAGTTCCTCACAGATGGCTGAGCTCCTCACCCTATCTCTAAGGGAGATTTTTAGCAATGTGAAGTAAACTAACTACAGTACATTGTAGATAATGAATTAAATATGTTACCCTGCCAACTTCACTTCCAAACAGCAGAATAATAATAAAAGTAATAAAAGTTTACCAACTTATTTCTGTTGATCGAAGAAAAAAAGTAACAATTTTAAAAGTCTGCAGACCCCCTGATATGCATCTTTGTATGAAATGAGAGAATGCTGGAGCACCAGGAGAAAATGCTTTCCAATATAAAAAATAAAATCATGATGTGCTTATCAATACTAGAAATGTTTAATCCTTTTTTCCCCACATTGGTCATTGAGAAATAACACAGGGGAACCTTTTTTATGTACTTTTATATACTTTTTTACAGTTACAAGTTGTCTTGGTTAATACACTGATGTGTGTTTCAATTAAATATTAGTGAAGGGTAGTTTACCCAAGGTAAAACATGTTTGTATACTAAGTAAAAGATGGCATTCAGTGCTATGTCTGTATCAACTTGAAACACTTCATAATTTAAAAAAGTTTTGATTGATTTTTTGAATGCAGTGCACCGTTTTCATTAAACTCAACACCGACCAATAATGTAGAGAAAGAGATAGGGGAATGAACAGGCCAGCAAAAGGTCACCAGGTGAGCCTCGTCTCACTAACGACCACACACACACACACACACCACTGTGCAGGCTCACTTCCTGAAAGGGAGGAAAAACATACAACAGAGAAAACTGAAGCAAAAGGTCAAATCCGTTTTTTACCATTGACATCATTCATTCGTTTCTGAACAACCGGCGAACTATGTTCTCAAGACTGCAGTACTTCAATGTTATCGTTATATTTTTTTTGAAGATTTTCTCTGTATCCTGGAACAACACAGAAGAAGAAATGGGTTAAATGCTGAATAATTAACAATTCATTCATCTTCAACCGCTTGTCCCTGTCGGGGTCGTGGGGGGCTGGAGCCGATCCCCGCTGACATCAGGCGTGAGGCGGTGTACACCCTGGACAGTACACCCTTTTTGTAGTTTTCCCTTATTGTTTCTATTACATTGCATGATCCTGAAATCAGTTTTACAGTTATTAAGTTGTTATTATTAAAGAAAATCCGACATTGTATCGATGATTTCAAGTCATGATAGAACTATTGTTGTGTCGATTTCACAATGTTGTCTTTGTAAAATGTTTTAGATCTACATTGTCTCACCAACATTAAAACAAAAGTGTTTACAACTGGATGAAATAATTTCCTCTGCATAACTTAGATGAGTACAGCACATATTTAAGTATAGCCATGTGTGTATTGTATTTCACTTTTGTCTAGATATCTGTAGAGTGTAATTGAAAACAGCAGGGGACCTCAAATTGGGTGTTTTTGTGACATCAGCTGATGATTTTTAACATTGGAAAAACCTAATCTTCACTAAAAATATTCAAATATTTTAAATGTTTTTGGTGTTAAAACACTTCTTGGAATAAATATGATGCTAAAGCACATTTGTGTTGTTCATTCATTCATCTTCAACCGCTTATCCCGGGGTCAGGGTCGCGGGGGGGAGGGTGCTGGAGCCGATCCCAGCTGACATTTGTGTTGTTGAATGAATATATTCAGACATACTGTAAGACACATGTAAAATGCCTTCCAGGTATTTAAAATGTCTTAAAACATAGGAGGTAGGATTACATATGACTTGAATATATCAGGCCTACATGTAAATGTCACATCAATGAGAAGAGCGGCGGTCTCTATATTTGGACATCTTTTCAGCATCTTAAAACATTCCTCTGCCATCTGCTTTAAATAGTCATTAAGTTCTGTTTTCACTCTAAATTATGTCTCGCTGTTTTGGTCTGTCTATTGTGAGACTTGAAAGTTATGTAAATGAAAAACTCAAATGGATTGTCTTATTTAAAAAATGTGAATCTGCAGCTGTGATGCTCCTTTGTAATTCTGACATAAAACACTTGCAGATACATAGCCAGATTTTTTTTCTCCTCATTTTCACTTACAGAATTTCTGTTTCATGTTATTTATATCAAAGCCAAAATAATTGGAGTGACTGGCGTGTTTCTAAACCCATTTGCCCGTGAGCAATGAAGCTTCAACCTTTCAAAGGTTCAACAGAGCATGGACTATGTCCAAATTGACTTTGGGTGCAAACAAGAATGCCCTGCTTCAAACATTAATGAGGGAATAGTTTTTAAAGTGTTTTGCTGATTATGCTGCTTATCCAAATGAGGGGGGGGGGGGGGGGGGGGGCTTTCAAAAGAGGAAGCCATTTATCTGTGCAGGGACAGCAGAGCTGGTCTGGAGAGCCTCACTGTGCTTCTCTTATCACGAAAAACTTGAGTAGATTCAGTCCATAATGGCACTCATTTGATCTTGATGGGGCAGTGGACTGTCTACTGTCAACTACTACTGACCCTATCAGTTTCATATATCCAGAGTATTTCACCATTCCACCAGTGTGATAAATTGGACAATTATTATTTTGCAATATGCACACATGGGCCTAACTGTGAAAACAACAGGCAGACACAAGCTGGAGGAGTCACTTGGCTCGCTGTGGAGGGGTTGTCAATAATAGCGTGAAAGGTTTTCACCCCATGACTAGCAGAGAATATTTCCATGAAATATTCTCCAGATTCAGAATAATAAACTGCATGCCTGTTCTGTCCCCGAGCAACAGCATGCTGTGATCATGCACAGGCTTTCTGTCAGTGTAGAAATCATTGTTACCGCAACTGCGCTTTCTAAAAAAAGATGAAAGACTGCATCTGGACTGGCGAGGTGGCCCTTAGCAGGTCGGTTGCACCATTGCGTGCTATCTGCTCCATCTTCTAAAACCTCAAGGTGAAGGGGATGAACAAAAACACATGTGACCTGGGAGTGATTTCACACTGCAGAGCCGGGTCAGGTCATTCTCCATCTTCCTTTGTTTCAGGATGGTTCTTTGAACCCGGGGGCCAGAAGCCTGCTAACTCCATCATAAACACGACATGAATCTTTCAAGCCGTTCTGGTATGCGGCCAGAATATTTCAATAGCTAATACGTTTAGATTTGTAACGCTAGAAGATGTTACTTTAACCCACATCGCTGTAAATCAATTCACCTGCAACCCAGAAATGTTAGTGGATTCTAGTGTAATTCAGAATACTAAAACATAAAAAAATAATAATGTAAAAAATATAGAAGCACATGCTATAGCCCATTTCGTACCAATAGCATATGTTTCATTTCAAAGCCAACCATTATTCAAACCCTGCTGCCTTGTTTTAGATTTTTGAATGGCTTTCTTCTCCTTTCAGGCATTCATTGATTTCTGTTACTTTATTCTTCTTCTTGTTTATTGCGACTTACACAATTTAATGTTATGTAACACTAATGTAGGACCTTTTCAAATGTGGACACAACCTGAGTGCCTGACCCTGTATGTTGCAAGTCTTTCATGAGTGTGTTCTGTTTCCCTGGTGTATGTGGAGCAGCTTCAGGGGACTGGATGCTCTTACGAGGCTGGGGGTGATATTTGCTTTTTGGTTGGTACGCCTCTTCTGGTTTTGGCCAGTCGACTCTTCCCTTGACATAGGTAGTTCTGATTTTTTATTAAGGGTAAAACAGTGGATAATAAAGATCCCAAATAAAACAGTCAGAAACAACAAACTATTTCAGGATTGTTTTGGAACAATATTTTTCTTAAATGGCAACTTGCAACTGAGCTGAGCATTATTGCTGCAAACTATTGTACAGCAGTATATCCTTGTTGCTGGACTTCCTCTGTCTCTCTATTTATTCTGATAGCCGGTCCAAATGCACAGTCATGTTAGGGCGCACTCACACTGTCCATCCGTACCGTGCCCCAGCAAGTTTCACAGCAAGTTTGTTTGACCAGTGTGAGTGCAACCGTACCGCGCCTAGGAGCGGCACACTTGCCGTCCACGGCCTGTTTGGGAGAGGTGGGCTTTTGTAAAGCACGTTTGCACGAGCACAAGCGTGCGCACATGTACGAGCACGAGGCCTACGGCGATTCTCACGTTTTATGTGCGCCTGTTTGGACATAGAAAAAAGAAGGACGGACCATGCGCGGACATTTAAAACGATGGCGGTGAAAGGTTCACGTTAGTGTGATGCGGAGGGGGAGTGTTTACTACAGATTTGATCAGATGGAAATATTCAAAAACAGTCGGACAAGACACACAAAAACTCAGAGGTCTATGGAAAGATTTGTAAACAAAGCGACGCATTACGGCGTGTTGAAGTATAGGCAGCAAGAAGCATTTGCCGAGGCCCAGGCACTGTGAGTACAAACGGGCCTGACCTGCCGGGGGAGAGGGGGGGGGGGGGGGGCAAGTACCCTAAAGGACGATGAGTCGGGGGAATGGTCAGTGATAATGGTGTGGAGGCCATTTTTCCTTCCGTATTTTGAGTATAGCAACTGAAGTGTGTTTAATATCTCTTAGGATTCGTTTAAACCAATCATGTTTAGTATGGTTGAACTGAAATCTGGAGTGTTTGGTCTCCTTTACAGCCATGCCCACTTTATGCTTATTTGCAGTTTTGGGGCGAAAATTATGCAGTTCTTCTGGTGCATTTTAAATGTGTTATTTTGCCAAATAATTTTATTCGAACCGAATAAAATGATTGATCAGACTTTTAGCAGAAATATATGACAATATATGAATATTGATGAGTTTCAACGTCTGGTTGATTCCTTTTACATTTTAATATGCAGGAGCATTTTAAGATTACAAAAGAAAAAGTGTTAAAATGTCAGAAAGGTATAGCTTTAATACAACATACATAACAGGAGTGAAAAACTAGTGATATGGTCCTGATAAACACCTGCACACCTGAAGTTGGGCAGAGCTTCTGGATGCTGAAAACTCACTTTCTACCAGGTGCAACTAAAGTGAGTCAGGGAAACACTCCTGAGAAGTGGTGAAAACACCTGCACAGTAGAACCATGAAGGTGTAAGGGCTCTTAGATCTTAGATGCTTTTTTGCCATTCACAAAAGAGATTCTGAAACATGTTTTAATATCAACTGTCTTCTAATCTACTAATTGTTTAGACTATAAAGGGTCTAAAAGTAAGAAGAAATGACTGCATTTGCACAAACCTTACAGGTCAATCTTCCATTTGCATATTTCAGTTAAACGTTCAAAAAGCCAAAAGGATGCAGTTTATAATGACATGAAAAGGAGACAATTTTCTCAACACACAAGCAGGAAAATTTACTTAAGCACCTCAGAAACCCTAATGTGTTTAGAAAAAGGGTGATTTAAGACTTAGTTGGCTCTCTCCCTGCATATCTCTGTTGCTGTCCTCCATCATCTCTGATATTACATGCTTTTGTCCACTGTATGTGCAGTAATTGTGTTATCTCTGTCGAGCCTGACCCTTCCCAGCTGGTTGGAAGCTCGTAGTTGTTTGATGAAAGTCATCCAATTAAGAGGAAATGTGTAGGTCCTCCTGTTAACGTTTGTGTCTTGACAACGCTGGTGGTCACGGAGGCCGGCTGTATAGCCGGCTTAGTGTGGGAAGTCAACACACAGTAACCCTTTGAGACATGGTCGTGGCTCAATATTAATTCCCCCAGTCATTAATGGTCTTTGCACAAAGTCTTTCGTATATTGTTTTAATAGGGGAGCGGGGCTGACGTAAGGAGGGAGCAGCGATCTGACTGCTCAAAAGGGAGGGGAGACCAAAAGGTTTCCATTGTCTCAAATGAAGTTGGCAGTGAGAGTGGTTCACTTGGATTCTCCCTGCATGGTGTCATTTGTGAGTATTATATTGATAACCTGCATTTAGCTTCACTCGTGTGTTAGTCTGTACTCTGCTGCAATAAGAGATGATGCCATATGTAACTGAGGCCAAAGGGAATAAAATTACAGCCAGACGGTTAAGTAAATCACCAACTGTGTTGCATGTGAAATGTACATTCGCGTGACTTGTTGTTTATTGCCCACATTCGGTTTCGTGACTGTCATCCATATTTGTGCCAAGTCTGAGGCCACGTTCTTAAATCTCTCCAGTTTTTTTTTTGTTGTGTTTTTTTTTGGTAGAGAAAGTGGCTTGTTTTCTCCGCTGGATGATTCTGGTTCATTTCACATCCACTGTATGTCCTGGTATGTTATATAAACATAGTACTTGCCCCGTAGCCTAGTGGCTGATCAGAATGCTTACCTGAAATATTTTATTTTCTGTCAGGGTTTGAATTCTTCTCCTGTTATAATTGTTTTTAGGAAAATCAGCTAATTGGTTATGTCTAAAATAGACAAAACTGAAACATCAACATATGCTGCTGAAAACAGCATAGTCTAGTATATTAAAGATGCATAGAACTTTTATCATGAAGCTAATATTACTGTACCATGCAGGTCGATGAGGTGCGGAGCAGAAATTAGTTGTGAAATACAAGTTTGATAACTGTGGGCCTGCAGTTGAACTTCACATGTTGAAACTAAGAAGCAGCTGTGAACCCACTGAAAACCTTGTTGAAATGGAGAGCCATACAAGAGTGAAAGCAAATAAAGGAGATGTAATAAATACAAGAGAAGCTTTATCTGAATGAAAAAGGATCAGTCGTCACATTTAATAAATTGCAGTTCCGTTATTCATTTATTTATTAGAAGTGCTAATTCTCACTGTTTTTCACTCCCTTTCACATCCAGATGAAAAGGTTTGCATCTATGGTGAATCCTACAAATAACACATTTTAGTAACAGTTGTTTTCTAGTCTTTTTAAATAAAACTGAAGAGAATTTCTTCACAGTTTTCATACGGATGTGCAGGCCTCACTTGCACTCTTGTGGATCCATGTGTGATATTTGGCACACCGGCTGAGCACGTAAATGTGTTTGGCAGATCCGTAGTGTAGTTTTGTGACTCATTCACAAGTGTTACATGTTAGGTTTGAAGAGGGGAACTCAGCTGGTTTACAATTTGTCAGAGGTGCCCCTGCCAATACTTCCTTTTTAATTTTATGGCAGTGCCAATCAAATTTACAGGAGGGACCTCTGAACAGTTCTGCGAACTTAAAAGGGTCAGGCCTTAAAAATGCAGTGCCTTAACATGTGATGACATGTATATCTTTCCTAAGAGAATTGTACTCTTTGTTTCGCTCTGCGCTCTCAAGGGCGGAAGAGGGCCCACATGCCAAACCTAATATCTTAATTATCAATATTGCATGCTAATGTTTTTTACATGTTTCCTGTTTTTGCAGTGATGAACAGCATCTGCAAACTATTGGATACAATTAGATATAAAACAATGGACTTAAAAGTGGAGGTGCACAAATATTCTCTGTGGTGAAACAGCTGCTGAGACTACTCTTACTTCACAGGCAGATATATTATCCTGACTGAAATATCACAACAACTCTTAGATTTATTTAAATTAAATTTTGTACAGACATGCGTGGTCCCTAAAGGATTAACTATTTTATTGATATTGTGACTTTTACTCTTGGTTACTCTGTGAAATATCTTTACAATTTGAGGTACTGCCATTATACTGTTGATTTCTCTCATCCACATTCAGTATGCAAAGCACATCTGGCTATGGGAGTTGTTTAGCTCATACTTTCAGAATAGACCATGAAGTTGCTTCAGATCAAGGTAGGATGTCGTTCCCACCACAAACAAACCGCTGCAGAATTAGTTTGTGACTGAACTAGCATCCATTTCGAATGTTATCACTCAAATGACCATTACCGACACATGAACAGTTATTATGAGCCCGAGCTGGAGTTCAACCCGACACTTTTTTTTAACAAATGGGCTGTTATTTCTGATGTTCTCAAAAAAATTCTGAGTTGTTTGGAATTATTCAGAATGTAATTGATCAGAAAAGGATCCGAACGAAGAAGCGTGAACCGCACTTAATGCACTGGACAAAGCCGACAAATATGTTTTCTCTGCCCACGACTTGTTAGAAATGCTTCCCTACCTGAGACTTTCCTCCAGACTTGATTAAAGTTAATTCTCCTGTTTTTATTTTATCCTTTACATCTCCTAGCTCCATGTTGCACTTTAGCTGCACAGCAAAGCAGCAGGCCCGTTGTGATGCAGGCAAGTGGAGGAGACACTGTGCACTGCAACATAGGGCATGTTTTTTAAAAAAAGGAATGTACTTTGTGCAACTTTGTACACATTTGTTAATTAGGCATATACTTTGCTAAATATATAGTCCTATAAAAAAAGTAATAGTAATAGTAATGAAATTTTAAAATTTAAAAAAAACTCTAGGCCTGATACAACCACCAGTAGGGTCACAAGGTCGTTATCATCTATTTACATGGTTAACGATGGCCATTCAGGACCCCTTGGCGTCACTGTTTAGTCAAAATGCTAATATTCCAGGCATTAGTCAACAATGTTACATTATAAATGTTAGGTAAGAACGTTAACTTGTGTAGCTGCTCCCTGACCTTCAGTGCGTTTACATGCACATCAGTAACTTGAAAATGGCCTTACCCCTGTTAAGGTAATAATCTGATTATTGAAGTTCCCCCAGTATACATGAGCAGGGGTTGAATGGAAAAATGGCGGGAGGTACAGTAAGTAGTAGTAATAAGTGGGGAGCATGTGCAGACAAGAAACCCGAGAGTAATCTGGGAATGCTTTTTTACATGCATGAATAATCGGGGAACTGAAGTTCTCTATTATGGTTATTCTAATTGATTGTATGTTCTCCTGTGCAATTATTTTTTGACAGTAAACCACACAGACTGCATTACTTCAACTCATAGCGGTATATCATCAGTATTGGTGTGTCACAGTATTGTGTTCAGACAGACAACAGATTATTTTAGGAATAAGCAGACTAACATTTATGCAACCCCACATTTTCTTCTTTATAAAAGACTGGAATCAGTAGCCAGTCTATTTAATGGTAACTTTGTATTGCAAAAATATGTATTGGTGCATCGTTTATGCTAAAAAATCTAAATGCCTGTGAGCGAATGGCTACAGATGCATATGTCTACAAGTTTACCAAATGATAGTAACTTGCATATTTTTTAAATAAGTCTAAACTTCTTATCTTTTTGATTCTGAGTTGCTTGTTAACAGAGATATGTATTCATCTTCATCTCCTTGTATAGTGACTCTGTCACATCAGGTTTGATCTACCCCAAAGCCGAGCATCTTTCTAACTTCTGGAGCTCAGGGACTGCAGTGGACATCAGCAGTAGATTGTTAACATCAGCATGATTCAGACGACAGTCTCTCAAAGTCTGGGAGGAGGTGTTCAGACAGCAACAATTAGTGTCCCATCTGAAGAGTGATCATCATTTCAGTGCCACTTTTATATACTTTCCCACAGCCTGTCCCCTGCCCACTGGGGCTGCAGATGCTATCTACTGTCTAGTGTTTACATAAAATGTTAAAAGAAAAACCTCAAGAAAATTTTCAAATGATGTTGACCACATAAAATAAAGGTATACAGCAACATAACATATCATATCATGTCATATGCTGTTGGTTAATACCAGGTGATTGTTAGGGTTTTGTAGATTTATAGGATGAAATTAGATGCCACACAAGTCCATATTATCTACAAACTGATACAAGTGGAGCTAATCCAAACACTGACCCACCCTGTGATTGAATATAATTACAGATGGCCCTCCCGACATCTCATTGACGACAGCGGAGTTTGAGTCAGTTTTCACTAGGTATAATTAAATAAGAGAAGATAGAAAAGTTGTTTATCATATATCCATTTGATTGGAGTTATTGAATGTGGCTGTGATGACTTAACTCTTTTTCTATTTATTTTTTAGAGAGAGAGATTACAGTTTTGTCTGTCAACCCAGACTGACCACGATTCCGAGGTAAGGTTGGGTTCAGCTCAGATCAAGAGGTCACATCCTTCAGTATTTGTCAAGTTGATATACTGCTGGCAGCATAATTGAAAGGCAGGAGGCTGTCGGGCTGGCGGCGCAAGCACTTTACAGAGTGTTGTTTTCTTTGGGCGCATGGTGAATCTTGAACTGCATATTTTTCTTTTTCCTGTATGGATTTCACATTTGCAAGGAAAAATCTTTCTTGTGTGTTTGGATTTCCATTGTGTGGACAACATAAAGGGCTCCGGGATGGGATGTGGGAAAAGGGAGTGTGCAGTTTGCCTAAGTGCATGTTTTGATGTCTATTTGACAGCCTTGGTCAGTGGCTGATGTCAGTACATACACAAAGTTAACGGGCATCCTCTTTCCTACTCTTAAATTCACTGAGGCAAACCAGTGAAAGGCTGCTACTGCAGATATCCCACAATATAAAAACGTGGAACACTTCCAGTACATACAATGTTCAATCATTATGCTGAGCCTGGTGCACTTTAAACAACCGAAAAATCAAACACTTGTGGTTGGAATGATATAAAATCTCTTGAAAGCTGCAAATTGATCAAGAATCTCTGTTATGTGGACTGTAAACGTGTTTGCCCTATAATTGGAAAATAAGGGCTGATTTTCGTATTTCAGTGGTTCCTTAAACACTATTTAGGTGGTATCTTCGTCAGGTTTGTCCCGACAAATTGTAGTCACGAACCAAATGGGCAAATCACTTTTTTTTAAAAACTGGAAATGGATGTCTGCGCAAAATGTATCCAATTATATCCTCAGTGCTAATTTTTTGTATAAATCTCAGTTTTTCCCATGACAGACACTGAATCGAATGTGAATATTGGCATTCATTTAAAATAAATCAATAAATATATTTAACAAGGACATCTGTCTTCCTCAGCCATCTCTGTGACTTGGCTCTGCCCGGTTGAGGAAAGTTAGCTATGACTGACTCTCGTGGAGGACAGAGAGCCTCACTGCCACTGGTGTAAAAAACATGATGAAGCGCCCCCTAAGGTGTCCTTAAAATTTAGAAAATGCGATGCAGTGCCATACAGGGTGCCCTATGCTAGAAAACTCTCTGCACGCTGGTGCTCAGCCACATACATGGTGCCCTTTTTTATTTTAGCCCCTGCTCCTCATACGCCTCAATCTGCCACTGCTCACTCCATGAGAAGTATCCGTCACATCATCAAGTCTGCATCATGACCTTAGGTAAAACATTTGACAACTTCAGGGTGTTGTCTCCAGATTAAACTTCCTTTAAAACTGGCACACTTACTTTCCCCATTCTTCTCTAGGTTCCCCTCTTTATTGCCTTTTCCGGCTTCTTTTCGTTGTTGTACAAATGTTCTGTGTATGAGGTGTTTAATAAGTGTCCACATTTCCTGTGTCAGAGGAAATAATAAATTCCAACTTACTATTTCAATAAACAAAATGTACTAGTATCCCTCAACAGCTAATGAGAGAAAAGTGTGTTTGGCACATGCATGTAACAATGATATGCCAGGTGCTGCTATTCTGTTATTGAGAAGGTTTGGCAAAGACGGTTTCTTGGCATAAACCAAGGCAGTCATAATTTTGCTTGACATTTAGCAACTGAGCGTGAGAGTTTTTTTTTTTCTGGGTTATAAAAGGAACTGACCTTGTGGTCTAACTATGGAGTCACTGACTAAATACTGAAGCATGAGGTAAAGAAATGTTGAGCTTGAAGTAAACGTCATCAGTCCAATTGTTCCTGCTCATCTCTGTACATCATAACTCCCATATGTTGAGCTACCTGCAGCCAGCTAAAAGTCAACCCTGACAGCATCAAATGTATGAGGCTGTTGGCATGAAGGACTCAAATACCTTTCACATCCCTGTGACTGATGTCACCTTCACAGACTAAATAAAGCCATCATGGGTCTTGTTACACAAGTTATCTGACCGATTAAACTTTCTACCACTCACAAAAGTGAAACAGACTACAGTAGACAAGTTCAACAAGGCTTTTGCAACATGCTAACGTGTCATTACTTATATGTGTATTGGATATGCAGTGGTGATAGAATCTTTATTTAAGTTAAAGTAGCAATACCACTTTGTGAAAATACTTAAATGAAGTAAAAGTCAATAAAATATCAGATAAATGTAGTGGAGTAAAAAGTAAAATGTTTTACTCTGAAATGTAGTGCAGTTGAAGTAAAGTAGCATAAATGGAACCAAAACGTACTGCAAAGTAAATTTTACCACTCTGAATGTCACTAAGCCATTCACTCCCCGGGTGTGAGTCCCTAGAAATCATCAAATCAGACAAAAGCACATTGTTTTTTTATTATTACCCCTCTTCACAGGGAGATCAATGTGCAGAGTCAGCAACATAGGATTAAGTGTCATCCTCAAGGACTCTACAGCAGGGTGGATGTTTGCCAAAACCAGGGCTTGAACTTGGCTCCTCCAGTTAAAGGACAGCTGTCGCCCTCCTAACTGCAGTAACTCTGGCAGCAGCGGTATCGCCGCCAACATGGGATGGAAAGGAAATCCCTGACCCAAGTGCAAAAGACAGTATAAAATATGACATGGGAACGTCTCAACTCTCTGGTTCTCCAACACTGAATACCACGAGTCAGACCAGCGGAGGGGATCCCCAGTTCCAACCTCGGAGCATGTGTTTGTTAAGGGAATTGCCCCTCATCCCATTTTTCCTTCCTGTCCTCCGGGTGAACATGGCCAGGGATCCCCACGCTTCTTGAAAGTGGAAAATGATGGTCCTGTGTCATTTGTCTGGACAATGATTGACAGTCTCTCAATTCACTCCAAAGTTGTGGGGGGAAATAATTTCCATGAGGGTAAGCAGACATGAGAAGCTCTGTTACAAGTCGGAACCAAACTGGGGAGACGTGGTCACTTTGGTAAAAAAAATGTTCACTCACTCCTTCAAAACACCTCAGTCGTAGGAAATTTTGAATTAATTGGTGTCATAAATCAATCACTAAATTAATACTGACATATCAAAGTTGTGTTTTTTGTGAATACAATTTTTCATCTGGATCCTGGATTTAACCCAGTTAAAGGGTACCACTCAAGTACAGTAAAGCAATAATCTTTAAGATTGAAGGAGGTAACACAATGGTGAGTGAGCCTATGGCCTTGCTGATAAAAGCCCTTGAATTTGCAATATTATAAACTGGACTTCAGTGGCAAAGTCTTGCATGGATCCAGTTTTGCAAACCTTTACCCATGGACCACTTTAACACACTTTCACCATGAACATGAATGACATCCTGGTTCAAATCCCGGCTGGGGCCCTTCTGTGTGGAGTTTGCATGTTCTCCCCGTGTCTGCGTGGTATTTCTCCGGGATCTCCGGCTTCCTCCCACAGTCCAAAGACATGCACGTGTTAGGTTAATTGATGACTCTAAATTGCCCGTAGGTGTGAATTGTTGTCTGTCTCTGTTTGTCTCTATGTGCCCTGCGATAGACTGGCGTCCTGTCCAGGGTGTACCCTGCCTCATGCCCGATGCCCCCCCCACGCGACCCCGAAAGAGACAAGCGGTTGAAGATGGATGGATGGATGTCTAAAAGAATAAAGTCTTTAAACCTAGTCTGAGTGGACACACTTGAAAACAAGTTAAAACTGCTTGAATCTTAGCCTCCTCCTGCATCACTGTTCTCCTGATGTCCTTCCAAGACCGCTGTCTCTATTGGGTGTCTTTTCAATCTTGATGAGACGTTCCAATGTGGATAACGGACAGTCTGTCCTCAAAGGCCCTTACTGTGTTGCATTTGGTTTCATGCAAGAAAAAGCAGGAAGTTGGGGTGATTGTCAGATTTGGGAAAGTAGACAGCCCTTTGCACCGCTCTCAGTGCACTGGGGCCTTTAGTGGTGGTGTTTGACTAATCTCCGTTTGAGCCCTATACTCAGGATTTTGTTTTGTTTTTTGAAAACTCTTCCATTCCTCCAATCTCCTCATTTGCATTGGACTCCATTGCTGTCTGTAGATATTGGCCCAATAAAAACATAGCTTTCATCATACCAGGGGGTCAGTTCAATGGTCAGGTCACAGGGGTGGACACAAACATCCCACCCGTCAAATCTAATTCTCCTGCCGCTTTCTCTTCCAAGGCCCATACAAATCCCACACCAAGCAGCCGTCCACAGTCCTAAAATACGTGCTGCAGGAGCACAAAAAAAGGAACAAGAGGTGCCTGATCAGTGGGGCTCTTTCTTTTGTTTAATCGAGGTTGGCATTCTTTCCTCCAGCATGGGTCTGCTCTGTACTACAAGGGTGCAGCTCCATTGGCTCAGGCCACTGGTGGCACCTGTCTCCTCTTCAGCGCCAACCCGGGGAGACTGCCCTGCTAGCCTTGATCCCCACGCTAATTATTTTCAAAGCAGTCGGGATTTATATCACACTCATGCAGGCGCCAGTGGTGCAACAGCTCCCCCAGGAAGTAGCTTTTCTGGCTTTTCTCTCTTGCTTGGTGGACAGAGAATGTCACCATGGAGGTGAACGGCATCCGGGCACCACAGAAGCATCTGTCCAGCTGGTTGAATTTGGATGTTTTCCAGATTCTTGTACAAATAGTCTCAACATTTGTTTCTCAGCAACTCTGCAAAGTTATTCAGTAACAGAAAAACATCTCCTTCTCAGAGAAATGGACATGTGTTTGCCTGGTATACACTAACATTGCCATGAGAGGTGCTACACTGGAATACACTGCACTACAAACTACAACAGAAACTTACCTCATTCTGCCTTAATGTCACTAAGAGCAAGTCAGTGGGGTCATGAAAAGAAAGTCTTTAGAAAAACGTATTGATCAGACACTTTTTAAAACTGGTTATTACACAGATAGGTAGAATCAATTTCAATACTACTAATACTACTATGAAGTTGAGCGAGAATCAATTCAGCACCCAGCTGTTAAAAAAAGTGTCCTCTAATGACAACATTTTTAATTAACATCTTTCTCCACAAAAAGTTTCAGGAGCAGACAAAATAAAGTGTGATTCCAGGGAATGGATTTGCAACATGTCCTTTAATTGGTAAGCCAGGATGAAATCAAAGCAGTTTCCATTTTCTTGGCAGGTGCCCAGATTCTCTCAGAGCTGACGCCACATCCAGGATGTAAAGCCTGCCCATTTTTAAATAGGTGAAACATTATGGCTCAGCAGATTGTAAAACACACAGGAACTTGAACTGTGACCTCCTTCGTACAGCAGCCTTTTCTCTCCTCTCTTTGTTTTGTGCAGAAGTCAATCTGGATCATTAATTTTACAGGCTCCCCGGGGCTCGCTGCATTCTTTGATGTTTTCTGATACACTGCACTTAACATTCCACATGTACTTCTCGTCACTCTCAGGCCTGACGTGACTGACAAATAAGTTATGTCCCATGCAACACGCACTTATCTAAACGCAGAGGAAAGTAAAGGAAAAGGTATGTGTTCTTGGCTCTTTGCCATCCCACAGTACACTGCTGAGATAAGGTCTCCATTTGATGATGTTGCTAGAGGTATGAAGCAGACCTGGTGGGGGTCAGTGTACTCTTGACTTGGGCAGCACACATGCAGCCACACCTACAGAATATAATGGATCAACTGACACTCAGCTGTATGGTATGAGGAATCACCCTCATTGATCTGTTGCAAATATGGAAAATAAATCTGTGTTCATTCTTCCTAATTTAACAATCAATACATTTCATAAAATCTAAAATGAAGATCAAATAACTGCAAAAGTCAAAACGAACACAGAGGAAATATAGGCTACATTTTTTATTATTATTTCAGTTTGACTTTAAAGCAAAACTATACCATTTCCTGTTTGATATTTGAACATGGCAGTATGTAATAAAGATGCAGCCATTCTTCCTTAATCTCCTTTCTCTCTTCTCCATCTAGCCATTGTTATGAAATGTTTACACTTCCCAATCTGGCAGGTCCATAAAGACATGTTTGTCTCTAATTGACCAACTGGCAGGGGTGCTGTTTCTCTTTATTGCCTACAGGTAAAAGGCCTTAAAGTTATTCACTCTGCATCCCAAAGGAATCCTAAAAAAACAAACCACCATGTTTGACCTTTGCAGGAGACTCTTGTAGCAACAGGCTCCTCTTACAACTCATATCAGCTTCCATTGAAGTACAAACAAAGGCTCAGTAATAGTCACCAAATAGACAAGCTGAGCAGAGGTCTGGCACAGGCGGGGGGAACATTATGAACGTGAGGCACATCCAGACTACATTTAGACACTTATGACCAAAACCAATAAATAACTGTTTAAATGCCCAGTATTTGTGGACAAGTGGTCTGTTATCAGCAGCAGTTTGATAATTTGCTCCCAAAATAAAAGCTTTGTCTAAATTTTCTGGTTAAAATCTGATCTATACAAGTTCACATATGACATCAAAAGTCACAATTTTCCAGCTTATATCCACAGTGACACTGGACAGGATGGTACTGCCAGGGGAGAAACCCATTACAACTGATTTTATAAATATTTAGGCTTAGCCACATTAAGCTGATTTGGGTACTTTACTCTGCTGGTCTGCCACGAACACTTGAGTCTAAATCTGCTTAATTCGTATTGTGCCACTGCGCGCAAGTTTTGCATTCTCTGGAGATAATATAAATGCCTGATTTTTCTGTTACGTCACCATGCATTTTTCTTTATATTAAATATGCTGATGACAGTTTCTTAGCATATGATCGGTTGTTTTTGGAGGCTCTGAGTACAAGGACGGCTCCCGTCATCAGCTGGGAAAGTCTGAGCAGATCTGTGATAATTGATTTGGGAAGCCAAAGACGCTGGAAATCCTGGCAGTTGAGAGTTATGGGCGAGTAAGTAGTCAATACCAGGTTATTGTGGTGAGACAGCGGAGATGTTGTGGTCAAGGGCTAGGCTAAATTCTCTGGGTGAATGATAGTGATCCCTGTGGTTTGACTGAAAGAAACAATTACTGGGAGATTATAAAGGACTTCAAGAGAAAACAGAATGAACATCATAAAGGGTTGAAATAGAGATGTTTGTTTTCCCACTAAATGCTTTGCTGCATTTTAGATTTTAGACATTTTTGTGGAGCTCAATGCACAAGTCTTGGGATGTAGACGAAAAGACTGTGGTTCATCTTTGATCCCTGGTCTCAAGGTGCTGGCTCTGACCACACTGAAAAAAGAGAATATTATTCGGTTATGAAATTAACCCCAATGGGCATCTTTCATACCAAATACTTTCATAATACTTTCATAATGAATATAAAAACATATGTTAAACCTTTCAACAAGACTAGGAGTCTACCACCATACTTGCGGCTCCTTGAGGCTGTACTTTGGGGCTTTGGGCTAAATTCTAATGCCAGCATGCTAACATGCTCACAATAACAAAACAAACATGTTTAGCAGGATTAATGTTATCATGTTCATCTTAGTTTATCATGTAAGCATGCTAACTTACATGGTTTGATGAGGCTGACAAGTATTTGTTTTTGTTTTACAAATTTGGCCATAAACCAAAGTGTTTGCAACGTCAAAGTTGTTAGACTGCATCTAGATGGGGGCAAGATATATATGTAGCAAATGCCATGGCAATCCATCCAAAAGTCGTTGAGACATTTCACTCAAAACCGAAAATGGGAACCCTGTGGTGGCACAAGAGGAAAACTCAGGAGATAACCAAATTAATTAGGTTTCATCCTTCACGAATGTCTGTACAAAATGCTGTGTTAATCCACCCAGTAAACGTTGAGATATTTCACAGGTTCAGTTTGAAATACTTTGAAGAGTTGGTGATGTATGAAGAAAAACCAGGGGCTCAACAAAGTCGTCCAGATTCATCCTCTTGGGGCATTGAATACGAGTAGCAAATTCCATGGCAATACATCCAATTGTTGTTGAGATATTTCATTCTGAACCAAAGTGGTTGACTGAGTGGCTGACCCACCAGCATTGCCACCCCTAAAGCCACACCTCTAGCATGGCTAAAACATTACTTTGTAATTAAATATTTCATGTTTATATGTCTGTGAAAAAGGCACCCAAATATTTACAGTGATACACATCGAAAGCCCCTCTTTTTCTGTGCATAAGCGCTGCAATTCAATCTATGGAGAGACTGTTGCCCTCACTAGACTCTCCCTCACTGAATCTGCTATCTTGGGCAGAATTCTTAACACAGCCACCAAAGAGCCAATGACAAGCTGGTCACACAAGTATTATGTTTTATGTTTTCCCCATTGCTGTCTAATGTTTCACATTGAGGTTGGGACCATCAAGCAAACTACAGCTCACAAAAGAATGGGCCCATTGATTCCCAGAGGAATAATTTTAGTGGAGGGAGTATTTAGCACAGGCCCAGCTAGAAAGAGCTATTTAGCTGCTTCTCCAGCTCTGTGATCCATGACTGGAGAGGCTCAGTGTGAGGAGAGAAAGAGGACCCTTGCCTGGCATCGCATCCACACTCATTTCACCCCACACAGGCAATGCGCTGAAGTCTCATCTCAGCCATAAATACACAGCCAATGCGGCATCCTTCTCATGTTTTTTTTTTTTTTTTTTTATCTGAATCTTTATCTAAAACTGACAATGTATCCAATTTCCAACAGCATTTTTTTCCAGTAGTTTAACAGCACAAATAAACAAATCCTGGATATGCTCTGTTGCGTGTGAGCAACACACTCACATAGATATAATACAAACATGTCAGTGTGCTTGAAACCTCTGGCTTTGCTCCTGTGTATATGCAGGTCTTAATCTAGTCAGGACCATCTGACATTGGGCCTGAATTCCTATTTCTCAGGAGAAACCAAAGTGGTCCATCATTACCTCCTCCAAACTCCCCCTTTCCCCATTTCAGCACCACACTGAGCTAAGATATCAGCTAACACATTATCCTCTTAGCCTTGGAGACTGATAGCCAGGGAGGGCCTCGAGCCAGGAGCAGCCATACAGGTCAGGGAATAAAACAGTTGTCACAGTAACAGAAACCTTACATTTAACACAGATCCAATCAGATATTGCTCACATATTGATCTTAATTTTGCCTTTTTGTAATAACTTTTTGTCAGAAACTGATTTGACAAATGTGTTTTTCTTGCAGTTATACATAAATACCTATACATTGGGCATACAAATCTTATTAACTTTTGGGATTTAATAATTGTTGTTTCAGTACCATAAAAAGCAGCAAACAGATAATCATTGCAAATTGTTATTTTTAGCAATCAACCCTGGATGAATCAGAATAAATGATCCCCACCCTGTCCAGGTCACACTAACAACACAGCCACTATTACCACCTATGAGACAGAAACTTCAAACCATTATCCCAATATCACTGAATATCAGGTGATATTATCCTGTCTGTGTTGCCCACCATGACTGACTTTTTCAAGAACATTTGATTGTATTTCTTGGCTCAGAGTGGCTCATGTCAACACAGGAAGCCAAACCCACCAGGTTTTTATGATTAAGTGGACAAAGTCAGAAGGGTTTTATTCCCGACTACTTGCCAAGTCATTTTATATCACTTCAACAAGCCAAAAACAGAACTTATGAAATGACATTAATAGCTGTCAATGTAGAAGAAACAAAAACCCATAATAGCTGAGCGATGTTTTACAAGCAAAATCTGGCATTCTTCAGAGCACCTTGTTTTTCATCAGAGCTTCGAGGCATTTAATGCAATACCCGGAGCCCTAAAAGTGAGATGTCATGCCGCTAAAAACATTACAGCAGCCCCACATGCTGGCAGTGGCCCAAGATGCACCTGCACTTTCAATTACTCAGCGAGTGTACTTCTCTGGACTCGTCTAGACTCCCAACACCTGCTGCACATTAATCTGTAATGGTCTACACTACCGGATATTCCCAGTTAACAAGACAACATCTGATTGCCACACCTTTCCCTCCTGCCCAGCAGGGCCACGCTCCTCCAGAGGCCGCCATGCTCTGTTTCACTTATAACCAACTGATACCTGTCACCAAGTGTGCGGTTTGGGGCTCAGCGGGGAAAGCCTGGAAGGTGGCAGATCCGCTTCACATGAAGTTGCCTTTTTGGCAGAGGCATTGTCAACTTGGATGAAATTGAACACCTCCATACTGCTTCGCTGGAAGGTAACAGCGTCTCTGGATTGGTCCACGGGCTTGGTCCCCGCAAGCCACCCTCTTCACCAGCCGTGCAGCAATGTCATCATTTCCTTGTAGTCTCAGCTCAGAGCTTGCTACAAGTAAAAATCAGTCACAACTTGAAGGCATGCTCAAGTTTTAACTACCTCCAATTTTTAAATACCACTAAACTCAGCATGCATTCTGCTTTTTCACATGCACCACACATTAGCCACCCAAATGTTGTGGTTAGTCAACTGGAACTGTATTCTCAGTCTTAAAAGGTACTTTTAATATGAAAAAAGTTCTTTCAAAACAGTGACCTAACATGCTTTTTCAATAAAATGCAATGCAGTTTCTTTTTTAGCCCTATGAGTTCTGCAGGAGTACAGTGTAAGAAATGTACTGGGGTTTTTGTTTTTTTTAGAACAAACCTGGAACAACAAACTGCTCAAGAAAGGAAAGCTCAGCAAGTGTCAATAGACAGCTGTGCACTCCCACAGGAGTCAACACATTACCAATACCAGTGTATTTAACTCAAAAGTCAGAGGTCATTTTACAGAAAACACACCTGTTATATAATTATTTGTATTCTTTGGCTGGACCAACAGATGGCACAGTAATAGCTTGCAGCATCAGCACAATATTTAATATGTTTTAAAAACTGGCAGACTCCAGACAGTAAATTATTCTGTTTCACTTCCCAGGATCTTAGTTGTATTGTCTGAGTTTGCACCAGCATGTGGATTAACAAAAAAAAAACATGCAGCACAAGCTTAGGCAAGTGACTATTAAGAACATTGTAATGAAAAAATCACTTTTGCAAAGATGCAACATTCAATGTCAAGTCTTGGCAATCAACAGACATTTTATCAAACAAAAAATGTTGATAATTGATTGTTTCAGCTAAACATCTGCTAACTCCTACTGTACTTCTCCCATTTTCTAATCCCTGTAAACTGAATATCTTTGAGTTTTAACTCCAGCCTGCTCTGTGTTTTCCTTGCCACTCTCCTGTCATTGCAGACCCAGCTACTCCCTCCTGCCCTGCAGTAAACCCTTTACTGCCATTCCCATCACCTGACCTTTGGCGCCTACATGCTAACCTGGTTGCCATTTACTTAATCAGCCTTTCAGCCTATATATACCAGCCCATCTCCAAACTGATCCAGTAAAGGGCTGCTGTGGCTGCAGATTTTCATTTCAAACCAAGCAAGAACACACCTGACTCGACTTATTCAATCAACTGAATTGTCTTCACATAGTTGATTTGTTGGATCAGGTGTGTTCTTGATTGGTTTGAATGAAAACCTGCAGCCACAGTGGCCCTTTACTGGAACAGTTGGATACCCCTAGTGCTCTGATCTGAAGAAGTCATGTTGAGCTGTGGGAAGTTCCGATGGGCTGTAATGACTTGTTTTTTTTTTTTTAAATAATCAACTAATAATATCACTGGGTATCATCAGGGTACAAAAAAAGTATAAACAAAATGAGAAAACTACAACAGACAGAGGCTGACCCACACACTCCTGCTTTAGTCTCATCTGGCAACTTTATTGTTGAAGTTTGAGGAGGATAGTGGTTATGAAAAGCCAACCATTAATTCTAGGTCTGTGGTGTGAACTCTAGCCTCTTGCAATAACGTCTGATGCACTGCACGCCCATCCACTGCACTGACCTCAATGCCTGTAACTCTCCAGTTCGCTACAACAAGAGCCCATTACTTTCTGAATTGAACGTTCGTATTGGATGTAAATCGGTAGATACAGAACCATCCTAAATATACCTTATTCCTAGGACTACAGGCTGAAATTCCACTGGTGTTTTGGGGAGCAGGACGAATGATAATGACCTGAGGTCACTGTGATCTCAGTCTGCAAGGTGCACTCATCCACCCTGGCTGGCTGCAGTCTAGGTATGGAGCAGACAATGACAGCTGCAGCGCCGTGTTGAGTAAAGTGAATGTAAGGAAACACAGAGAGAAGGAGACAGTTGCTCAACCTGTCGACAGCTTCTCCATAATTCAATAAGTAAAGGTGGAGGACCATTCCTGCGAGGCTACAGCAGCTCCGTAAATAGCTGTCTAGCATGATGAGTGTTTTTTTTCCACGGTAATCTTGCTTGTCTCTCTCAACAAGCCTGCTAACATAATTGAAAACACGGACGTGAAAAAACACAAGTATCACTGACTCAAGGAATGTTTCTTTGTCTTGGACAGTTGCGCTTTCACAGTCCTGTTTTAACACGTTTCAAGAATCTCTGAATCTGTCTACAGGTCAACGTGTTCAACAATGCACCCCTTGTTCCATTATCTTTAAAATGAAATAATTCAACGCTGTTTTCATGCAACATGACAATGTTTGTCATGTTTACATTGACATTGCCAAGGAAATACTGTTCTGTCAGTGTGTGCTACGAAGGAAAACATTTATTTAAGATTTTTTGAGCTTGATTGTGGTGTTGTCTTTTCAATAATTCATCTTAAATGCTTATATACTGCCAACGGGGCCTGTTTTGTTTTGTATGTCAAAAGTTCCTCTGTATTTTTTTATGTTTTACAATCTCAAAATATTAGCCAAAGCAAATCAGTATAAAGTTGTACAGAAAGTAGTTGAGGACTTTTCAACCAACCTACTGCAGACTCTTGCTTCAATTTCCTCTTCAAATCCCCCTTTTTGTCAGACAAGCAGCATTTCAACTTTCCCACCATCTCCCCTCAATATATCTGCCCAACTTCAATTGTGACTTAAGTCTTTGTTGGACCCTGGCCAGCGTGTTAACTCCAGCTAAATCAATGGATTAACAATTTAGCCCAACCCCACCACACATACACACACACCACCACAACACTAATCTTCAGGAGCTGACCTCGGCCAACAAATGACCAAATTCACACAAAATGGAGACCTGCCCCCACCGACGATGTGGTCTTTCCTTTCTTCTGTCCTTATGAGAGGCTCCTATTGAGGCAGCCAGCCACACTTGTTGAGATTGTGGTGACAGATCCTCAAGTACCTCTCTGTTAAACAAAACTCCACTATCCTTTGGGTTTCCATTTAGTTGGCAAACGCTTGTGACAAAAACTGGGTGGGAATCCAGCTAAAGCAAACTATCTTGCATTTGTAGATGGGATTACTATCTCCTGAGCCCATATTCCCACACCAAATCTGTCATTGGTGTTGTAACGGTAGAAGTGGCGGGTGAATGAATGGGTTGCCTTTCTGTATGCTTTACAACTTCAGCCCTATTTGAGTTACACTGTCTTAATTTATGGGCAATAGCGATGGTTTCACTGCCTCCAGTTAGCAGGCAGCGCTGGTTGTGACCCATGAGGTCAGCGTTACTGTTGAACCCGTGCCATAGCGTCTGGTACAGTCAAGCGGGGCATGTGCAGCTGTGCAAGGCTTGGTGCTGGAGGGCCGCACACACACAGATACACACACACACACACACACACACACACACACACACACACACACACACACACACACACACACACCATGTTGTCACACTGTTTGTCATTCCACATGTCAGTCATTCTGAGTTCTCCCAAGCCAACATGAGCACATTTTTAGTAAGAGGATTCAGAAGGAAAAGTATTGCCTCTTCCTGTGTTAGCATCAATGTTTCCCATATTTTAAAGTTTTCCCATGCTGTCCAGTGCGTGTATGTCTTCCAAGAGCTACCATTCATGACAGTTAGTACATGTATGAGCCACTATTTAGTTTAGACTTTTTTATGATCAGCATAGATCATGCCACACCAAAATTGCTTGTTTAACTTTAATGAATGCCCAGTGGGATCCCGAGAATGCAACATATGACTCCAGCAGATTTTTGTAATTACGCATAAATATAGACAGTTCAGTTATGAGTAATTCAGATTTCCACCTTGGAAACATAACCTGTGCTCAAAGAGGAACTTAAAAAAATCTGTGCTATTTGTTAAATATGCCCTTGAAAGGCAAAAGCAACCCCTTTTTGGTTAATATTGTCAGTAGCAATCTACAATATAACACAAATCATATGTTTATTCTACATTAACTATAAAAACTGTACAAACAAAAAAACATTTTGTATAGTATATGAAGTGAGAATAGCTTGTAATATATTGTCCAATGTCAGATCTATTTTTTCATACATGATTTGTTTATAAAGGGTAAGCATTATAAGCAAGGGCTTCAGCCTACACCTGTTTCAGATTGATGTGATGTGATTTATGTTATTTGGTAATATGTTTTTGTTGAAAGTCAATCTGAAATAAACTGCAAACTTCATGTGACAGTCTGATAGCACGGCAAATTTAGTTGTCATGTCTTTTAAACATAATAGTGCCATAAGAAAAGACAAGAGAAAGAACATGAAAAGGTAGCAAAGCAACTCATTCGACTGTAAAATCCAAAACATTGTTGGATAAATATAGAGACTGCTCAATAACAGGTATCTGTAAATTCTTAATTATTTCCTAGGAAGTTTCCCAACTGAATATATCTTTTTTTGGAAACTTAATCTCCACAGTATATGTTCACAGTACAAATTTCACAAACCTGTGCAATAAATATCACAAAGGTGCTGAAAAATGACCATGCAGTACCTTTTAGGACACAACATGATGCAACCTGATAATGTATAGACTAACATATTCATCTTGTGTTGCAACGGTGCTATCAATGGGACATAATTTGATGAATCGACAGCAAGGCCACCATACATTGACACACAGGTACAGATCTGGCTTTGGGAGTTAAGATTGGTACCAGTCAAATCCTGTTTAGGAGAATGAGTCTTTCCTATTATCATGAAAAGACAATCCTGCCTTAGATACCTCCAGAAAGCAACTGTCTTTTTTTCCCTCTCATGCGCTCAACAATGTTGGTCTTATGTTGGGTTGCTCAGTGTTTGTGGTCTCCGCAGCATCAACTGTCCGTCCGTTTTCCTCCCATCTCCTCTCATTCTACATTCTCCGGGTCAGAGGCGCCTGGTCTAGCCGCGGTGCCATGTATCCTAATCACATAAGCACACGGGCTAATCCGTAGGACAGCTGGGGAATCTTTACTGCACAATTGAAGCATGAGCTGGACAGCAGCTTCATGGCCCATCTCTGTAAACCCCCGCGCTTTCATCAGCCTCCCATTGTTACCCCCCTCCCACCAACACACACACAGTCAAAACAACGACAACTAATTTCCCCACCGTCACCCCACACAAAGACACAAATGAGTGGTTGCAGGTCATTGCAGCTGCTGATAGAAACTTCCAGGTCCTTCTCGTTTCACTGTTATACAACTTTCCCTTATGTGCTTATATAACATCAACATTTTGGGAGAAAACAAAACCCACAATTTGTCCCAGTAGTTAATATTTCATATATCCCTGATGCACAAAACAGGTGGTGACCTGCTTAAAGAAATTTTCTCCTTCCCAATTGTAAATGGCTGTTCTACTCTGACATTTAATGCTGTGTAGTTATGGTATTGAATATCCATTCAGCAATCTTAAAAGTACTTACTGTCCAAGTAAATTGATGGACTGAGGGGTATATGTCCATCGTATATATCTTACTGGTGATACATCAAAACACTCTCTTGTCTAGGATATCTACCATGATGAACTGTTCTGAACGGCCTCTGCTAGAGCAGTTAGAGCATCCACCTCCTCAGAGATTTCGATGAATAATGGAGTAATAGGAGGAATTTCCTCAAGAATAAAATGTTTCTAACCCTGCACCTCTCCTGGCAGATGCTCCATTTCTCCTGGTGCAATTGCAAGCACAGCAGGCACACCAAAAAAACCCAGGCCTCTACAGGGATCTATGTTTATCCCATCCCCCGAGCTATGGGGTCTCTGGGGTTTTCCCCACTGTCCAAGCATCTTCGCCAATGAAAGAAACACATGCTCCATTATTATTTATAGAATAATTTGTTTGTTTATTATTCTATTTTTCCAGAAGGAGAACGTCAACTCAGGTCAACTCGAGATTTTGTACAATTTATGGCCTGTATTGAATTCTTCATTTGGACATGGGTTGAAGTATTATAACAGAAGGAGAGCTATTTGAGAAATGAGCTTTGTCATGTGAAGCTGACATTTTTATGATTGTGAGCCAGTGTTGAAAAGCTCCTGAGCCAGTTATCATCATTATCCATCGCATCTTATGAGGGGGGCCCTCGGACATGGTCAATGAGCTGTCTCCCTCGTTGAGAGCAGAGACCTCCAGTATGCAGCAGTTCACCTCCAGTAAAAAAATAAAAAATAAAAAAAACACTGATAGTTTTCACAGTGTATGTATCACAAGACATAGTGAAGATATATTGCACTTGAATGCTCTTCCTGGTGTTTAATCATTTGAGCAGCCTGTCTTGTAATCTTAACTGAAGTGATCATTGAGTTAATATTTCTGTTACCCAGGGAGTATATAAATGAAATGTGTCTCTAACAGCACTATAAAGCTTTTCACTCATCTTGACTGACAGTCCGCATGCTGATGTAAACAAAGTCCTCCTTGTTTGAACAGCAGATTCTCACCACCAGATACATACAGTATACTAAGTATTTTTCCTCAATGCACTGCATTTTCTTAATTTGCTCCTGTTTTTGAGAGATGCTGAGCTCACATGTTTTTCCAGGCACAAGGGACAAGCGGGAGCTTTGACAGGTACTTAACAACAATCAAAAACAGTTATAAACAGGGTTAGCTATTGGGCAGGGCGCAGGAAGGAGGCGAGGAAGGCACATACCCTTCAGACCCCTATCACACTTTCCAGAGAGGAACTCGCTTTTTCCCAACACGCTGAAAAAAAAATCATAAATCTGTGAGTTCCACAAACCATCGGAATGAGCTAAGGTGTTTTCACAGTGCTCGGCACATATGTTTCACCCAGAGTCCCTTTTTTTTAGGAGCTAATGCTTGGATTCTCATGAGCAACCCACAAGTCTTAAATTTTGTTGAAATTTGTTGTTTTTTCAAATACTCAACACTGATAAGTGAGACTAACTTTTGAAGGAAAAAAAGGTAAAATTGTAATTCAGAACCAACATAAAGCACCCTCATTTTTAGTAGTTTATGGATGGCTAATGAATAATATTACTTACCTTTAGATATTGCTGTGTAACTGCAATGGGATCAGACATGACTACAACATTTTCTGCTCAAGTAATTTTCAGATTTCTGCAATTTATGTTTTTCTTTTCGCACTTCACACTGGTTTGAAGTGGGATAGGCTCAGTCAGAAAATGACATATTTCTGTGCACCAATAACAGTTTAGCAACATTTAGTCAGGTAAAGATTAAGATCCTTTTATTTTCATTTCTCAGCACTCACATACAGTACATTGAAACATAAGTTTGTCCTCTGCACTCAGTAAACTAAGAGCAACGGACAACCGCAGTTGGACCAGGAGCACTGACCTAACATGTTTTTCGTGGTGGGAGGAAACCAGAGCACTCGGAAGAAATACCCAGCAGGACCTTCTTGCTGTGAGGCGACAGTGCTAACCACTCAGTCATCATGCCTCTAGAGCAGGGGTGGGGAACCCTGCTCCTGGAGGGCCACTGTACTGCATGTTTAAGGTTTCTCCCTGCTCTAACACACCCGATTCTAATGCAGTATCAAGCTGCTGAAGCTTGTCAGGGGTTTAATATTCGTTGGACTCAGGTGTATTAGAGCAGGGAGAAACCTAAAGCATACAGGACAGTGGCCCTCCAGGAGCATGGGTTCCCCCACTCCTGCTCTAGATAGTGCACTAGACTATTTCTTGGTCTGGCAGAGTAATATCCTGGAGTCTTATTGTGAGCGTGAGGTTCCCAGGCTTTCTAGTATTGGTTCTAAGCTAAACTAGGCGCCTGTTACTGGTAGCTACATATTTAGTGTACTGTAGGGCTGTTGTGAACCAAAAACAAATCATGGCTGGCTGAAATTCGGTCTACTCCTCAACCAATCAATTGGCGGATAGGGTAAAAAAAAACTGCATGTTATTTAGATTACCTAAATGGTGTGTCAACAAAGCAGTTCTGTCTTGAGTGCCAAAAACTGCAGTTCTCCTAGTGGCCACTTTGCACAATATAGCAATTTCTCATTGACCCCCATGTTAAACAGGCCGTTTTCACAGCATAATTAGACCTATTTAAGGCCTGGTACAAAAAAAACATTCTAGTCTGTATGTTTAGGTCATATCTCCATGACAACACTGAGGGGGGGGGATTTGTTGTACCAGTCTAGTTTTTTTTATTGGAGGTTAAAGTTTGTGAATAATTAGGGATTCGGCTTCTTGAGTAACAGCTAGCCACTGGCCTTCACTTTGCCTTAGAGGTATACGTCAGACAGATGGATGTAGCTTCCTCCCCCCAACGTCACATCAATGCCCTTTTTTGGTAAGAGGAAATAAGGGCGGAGTCGAAGTCTGACAAGATTGCAACTGTAGTCCCGTAGTCGAGTGCGACTGGATAAAGTTGAGAGAACGGACCCCGACGGGTGTACTACGTCCATTTTTTATACAGTCTATGGTATTTACACTGTGCTAAAAACACCAGCAGCATGACGAGCTGCTGATCTGCACTGAGTGCTGTTTGTTTGGTTGTTGTTTTTTTTTCTGGTTGCCAAGAGTTGAAAAATGTGCATCTGTGTTTTTCCCAGCTGTCCAATCACAGTGAAAGAGAAGCGGGATACCACAGACATCAACCTTCACATCCAACATTTCACCCAGGAGAAATGAATACTGCTGGTCTCATAGACGAGAAGGTCTGTCCTTTCTCGCAGATATTACGTATCATAGCAACCAGATGCAACCGAAGTGTCTCAGCATCGTCTCTGAAACACTCTCAAGAACTCCCAATTGGGTGTTTTCAGCTGGGGAACACTTTTTATGGGCACATGGCCTATGAAAGTTACATCAGCTGTTGTCGAACCAATGATGTCCATCAACCAACTGACCAGGTGTCAGCCCTACCGTCCTGACATATGAGTGGTATTGATCTTCGAAAGCAACAAAACATTTTCCCAAAATGTTGAACTAAGGACTGGTTCGATTGTCTTTTATGCCACTATTTCGGTTACTGACCCTACATATTTAGCTATGCATTTGCCATGAAGTCTTCATCTGTACATGATCCAATACAACTAGACCACAATCAACACTCCTCAGCGAATCCTCCACAAGGCAACACACGCATACATCCTGTGCAGTGGGGTGATGCTGGAATAACAAATGCTCTGCGACTTTCAGCAGTTCAAGAATTATCCCACTATCCACTAACTGCTTGACAGCCCTGTGCATGTCCAAGCAGACCAGGAGGATGAGAGTGGGAATGGGAGGTCGTCTGGGAGGTATAGTCAGGAGAAGGTAATGGGGGTGAAGCTCCTTGTTTTTTTTTTCTAGCTTTTTTTTTCAGTTTGTGCTTTAGTTGCACCCACTTCCTTCATGGTAACAGCTGTCAAAACGTTGTCGAATTACAGCTCACCGCAAAGTTACAGCTCATATTAGTGTCTGGTACAGGGCAGGAAGTTAGGAGGAGTCCAGCAAGTGGGGTACATTAAAGCTTCTCAGTTTCTCAGAGCAAAGCAGTAGGACCCAGGGGAGGAATAGCTAACACCAAGAGGGCGCTACTACTGCAATGCTAATTTAGGTACACGTGTCAGGGATATCGAGGGCTTTTCCACTGATGTTTTAGGTATTAGAACAGATACACTCTGTAATTGTGTGTTGTTTTCGCAACTGGATGTGAAGTTCCTTTTCACAGCTTGGGATTACAAAGCCCATTTTCTCTTGGATTAGTGGAGCTTCAGAGCTTGTATGATGAGGCCACAAGATATTTGCTAGATTGTTGAGAGAGAAAACTCCCTTAAATCTCCACTCATATGCTGAGGGAATAGAGCGTGTTGAGATAATATCAGTTCAGCCGGATAATTCTCTGGCACATACGTATGTCTGAACCAGTAAACCCAAAACAGAAATGTTTATACCTTGCACTAATGAGTTTCATAGTTATTTTGTTTGACATCGAAGTAAAAACATCACTGTCATGGTACTGTGCGGTGTAATGTAACAGAGGCCTTGATAATCAGTTTATACTAAATCAATATAAAATGTCATAGCAGAGTAAAGGTGATCCTGCATGAAACTGTGAAAATCCAACAAGGTCTGTATCCGATTCCCATAAACACTCGACAATGACGTCCGATTACTTCCAAGGAAGGCTTTTTTGCTGCAGTCACTTTTCTTCTATCAGAAGGTGGATTTTCTGGTCACTTTCCTTTGCCTTCTATCTAATTGGCTGCGGTAGCAAAGGGGAAAAGGGTTTTGTGCCTGTGTTTTTTTTCCAGTTCAGTCCACAAAGTGTTCTGTACAATTTATTTTAAGCTTAAGACAAAACAACTTTAACTCAAGGTCCACCTACTTCCTTTTGGCTAGTTTCAGGAACCATCGAAAGATACGTTTCCATGACAACACGGCAAACTAAACCCTCTTATGCCAACCACGTGATACAATTGAATTTCAGATACAGCGCTCTATTAGTAACCCTTTTTAAGTCGGTCAGCAGCGGTTGGTCTGCCCAGGTTGAGCTAGTCACTGAAGCGTATGCTGCATTTCATTGTAATCGGAAATGGTGAACTTCCAACTTCTGATTCAGGCTTGTGGTAAGGACAGAAGTGTAATAGTGTGAGTGTGTGTGTGTGTGTGTGTGTGTGTGTGTGTTGTGTGTGTGTGTGTGTGTGTGTGTGTGTGTGTGTGTGTGTGTGTGTGTGTGTGTGTGTGTGTGTGTGTGTGTGTGTGTGTGTGTGTGTGTGTGTGTGTGTGTATTTAAGAGGGTAACATATAAGGGACGGGCCAGTTGTAGAGAGGTGAATGTGTGTTAATAAAGTTTACATAAGAGCAAAAGAAAAAAGAGCATGCATATCTCTCATCTGGATATTTGTATAATGCCTAAGTACAGCATGACACAAGGCTTGCGCTTGCTCACTGCTGACTTGCAATGGAGGATCAACAGACAGAGAAAGACTTCTAGTCCAAAGAAAAAGAAACAAAAAACTAATCAAAGTGAAGAAGGCCAAATAATCAAGAAGCATAGTAACCATGAACGTGACAAGATGGAGGGCGCTGAAAGAACAGGCTTGTCTGCAATAACATCTTAGTGCCAGAGAGGCCGCTAGAAACAATGTATCTCAAATCTTATGGAGAATAACTTTAAAGCCTGAGTTGTTGGCAGCAGGTGCTGTTCATCATTTGCATGACTTGAAAATATGCTTTAGTAGGGCTGCACCTAGAGAATTATTGTTCATTAGTCTATTAACTGTACGAAAAATACTTATCACATTTCGTAGAGTTAAAGAAGACATTCAGATTTGTATTATTGTACCATAAATTTGGGAAAGCAAGGTTCATTTTGATAAAATATTGACTTTAATTAATTCATTTTTTGTAAGCTGTTGTCCAATCATTTTTATCAATCAACTAATCGATTGACTTAGTTAAAGTTTTACTCTATACATCTATTTAATTGTCTTAAGTTACTACCTATCAAAGGGTGAGTTAAACAATGGTGTTTGATCATGACCCACTAATGAAAGCACTTCTATTTGCCTTTTTTCTCAGTATTCCAATATCCGTGTCCGTGGCGACATTCGCAGGCTAGATGTAAAAAGGCTGCCGTATTAGTGCCCTACAGCTGACAGCTGTTGGTCTGCTGGCCCAGATCTCTGTTATGCTGTGTTCACTTTTAATCGAAAATGTGGAACTTCCAACTTCTGAGTCAGGCTTGTAAGGGTAGAAGTATAATAATAATATAATATTAATAGGAACGTGTGTGCGTATGGATTTGAGAGGGTAACATATAGAGGACGGACTGGGAGCAGAAAGGTGATTGTGTTTCAATGAAATTTACAAAAGAGGAAAAAATAAAAAATAGTCAACACAACATAGTGACCATGAAAGAAAGAACCGGCTCGCCTGCAATTACATCTTACAACAAAAGAGGCCAGTAGAAACAATGTATCTTAATTCTAATGGAGTACAACTTAAAGCACTCCCTTCTAAACCATTCAAAAATCACTAATAAAAGACTATTATTTCAGAATGATCATATACTGCTTACTTTATAACAATCAACTGATTAAAGTTAATGCTCAAAGCGCCACTAAAAAATTAAACCACACGTGAAATAATTTAAAAATTCATTTATTATTTCAGATTTTTTTCGCCTTTGTTATACAAAGATGTTAAATAACTTAAATACATTCTTACCAGTCATTTGTGATCTGTTTATACCTACAAGCTATACACATGAGGTAGAGGAAAATAATTTAGGGTTCCCATAAGACATGAATAATTGAACATGGACAAAGCTTTGTTGGTGTAGTATCATCACAAAGGGCAATACATGGTTGATGTGGTTATCTTTGTTTTACAAGCACAGCACAAATCCTAACAAAAAGTACATGTACATGTAAAGTGATCCAAAGGTGAGTATACACTAGTCCACGCTGATGCAATAATGAGTTTATACTGCATCGTATGGTCATAACCAACATTCCAAAGTCTTTTCACAAAAATAGTTGATACACAAACAGATCAAATCCTATAAAAATGTAAATTGTTGATGACTGTGATTGTTTGAACACTTTCAATGAATGTGTCATGATCGTGCGCATGGATAAAATACGGCAAAAGGTGAGTTGATTCTAAATTTGTTAGGATTTGTTAGTGCTTAGATAACAGCAAATGATGAGATATGGCATGAAATATGTTTAAAGTATACACTGCTTCTCAAAGCCTCCACCCCAAAAAAGGAACAAACACCCAAAAGAAAAACAGAGTAAAAAATACAGGATATAAAATCAAATTTAGACTTTGACGTTATTTACACTAAACAGATGCTCATAATATATTTAAAAATAATTTATCTTTTATTTTTTTCTACAAAAAACAGAATTTTGTACATGATCCACTGACAACTAAACAGTGCAGAGTTTTGGATTGGAGAATATGGGCGACTGTGACATTTAAAAAAAGACTGGCTGCTGCATCATGCTCCACTTTCTCGGGAGAAATTTTTAGGTCTATGTACAATCTATAAACAAACAAAAATGCACTCGGTGTGCATTTGGTATTCCTGTCATTTCTGTTTTGAATTCACTCAATAGTACGTGTGTGTGTGTGTGCGTGTGTGTGTGTGTTTGTGTGTGTGGAGAACGCACACACCAAAAGCTGCGGGAAGCAGGCATTTATGCTTCAGGTCTCAGCATAGCTATTATGGTTTCCATGTTGTGTGCAAAGTTCTATGTATATGTTTGCACCAGTCTTTATTTGGCATGCCCTATCATATCAAAATGTTTGGAATTCATCTCCTCAGGAAAATAACCCCTGCAAGGCTCTCTGCCTAAAGCATGATACTGCTGTCGAGGATGGTGCATTCATTTCAAATATTGTAATAATCATCTTTATGGACGAAACCAACAGGAAAAAAGCCACTTTTAAGGATGTTTGGCACAGTGCTGCATCACTGATTGCGATCAGTATCCGTCCTATTACAGCGGCTGTGTGCTGTTTCCGCAAACCTCTCTTACGCTTCTTATTGCTACCAATTTCTGTTTCAGTTGCATGTGAGAGTTTAACATGTGCCTCACTTTTGTCTCTATACCACAGGAGAAGAAACCTTTACTATTTACAATTTAAAAAATAAAGATAAAAAAAAATCTGCACTGCGCTGTATCCATAAATACAGATCTTAAAATACTTTAAAGGGCTTTTGGGCTTCAGTGAATGGCACTATAATACAAAGCTGGGTCCCTCACTCAGTAGTTAATTCACACCCATCCAAAACAAGGCATATCTTATTGTATATAACATATAATATAATGTTCTCAGAGGCTAAGTGCTGAGAATTCAATGAAATATTGTTGTCTGCATTGTCATGTGTTCAGAGGCATTTCTCATGAAATTAAACCTTGATTTAACGGTTGTTTTAAACCTGTTCTCATCCCATTTCATCACATATACGATCACTTGGTCAAGACCCCCGGGCATCACTTCTCAATGCACTGAGTAGCCCTCTCCACCGGGGTCGCTGTTTTAAACACAGAGAACATGTGGTTAATGTTTTGAATTGAAACAAAAATACATGGTCAGGGTTGGGGAAAGATTGTGGATGGGCTCAAAATAAGTACATTTGTAATGTAAAGAAAGTGACGGACGAGACACTAACAGGACATGAAGCGCTGTCTTCTGAGTCTAAGTCCTGTGTTTCTTTGACTTTGTCTCTCCTAATTCTGGAGCACTTGCTCTGATCATCCAATGTTGCCGGAGATGGGTTTACAGTTGAAAGCCCAGTGTGTTTCATATACTGTAGACGGTCAAGGGTGCCATGTGTGTTAGTATCGATCACAGAGGGCTGTGACAAACGGTATATGATGCCCTGTGAACGAAAACAATAGTTTGACCTTTTGTGAAACACGCTTATTGGCTTTCTTGCTGAGAGTTGAATGAGTAGATCAATACCACTCTGTTATCTGTCCAGTCCCTCGGCAAGAAAGGAAATGAGAGTTTTTTTCTCCCAAAACCTCAAACTATTCTTTTAAACTGTCACTGTAGTTGCATGGCATGGTTCAGCATGCCGCACATGTCAACTGTATCACTTTGTGCTGAGCAACCATATAAAAAAAAAACAACTGAACTCTTGTATTATAACAACTTCACTGACTTCTGAATGAAGAGAGCAAAAAGCCCAATGCTTGCATCAATCTGCCGAACATTACACAAATATTAGTCTTATAAAATATATTTATATTAGCTATGAGCCTTACGTATTCATCTTCACTCGAGCAACTCTGCAGACACGTCAAGTTAGATTTCCGCCTCACTTGCCCCCATACTGTTTGCACTGACTTATGCTGTATGTGCTGCATGTCTACATGTGTTGAATATGGCTCAATCAAATTTTGACAGCTGAAGAGGAAAGAAGGAGATGGTAGGGGGCTACATTCCTCCAATTCTCCATGGTTTTCTTAACGACTTCAAAGTATTAAAAGTTAAACAAAACAAAAAAAATTGATTCAAGCCCTGCAGAGCTCCACAATTTCTGATGTGAGTCACACGTGGACCTTTTGCTGGTCAAGTGATCACCTGTTAAAATGATGTTGGCTGTAACAACAAGGCCGGTGTCATCATTAACTTGGATATTATTTGTATTTGCATTATGTATCTCCTATTTTATCGAAATCTGTATTATAGTGGTTTAAGTTATTCCCTGAACACTGGTTCGCTCAAGGCCGAGAATAGCCTAAACCGACTGGTTTCGGTATTTTCTGTTAATGCATTTACCAACATCTTCATATTATATTATTACAAAAAAAGGAAAAATTTGATCATTTTTTCTCCCTGTGAAGGAGTAGTCCCAAAGGATCTATAAATTATCCACAGCAAGACGACAGACACAAGTGTGCTGCTTTCCAAAGGGCCTTGTCAACATGAATCAAAAAGAAAAACAAGCAAGAGCACACAAACAACAAAACATTTGTGTGGTTAGTGGTTTGTTTTAACATAGTTAGATAAGTGGCTTGTATAATATCATTACAATATAACTGAATTTATTTACATACATAAACACACAATGTGTGTGAGTGTAAATATGTGCGTGTAGAGTAAATCTTACACCCTGTCTTTTTTTTTTCTTTTTAACAGTCTCTGAATATGGTTTTCATCGCCATAAAAGTCGTCATTCGAACCCCCTCACTATCTCATGTGCTCATGTGCAAACACACACCCACATGTAAAGATTGACAAACACACACAAACACAAACCATTCTTCTTTGAGAAAGACCCCAGAAACCAGTCTGTTGGTGTTACTGTCCTTGTGTTGGATCCTCATTAACGGGGCACTAATCTTAAAATTGGATTCTATAATAGGAAAATAAAAGCTTATTTTCCTCAGGGCAAAGAGCTTGAGATGTTGACCAAGTTGTCTGAGAAGTTTTTTTTCAATCTGCAAACCCCAGACAAGGGGGCCACATGACCTCTGACCCAACCCACAGAAATCCCTCAAAGTGCTTATTGCTTCTCCATCGGCTCACTCCTCTTTTGTTTGCACTGTTCCAACAATGGAAGTAAAACCATAGCCAATCCTCTTCAACAAAACCATCTTTCACTTGCTCCACTGATCGTAAGGGAATGACACGTTTACCCTTTGCAGGTATAGACCTCCTCTCTCTGCGTGCACTGCTTGCATTCGACATAGCAGCACCAGCGCACCTGGCACTGGCAGGGTCGGGTCACCTCCCTACTTTGGGTGTTATGGCCTCGCCCGCAGCAGATAGCGTCACAGTTCTTGTCCTTATAGCACTTGCGGGCAGCCGTGCCTGACGAGTACTTGCTGGGTCTACAGAAACTGGGCGAGTCCTCAATGTGGAGCAAGTCCATAGTGCGAGGGATCTGATCGTTCAGGCCAGGTAAGGGCTGCTGCTGCTGTTGCTGTTGCTGCTGCTGCTGCTGCTGCTGCTGCTGCTGCTGCTGCTGCTGCTGCTGCTGCTGCTGCTGTTGCTGCTGCTGCTGCTGGCTCCGGCCTGTGGAGATCTCTACCTCCCCCGTGGCTTCGTTGGTGGAGCTGCCGACTTTAATGGAGGTCTCGTATCGCTGCTTCAGCTGCTTGCCAATCTCGTGGAAGGGCAGGAGCTGCCTCCAGCACGTCTGGACGGTGCAGGAGCCGGAGACACCGTGGCATTTGCAAGTGGTCTCCACTCCAGCCTTGATTACCTGTTTCAGAGAGAATGAAATAGTGTTAACTGTTGTGAAAACATTAAAGGAATGTGATGAAAGCTATGTCATTTAATAAGGCCTTTGTTTAGTAAGCAGCATTTCAAAGATGCTCACAATTACAGTAGATGATGAGGGTGGAGCACAGTGGTTTGGAAGGAATGTAAAGAGGCCGTGGAAAATTATTATATTCATTGCTACTTTTTGATATAATACAAGGGGAGTCTTCACATGTGAACTATCATTAACATAATTCAGAATATTACACTTTTCTCAGCCTTCATATGAAAGAGAAAAATTATATTAACTGGTGTGAGGATTGATTTTGTTATGGTAACCAGGGATGACAAAACTCAATAACTGCTATAATGATAAGTGAGAGAAGGACATTGCTAAGAGAAGCACTCTCAAGACAATCCATTCAGACGGCCATGGGAAACAGGACACTTACATACAGTATATGGAGATTGTCTTTTTGCAGTAAATGTGTTTTCTAAACCCAGAGTTGATCAACCCAATCTCCTAGTGTGGTAACATTCTAACCAGAGAATAAGTCATGCACACAGTTATAATAGTCCTGTCTATATAAAATCAGACTTAATTCCAGGTGAAACATGGAGATCGTCTGCAAAAATGACCACAGACACGTTATTTTAAAGCTACTTGACCTCTTCGCGGTCAGCCAAAGTTCACTTCAGCAAAGTAAAAGCAGTGTGTGCGAAAAATCAATGACAATAACACATTGTCTTAGTTTGGATAGCATCTACAGTTCTTTTCTCAGACTGTGAAAGAGATCGGGGGAACAGGAAGTGCATATTCATCACACCAGCAGGTCAAGAAAATTTGATAGGTCAGCTTTTAAATGTCAGGGGGATGCAGAGGCTAGCACATTCCAGCTCCGTCCACCGTGTGGGAATTCATCCTGAATGACTGCGGTGTACCTCACTACATGTGCATATCACCAAAAAAAAAAAATAGAGCAAAAACATTGTTGTAAATCTTTTATCACAAATGAAAACTCTGGAGAGAGATTCTGGAGAGCCAAGCTGAAAAGGAAGAGCCTGCATTGGTCTTTTGGGAGAGTTTTGTGTCTGCTAACATTTGGGAAGTGTGCCTCTGCTATAATTCATTTTGAAACCAAAATGAAAATGGCTACAATATGAGAAAAGCAGAGTAAAAGCAACATATTCCAGATCTTTAGTTTGCTTTGGCTTGACAGATTATATCCATTCCCTCTTTTTTATTTTACTATTAAAACCACGTCCAAGATGAAAACCCCATATTTGCTCAACCACAAACAATTGCTGAATTGTGCCGGAGCACAAATGTGAGTCGATGCCTATCTAATCTGGGAGAGAGAACCAAATATTGACTAATGAGCACTTTCAGATTTCACCAAATTTACAGTGGCAATTACTTTAATCAGTTTAGGTTTCTTTTTTTTCACATTTCTTGGATATGCATTAAACTCTACACTATTGTTTCAGTAATTTCACTCTCCAAATATGCCTTATGTATACCTCTATCAATCATTCTTTTGCGGTCATATTAAATTCCTCTCTGGTCATTCTAACCGTATACGTATTTGGACAGTGTGTTTTGTCCTGGACAGCAGTCATTTACCAGCACTGTAATGTTTAAACTCCAGGATTACAAAAGCAAAACCAAAGATATGGTTCTACGGTATATCCGGGATAAAGTGCACAATGATTTGGCACTTCATGTTGCTGTTTGTCTACATGATTGCACACACTCAACTTGCATTATATTATCACAATTTTCCCACCGTTAAACTAGTTCATGTGAGCAGCCAACATTTCTGTTTAAATACAGTCTGTGACTCAAAACGAACTCTGACCCCATTCAAACTGTTTTCTTGATGAGTGTGTCCTGGTTGGCCTCATGTGTGTTATATCAAACACTGTTTGTTCTCTGCTTTCAAATTGTTGGAATTATTACTAAAATAAAAAGGCTAATTAAAGTCAGTGTAAAGATCCTGCTATAAAATTATTGAGAAAAATGTACTTTGTCTTTTCCTTTGAATGCAACTCCCTAAATTGTAACATCACTGAGTCACTAAGTCATACTTTAATGTTCTAGGAAAATGCTTTGCTATTAAGATACTGTTGCTGTCAATCAGTGAAGGAATCAATAGTGGGGAAAAGAGACATTAAAGGGCCATTCCAACAATTAAGTTTTGTACTTCCATGAAGTTTTGGGACTCACAAGAGACAGATTAAGGTAAGAACTGTCAACACTAATGCAGCAGAGGCCAAGATATTCAAACTTTTCGTCCCTTGAAGCTACAAAAACACCGGATCCTACACTTCCCATAATGCATAGTATCTTGTGCTGTCTACCTGGTAAATCTTTCACGTTGTTTAACCTCCATTTACCCAAAACGATGAGCTGAAGGAGGCTAAAACACTGCGTAGAGCTGAAGGGAACGGCAGAGTTGGCTGATAATTCTCTGTGGTTTTAAGATTAAGAATGACCTCTTAGAACACATTTGAACCAATGATGATATTAAAATATTTATTTATTTTTTCTCAGTTTTTAGTAAGCTCGATCCAGAGACATTATACAACTGTTTTCACAGGCTGAGTTGTGCTCCCCATTACTAGTAAAATGACTTTGTCAAGTAAAATCAATGGAATAAATATGGTAAATGGACTTGTACTTATATAGCGCCTTTCTAATCTTCTAACTACTCAAGGCGCTTTCACAGTGTTTGTCATATTCATTCACAGTGATGGCAGTGGCAGTGGACACCTACATAACATCTAATCTAACAATTCACACCACATTTACACACCCATGAGCAGCACGGGGAGAAATTCGGGGTTCAGTGTCTTGCCCAAGGACACTTCGACATGTGGACCGGGGGAGGTGGGGATCGAACCGCCAATCTCTCAAATGGAGGACGATCCACTCTGTCACTGAGCCACAGAAGCCCCTTATAAATAAACCATAATCATCTTCTGATCCTGCAATCTTACCTTCATGCCCACATTTGTGTTGTGCATGTCCACGCGTGCACGTAAGTCCTTGTTGGAGCGCTTGCCCAGGAAGTCCTTGACAAACTTGTTTGCATATTTGAGGTTGTCTCCACAGCCTCCCCATTGCCACGCCTTGCGGTTTTCCAGGTCTGGGGCTTCGTCACACGTGCAGCGCTCCATGCGTCCTGCGCTGCAAGCTTTGGCCATCGCATGGGTTAGGCCTGCCGAGGAGATGGCATACAGGAAGGCTGTCTCTTTAAATCCTGGAAAAACACATCGGAGAGTGACAAATGAGCGGCCGGAATATAGGAAAAGAGTTTGGTGCACCGGAAAAAAAAATTCCATACCTCTTTTTAGTATGTTGGCTCTGTGGCGCCCCTCTAAGGTGCAGTTCCACCTCTCAAAGCGATATTGATACTGGCATTCTAGGGCGCTCATGGTGATGGCCTCTCTAAGGGTCTCTGCCACGCCCGGGTCTCGTCTGCACATCCTGCGCTGCTTCTTTTCCAGCTTGAGCCGGTCGCACAATTTGTAGTGGGCCCTGCCCACGTTCTCCTCTGGTAGAGAGTTCAGTGGCAGGATAGATAACGGTTCATTACCTGTCAACCTGGAGGGAAAGATCACAGACACACTCAGGTCAGTTAAGGGAGTGGATTCATCTTGATAAAGGTTCCAATAAAGCGCAGGATGCTGACCTTCCTGGATAAACAATGAGAGTTGCAAAGATATACTACATAAACAGCGCTGGAAGCGCAGCTGGGGCATATAATGCTCAAAACTTTGGTTAATGTTCAAATGAATTCAGCTGTTCGCTGGTTAATGTTCAGGGGAATTCAACATTCGCTGGAGATTGAGATCAACCTCCAGCACAGGCGTGTCTGTGTATAGAGCAAATTCTCTGCAGAGTTCTCTGCAGAGGTGGAAGAGTTCTTTCTTTTCATAAGAAGTTCCCGACACTGTTTTGTCCCCGTTTAAGACCTCACACACTGACAAAGTCACAGCACCAGCAGCTTGTTGCCTACAATATTGAAATGGCAGATTGAGATATAGTATAGTAGAAGTAATTAAGCATTCAGCTGGTAAGGGGACATATTTTAAACAATGGATGTGACAGTTATACCACATACATATGAAACAGTAGCTAGCGGATACTTGGTTTAATATTTATATCATATCCTGAGAGGGAGTGTCAGTCACAGCATTAGTGTATAGATTTAAACATTATCACACAGCAGGATCTACACTCTCTTTATAGAAGCCCCATAACAAAAGTCCAGTATTCGGGACTTTAAAGCTGTGATCCATTTGAAATATAACAAGAAAAGCTTCAGTTCTAAACATATATGTATGTATGGAGAACATGTGGTACACTTGCACTCCATTCGTCAGTTTATTTAAGGGAAGCGTATATAAAACACACAAAGCGGGGACTGCCACATAGCTGGCAAAACCAACGACCAGCGTTCTGAGGTTGTGATGGGGAGAGCAGAGCATTACTTTCATAAACACACACAGGGGACATGACTGTCAGCCTGTGACCATTTTGGTCACCCCAACTGACAGGATTGGCACCGTAGTTGTTCATTATGTGGAATTTCTGGCCTCTTTTACACCCTTAAAGTGAAACTGAAGAATAAATGGATTTACAGAACTCTAAAAAGCACAAGTCTTCTAGCCAATGTGCCTTTGCAGACGGACTTGGGACATTTAAAGGACAATTTTGTGCATGGATTGACACCTCGCCTAATGCTAGGCTAATACAATGCAGGACTGAAAAAATGGTCTCACTGTAGAATGACATGTTCAATTTTCAACAGGTACAGTTCATGACATATATCACAAATTGTTGTCCACCTCTTCTTGCGTGTAAAAAAAAAAAAAGCCAAATAAACAGCCAAATAAATAATAATAATAACTCCAACTATAAGACTATAAGAGTATCCACAGTAAATGGGAAACCTGCCACATGGTTAGATTTAGACATGTAGAATAAATTATTCTACAATATTTTTGTAAAGATGCAGTGCACTTGCTGAATGTCCACACCGGTTAAGTTAATGGGGCAGAAGTGTTGATCGGTAATCTACATTACCCACATTTTTTACTTCATTACTGTTTTTCATAGAAGATTCTGTCACCACTTATATTCACTGAAGCCTCTCGCAGAAGGTCACAGGAGTTCTTCAACAAGAGATTTGTTTTAATAAGTCCAATAACTGACTGAAACGTTTCCCCTCGAGTACTCTGTTTCATACCAATGGACTTAATAGTTCACATATGCTACAATATTGTCTTTAGGATGCATTCACGGCCTGTTTGAAAGTCCGAGCAGTCAAAATCGAAAAAAGGAGGCATCAGGATTTGCTTTCAGATTGGGTCAAATGGTTTCCTCTTTACAAAGTGCGTTTGCCTTTCCTTAACTTGTCTGACAGCTATGAATTTTCTAATGGAAACCTGGCAAGCTGTGTCTTGACAGAGATTGCTTTCCCAACACACTTAGAGAGTAAAAAAAAAGTATGGTTTGAGGCGTAGAGAGCGAAGGCATACACAATGCACAAGAACTGTCTCGCTGTGAATAACATTTTCACCCCTTATTTCCCCATGCTTTGTTAAAATACTCTGCACTAACAATGCCAAGGAAACGTATTCAAAGTGCCAAAACAAAAATTCCAGTTGACCCTGTGTGTCGCATATGACTGACAAATGTTCCACAACATTTCTATGGCAAGCAAGCAGTCAGGGATTGAATGATGGCGCCACGAGGAGTACCTGCCTAAGTCCATTTCGAAACACAGGCCGGGGAATTAAAAATCATGTGAATTCAATACATATTTCAAATTCATACCACACTAAGAGGCAGTTTACCATGTCAGCAACTTAAACACACAAGCAAATATCAATTGAAATCTGTACTATTATTATATATATAGATTACGAAAGAGATCCAAGCAACAAAGGGGGGCCTTAATTCACTCAATAGCACGAACATGACACGCACATTCCTGGGTAAGGCATGCATAGTAACACGCATCACTGTCAAATCTTCCAAAAGCCCAAATGCCTGCCAAAACAAGAGACCATTAGAGTGACAGGCCTCAACTGTCTGTGTGATGTCCACCTGTCTGAGACAAAAAGATGGTCTGAGCGAAGCTGGAGGGAGGCCAAAGATGACATGACACTGATCTCAGCGCTACTGTCTCTGTGGCTTTTTTATACAAAAGCATATTTCTAGCTAGTTACAAAGACAGCCCTGAGGCAAAGCGTGGATGGGGAGAGATTTGAGAGCGGAGAAACACTTCACATCTCCAGAGAAGAAACTACTGGCCAGGGCTCGCTCTTGTGCTGTGTTTCCACTCTGTGGCTGATGCATTTTAACATACACATATACATACATATATAAAGTATATATATATATATATTTATATATATACAAGATTAAAAGCATTTGTTATCAATCAGTACTCTTTGATTCAGGTTTTCTAGAACTTAAAGACCATTTTCAGTGGATGCAGGACTGTGACCCCTGCTGTCACACAAAAGGGTTACACATTCCAAAATGGTGATCTGCAACAAAAAAAAGATATCACTCTGCTGTTTTCTGAGGAATGAACTCATTCAACTCACTTTGAGAGAAAGAGAATTGGAAAACACAATGGCTGAATCACATAAATCATTACAAATCGCAACTTGAACTCTAAAACATTTGTGAGTTTCCCATAACAATGCGTAGGAAAATCTCAACCATTCAATAAAATATCATTATAATTTACTAAAGTTTTTTATATATCAGTTATAAACCATTAATAAGAACCACTTCTTCAGTTGCCTTAAAGGAGAAAAAAAGCTAAAAACTAAGCCATATTACTTCCACAAAAAAGGCTGCACTGGATCAGGCCCAAATCCATTTATTATTATATTACTTATTCAGCATTAATAAATGAATAACTAGCATTTTAGGACTGATTGAAATAATATTTTTATTAATCGATTAATCATTTCTCCATTAATCAATACAATTTTTGTTTTACGAAAAACACAAAATTGTAAAAGCAAATAGACAAATAGTCCATTTTTTAAAAGATTGATTGACTTTTCAGGAAATCAGCTAACCTTCTCAGATCAACATTTAGGACAACATAAATGGGCAACCCAAACTTTGTTTATCTATTAACTGATCTATAAAGCCATGGGTTAAGACTTATAACCACTTTACTGTTAAATATACAGTGGTGCCTTATATACCGAATGTAGAATACAGCTGCTTATCACAAAACGTATTTAGGGAATAAATAAAGCTTGGGGACCGACACAGTATCTCCACCACACTGAATTAAGAAAGTAAGAACATGTGTTTTCACATCATGGACCATTTTCTGTAGGTGTTTTTGTTTGAGGTGTTGGCACAGCAACACCAATTACACATGGAATACAACACCAACATATAAAACTCATTATTATCCTACATGAGGTGGGATTCTTGCTGATGTTTGCTCAGCTTTGCTTTTTCCATTCACACACTTGCCTCTACTCTCCTTGCAGACATCACTGACCCACTCTCCCGCTACGCCTCCTCCACTGTCTTTCACTTACTAACACTGGAGTTTGTTTAGTCCTTTCTCTCTACCTGTCAGCACCACCCATTGCCCCGTGACATTTACTTTATATACATTTTCCAGTGCAGCGTGTTCAGTGAAAACGACTCGTTTCACTCCGCAGAGCATCACGGTCGATCTCTCGAGGAAATCATTGACTAGCACAAAACTTCGCCATCATTAATCCCTCTCTGGCTCTACATCACAGGCCTGTAAATGACCCACAGCTGGTAATTCTAGTTCTTCACTGGTTTGGTACGTAAATAATTAAGGATGTGTAATGATACTTAAACTCTTAGATAGTGGCAAACATTTAATCTCTCTTTCTTGGTCTAATTGAATTGCCTGCTCTGTGTATAGGGTACAAACACACATAGCTCTGTAACTGCTCATGTTATTCATATACTCACACAACCATGTATAAACAAAGGCGGCTCAGTCCATGTGGTGTACATTAATCTCAGGAGTCCAAATAGCAACTTTACAAATATTAGATGCAGCGGTAAAACAATTTGTCAAACAATTATTAATCACGGTGTGTTCATTAATATCAGCACATTTTTACATTTTGTAAAGGTGGACCTCTACCAAATGTAAAAATGTGCTGATATTCTCTGCTTTATATCATTGTAAAGATAAAGGATATAAGATAAAAGAATCATCAAAGAAAGAATAATCAACAGTTCATTAGTACTTAAAAATAAACATCAAACAGGAGGATTTATTTTCAGCAGTAACTTGCTTCAGACCATGGAGTGTTGTGATCATGTCACAGCTAAAGGGCGTTGTTCAGCCCTACGCAAGGTGGACGGACATCAAGTATTAGAATTTAAATCATAAACAATAAGGTTCACAATGAAATAGGTCTTCTTGGGCTGGCTGCCTGCAAATAACGTTACTATGAAACACAGGTAACAAGCTGGCCTAGCTTTACTAGCAGCAAGCATTCACCAAAGTCACACAGTAACACAAACTAACTAACTAATAAATCAGTGGTAGACCATCAACTCCAAGGTAAAATTCGTGTTGCTCTTAGATGCAGATTGTTAAAATTGTGCAAAGGAACTATCACAGCTATGAACAAATCAGATCACATGATATAAGCGACTTTTTTTTACAACAGCTAAATTTAGCTTATCTCTAATATATTTACAACAAACTGAATTACAGAAATAATATCTCTGAGGTTATGTAGGTTTCACCCTTACAAAGTTTGTCTGAAAGAAAGTACTGAGTTTATTATCAGCCACGTCAGCGATGCAGGTATTGTTGTCACCCTGTGAGTGTGTGTCTGTGTCATCATGGCAACATGTGGTCCTGGAGACACCTACTGTAGCAGGAACTAACAAAGAGGTGGTTCTGGTTATTTTGCTAGGTGTTAATATGTGTCTCTCTCACTAAGATAGCATCCGAGCAGTACAAGATATAGTCATAAAATATTACAGGTCAAAATGAAGGCCAAGTTTAAAAAATGGATGTGGTCCGAGCAAGGGGGCCAGAAATAGGGGGGTCGAAAGTTGGGAAGGGGCCGTGCAAGTTACAGTCACAAAACTTGATTCATTAATGTAACTTTTATTGGCTGATAATCGGGCTCTAGTTGCTGCCCTATTTAGATGATTTTTCACCTCTCAGAAAGATTCTTGCAACTTCAGCAGACATTGAAACTTTATAAATAAGTCATATTACCGATACTTACAATACTGATAAGATCAACATTCTTTGTTGTTTCGCCTGTTGAACAAAGTTATTTAAAATCTTTAAAAATACCACAACAATTTACCCAAGCCAACATTTCTGGCGCAGTGTTATTTTTTCAAATCTGGAGATAAGAATGAAAACAGAAAAAGTGTTATGGCGATTTCCAGCCAGGCTAACAGGTGCTGGCTACGTTTGTGTATGTAGTTACCTTAAACACGTGTATGTGTGTGCATGTGTGCATGTGCACATACATATGGGCACTTACTACCTTAAGTCAACACCTAGAAGAGTCAGTCTTGGCTGAACGTGCCCAGGCAGAAAAAACACAAAAGCCACAGTTTCTACATCAGCCTGAACTTGCAGGTTGTGTGGTCTTGTGTCTCCTAGATCACATCTTACCCCCCTACTCCTTCTCCTCCTTTCTCCCTCTTCTCTGAACCTCCCCTATTCCCACTGGTCACTTACTCAAAACGAATGCCAATCATTCCGCCCAGCTGTTGGCTCAAAACAAAGCCTCCTGTAGACAAAACCACGGCTGCGGACGTAACCTACACAAGACAATGACAGACATGAACATGTGTCCTGGAACAGTTTAGCTTCCATGAAGACAAAACTACCATGTTCACCTGAGAATAATCCGTACATATTTTTAAAACAATCGAACATTGAGGTTTTTTTTGAAAATTTAACTTGCCTGTGCTGATCTCCTTTTCTCTCTTTCACTTTTCCTCCTGTCTTCCAAGTGTTTAAAATGCTCCTTTTTTTTTTGGGGGGGGGGGGTGCTTTTCTCAGAAATGTTGGATGAACTTCAGACCACCCTGCCCTAGTCCCATCTGGTGTATCACAGCCCAAGTCATGCCAGAGGTTGTAGGAATTTGAGTGTGTGGTGTTTTCCCTCTGGCCCACTCTAACTATAGCTGACAATGTGCTCCACAGCTTAAACTTGAATAATTGAAGAAACCATGAATCGGTGTCAAATGACTCTCTTGTACAGGGAGTCTCCAGGCTATTGTCCACCTCCAAGAAGTTTAGAAGAGACAAAATCCAGCACTGAACACTGAGAACATTTTCTCCCCAACAGCCATATGGACACCGTTCATTCCCCAAGTCATTAAAACCAGAAATAGGGGAAAGAGTAAACGATTATGTTTGAGGCTAAGATAAGATTAGTCACTGGTTGAAAGCACTGGGTGTTGTGACTACTCCTAACAAGCTGTGGCTGACACAGTACAGTAACATGACAAAGCGACTCTGAAAACAAAGTGGTACTGGCCTGGGACTTAGTAAGTCATTATAAGTTGAGTAATGAGCCTTTCTGCGTAGCGGGGATGTCATGCAACGTCTAGAAGCAGTGCTATTCACAATGTGAGGGGAGAAAGGTCGCTATCTTGTATGACTTAACAGGATATGACCCAATGTTATGTCATCTGCTGTCCTTTTCTGGTCATTTACAACCCACATAGGCAGTGTCAGACTACTCCCACTAATTGACAGGTCCAGTCAAGTTCCCGTGCACGTACTCTCTTGATATTTTAGATGTGAATGACACGATGTATTAGACTTAAACGTAGTTATTCCAAACAAAGGTGCACCAGAATTTTTTTTAAAAAGGGGGAAAAGTTACTGTTCAGCCTGATTTTTTAATCCCCAACCGTGAATGCGAGCACTAGTAGCTGAGCAGCAGGACTACAGGACCTGGGTTTGGGAATGGGAGTGTGGGGCATGGTAAGAGGTTTAACTGCTATGTGAGAACTCAAGGCTTCTAAGGTCAGCAGCTCAGTTATAGTCACTGTGTGACTGGCACAGATTGGGCGCGCAACAGTGTCCGCATGACTCCCCTGTTCTAGCCTACACCATGGCACAGAGCAGCCCTGTACCAGCGCACCGACGCACCAAACACGTTCAGGCACTCATACTGTACTCGGCTCTCACCGGTTCGCACATGCAGACACAAGACCCAGACTATGGTAATTTGGTGGAGAGCACAACAGTTTGACTATAAACTACAAAGCAGATTTTTAAATTTCTGTGCAGAGACTGGAAATGTTAAGATTGTCCATTCCTGTTACACTGGGCAAAAGTGCTCATGTGAATAAACCGAGCATGCAAAGTCAAACCACAAAATTCAAAACAAAACAGTCGGTGTTTTGAACCGCTCATGCCTCAGTAACTACAAGTGGCTGTGTTCATTAACGGTTATTTACTCTTACTACTGAAAGATTTTTTTTTTTCCTGAAAGGCCTACAAAACTCAAATGCAATCCAACATGCAATTGTTTTTAATCAAGCTCAAACACTTGTTGTGACAGTCATTTCCAAGTTAAAGATGGAAAGTATTAATTTGCCTCACCTGACAAATATTCCCCAGTAGCATGAGTCTCTGTGCATGTACACACAGCTCATTTATCGCCTGGAGTGAAAAAGTTTGACTCCTGACAGCTGACTGATGATTAAAGCAGCAGCAACCAGTTGAAAGTCATGCAAATGGGCCATTTTAAACGTGAGACAAAACTACTAATAATCGTAGCGCACATCGCCGGGCATGCCTCAGCCCATTCGTGTCAGTGTACATCTCATTGTGTCCATTCTTAAACTAATGCTCAGGCTTTATGGATAAATGTGCCTTTTGGGTGCAAACCTTAGTCTATGTAATAACACCCTTTTGGCAAACACACACATTTGAGTGGAGTATCTGAGTGCATGTCGGGTCAGGCTTCTATAGGACTGTGTTTATGCAAGATGATCGTCCTGATAAAGTGCACACAAGAGTCAAACCCCGCAGCTTTGAAAAAGTAGGGTCGATTTTTTTCATCCTTTATGCAATTATTTATCATTGCAAACAGGTGCATGAGATTAAAAGATAAGATTTTCTGTTAGAAGCTGCAGAACGCCATTTTAAATTGTGCCCCAAAGAAAAATCAGATGTTATACATAAGAAATGCACACATATTGTCTAGAAAGGGAAGCCTTAAGTGAGGATTTGTCAATCTGCAAACCTTGGTATGTTTGGGAAGTACCATGTCTCTTCCATCCCGGCAAACCAGGCAGAGAAAACACCTGTGGTCAAGCATGGAAAAACACAGGACATAGCGGTCGCACTAACTAGCATCATCTCATCAGTGAATGACCACTAAAAGTATCTTGAGTCTATATTAGTTTTCCTGTTTTGCAAATTGCCCATGTCTCCAGCTCCATCTGCAAAGATCATCATGCATTACCAATAAGAGTTTCCTTCAACGGGAGTTTTCTTCCCATATCTTCTGACTGTCCACCAATGAAGTGCACAGCTGACTTGGTGGGACAGTCCTGTTAAAATCAAATACGTCTTAGCTGTGGTCTCTCCTCGGCATGCTGATTACACCAGAACTGTAAATCCTTAGGATGTGAGCAGCCAAACACATTTTAAAAGCCTTTCCAAACCATGTAATCTTCAAGAATATTCAGAACAACCATGTTATTATACAGTATGAGCCCCATAACATCAGACACCACAGAAGCCTCTATAACAAAGGTGTGTACTGCGCATTTTTTGATGATTCAACCTGTAAAATAAGCAGCAACTATTTGTATTACTTAGTTTAGAGATATTCTCTACAGAGAGGGGAATTTTTGCTTTGTAAGCTTAAGTTGAGAGACACATGTCATGCAGCTTGACCACAACTGAGCATACGTAGAACTATTTTCTTTTCCTGAATTATTTTTACACAGACTTGGCTGCCTTTACATTTGATGTTTTCACATTTCATTTCCCACTCTCCTACTGTTACACAAAAAGGTTACAAAGTGCTGATTGAGGACCATGCTGCGCTCTCAGAAGGTGCTGCACCACCCTGTGGCATCCACATGCATAGCACAGGGACGTTACAGAGCAGAGCACTCAAAAGCAAAGCACAGCTTAGCTCAAATCCGGATATATCAAACAGAAATATAAAGAAAACAAAGTTCTCTCTTTTCAGAGGCCATGCGGTCTGTTATCTAAGCCTCCAGGTTTGCGTGATCTCACCACACTACACGGTCACAGCACCAGTGCTGAGAGAATCCTATCTCCTTGGCTCACAGTAAAGTGATACACTTTGAGGTGTGGCTGTAGCCACAGGATATCCTATGAAGTTGGGAAATCCCTCTATCGACGGTGCTCCCCGCCCTGCTGCACGTCAGGGCTAATCAGTCCTTAAGGCCTGGTAATGAGATGCCCGCCACCACTGTCTGCCAGGCATCGCCAGTCTGAGCCCACACTAACTCTGCTGCTACTAATGAGTGGTAATCACCCAGCAGCTCCCCACAAACCACTGCAGGGATGCCGGCACGCACATGAGGCAGAAGATGGGAGGGGAGAAAGAGGAGGGAACCAAAAGAAATGTTTACATGGAGCTGCTTAAAAAAATAGAAATGTTGCTCATTTAAACTTTAAAACGCACTGCTCTTTGATACACACCAGGAACTAATTCAGCACAGTGATAAAAAACCTTTTACAGCTGCAAACTGAAAAATCCCTCCTCCTCCTTAAATTTACACACATCCCATTTGTTATCCTGTTGTTTTTGGCATCATGCCTCACTTAATGGAGCGCTGAAAACAATAATACCATCTGAAAGGGCATCAGCTCTGCCTCAGAAACAAACTGACGATAGAGTGTTTAAGGATATCACAGTAATTAAATAGCAAGCAATAGCAACCACTATATTTGCTTCTTCCGGATGTTGCGGTGCCTCTGTGATTGTGACCGTGGGCGGCCTTCCTGTATATGTCGCACATGAACTAAATAAAAACAAACTCTTGACTCAGTGTTAAGGGCTCGCATTCTGCACAGTTTACAAGACCACAGAATGACATGCCTCTTTACCAAAACTCAAATTTAAAGCAACACAGTCGTCTCTGAGCCCCGACAGGGTCAACTGAGCAAACAAATCCCTTCCTTCTCTGACAGTTTACACAATATCTCACCAAGGTGCTGTAAACTATCAAGTCAAGTAACGAAAGCCCAGTGACCGTCTCCATTTCAATTTCTAATGATAACGGATTTAGCAGAACTAGCACCTGCCACAACAGGCTGAAGGAAAGAAAATGAGCGTTCACATTCTTGTGGCAAAGGATGACAATTTAAGCGGGTGCTCGACTACACCAGGAATCCCACCCCACCCTCGACTGTGCAGACTATGGGCAGGAGAGATTGTGTTTATGTTACACTTACGCTCCACCGCACTCTGGAAATTGGGTATGCAACATTGACCCTCTATTTTGAGTAAATCAGTACTCAAGAGGCCCTTGGATGCCTCGTGCTCGTGGAATATTTATTTGAACAGGTTTGTGTTAGTGTGTCCCACAGTCAGAGCTGAGCAGGAGCGTCACCGGTGTCGAGTTTCTGGGAAGTTGGCCGCAGGGCAGTCACATTTTGTATCTGTGTCACCTGTGCAGGCTCTCTCAGTATGTTTCATGTTCCTCAGCTGCAGGGCTAAATCATTCACTGACACTCATTCATATTCCCTTGTCACTGAGCCGCAGGATAATAAATCTGGAGTATTGTAATACCACATGTCTCTGTGCACTACACAGGTCACTGATTAAAAAAAAGCAGACTGACAGAGAGAATTGAAAACAAGTGCTAACTGAATAAGTAAATATGCATTACCATTAGGACCATTAAGGCTGACGTTAGTGCCAATATGGCACGTCAGCCTTAATGCATACTGCCTGCCAAGGGTGACACTCATGCTACAGGGAGGGAGACAGAAAGAGAGAGCAGGGTTACATTTGTCCTTCTAATGCAACTTTGGAGCTGAAACCAAAGACAGAAAAAGTATTTGATATGTGCATGAGCATTACAGATGATGACGTTTTCCTGAGAAGGGCTGAGATATTTCCATCATACAGAGCTATTACAGGTGCCCTACAGAATGTTTACATCACTCACATAAGTGCCAATACTTCAGTGCAACAACATTAAATCGCTGTTGCTTTTAGACTTAAAAAAAACTTTTTTTAACATTATTATACCAACATACTGTATTTAGGATAGCTTACACATCCAGGAGAAGCTAAAACCCACTCCAACAGGTCGACAGGTCTAACACAACGAATCTAACGGCCCTTAGGGGACACTTCCTGTGCTCTCTTGCAGATTCTCAACAGTTCCCAGATCAACTAACACTCCTGGAAACTGCACAACACCCATACCTACCATAAATTTGACTCTGCTGGAAAGCCTTCAAGTGTCATCACTCCACACTCTACAGCCATTTGTCTGTGAGCACGTCTGCATCGTTTGCAGCCAAAGGACTAACAACACCCACTAACAACACCCATCAACACAGATATTTGTAGATACTACGGAAAAGCACGGAGATCTTGCTTCTGTTTACTAGGATGTGACACTTTGGCACATTTTGTTCTGTCAGTTTCCAAAAATTAGGTGTTTAGATTTTTTTTTTTAAACTCTTCAGTTCCAGGTGAAACATGGCTGCTCTCCCCACCTGACATGCTGACCTCATTTGAATGACCTTGGCTTCCCTGCATGGTAAAAAAAAAAAAAACTGCACTTCATATGAGCAGGCTGGCAAACTGGAATTCAGTGCATTTAGGCACTCTGAAGTGAAGGTCATATGGACTACACCTAAAAAATCCAAGGCGTTCCCTGGGAATGACTTACATTGAAATATACACCCTTGTACTCCTTCTAAATTAAACATTATTGTGTATATGACATGATTTATGAAACGCTAAATTTTCCAGATTCATTTCCTAGCACTTGTTCCAAGTGTTGTAGTTTTTCAGTTGATGGAGGCAGCAGTGAGAAAAAAAAAAAAAAAAAAAAAACCTGCCTGAGTTGTGTGATGTTTATGCTGGATGGGGGGATTTTCTGTGCAAGCTGAGCAGACGTTTCGGCCACCAGTTCAGTCAGTCAGATTGCTTTATTGTTACCAGCTGTGGAGTCTGGGGGCATATACGCTCACCTTTCGCTCGGCTGCTGTTTTCAGAGTCGACTAAGGATATGATTTTACAAGTGTTTCAGCTAAAATAATCACTCGACCACTACCTGCCATTCAAACGTACCAGGGGGTTACTTCACAGTGGGCGCTGGTTCAATTGTCAGGGGAAAGAATGGGGTGAACATTACTCCAAGGCTGCGTATACGGGTTGGTATTATAATAGAACATATGCTCTGTTTAGGGCTTGCTAAAGATGACAATGCTTGTCAAAATTGTAACTGTCAGCAGCTTCAGTGAGGCCAAACCATGTGCTGACATTCTGCTGTTCCAGCCACCAGCTGCGAGGCCACTGAGCGCTGCGCAACCGCCGCCAAATGACACCCAACCCACCCGCAGATATTAATGCAAACAAAATAACTCATAAAACATATCTTAAAGTTGATTAGATTGTGGGTTTTTTTCTGTGTGTGTGTGTGTGTGTTCCAGGCACGCTTCATAAACTTGCGTTATAGTGAGTTTAACTGAGAGGAAAGAAGTTATTACCTGATTTTGTATTTCAGGAACCAATCAAATCAATGAAAGCCGCATCATGGATTCTGTATGTCTGTCAGTCCTTACCCGAAATATGCTGCGGTTGGTCCAGGCAAGTTGAGAAGATACACTATAACTGTGAACGATAACCATCCCAGGAGTAGGTGTCCATCCAGCATTTTGCTGCGGCTCCAGGGCAGATCATTTCGTTTCTCCTGAGTAGCTGTGTAAAATCCCTTGTTGAACGTTCAGCACTTCTTATACAGAGAGGAGCTGCGCTGCGCTCCTCCCATCAGCAGAGAGAGAAAGAGAGCGAGAGTGGGAGAGAGAGAGGAGAGAGAGTAATATGGCAAAACATACAGAGAGCTGAGCTGATTCACAATTCACCCTCAGGTTTCAGACAAAGAAGTCTTCTTGGCTGTCTTCATTTATGATCGGTAGGACAGTTTCTCCTCTGTTTTTAAGCACCATACACTCAGTGTTTTGTGCAGACTGGGGTCAGAATGAGCTGGACTGGTATATGATCAAATACTTGTTTACCATCAGTCAGTGACAGTTTATTTCCAGCATGGCAAGCCCTGGATTTGTATAATTTAGCACAAAGCATACAGTCCATGTTCTGTGCTGTATATGAAGACCATGTTGTGCATACAAAATGTGACTTTGCATTTTAAACGTTAGTTCATTTTTGTGCAGCAGTGGGAAGTAACTTACCATGTTTACTCAAGCATTTCATTTAAGTACACTTTGACATATATGACAAAACTCACCACAAAGCCAAAAGCATCTGCAGAGGAAGACCGTGTGACACGATTGAGAGCTCCAGAACAAATACAGGGGCAACTTTAACACAAGTTTGTGCAAATTGTTTTGTCACGCCTGCTATTTCCATGCTCAAGAATTAACTTACAACATGATGTTTTGGCATATTTAGTAGGGTATTGAGTTATCTCCATATCATGCTTCATACTTCGACTCCACAAAGACAAATATTGTCCTTTTTCGATTTTCTCTGACAGCTAGGGTTACAAAACACGTAAAACATGATATGCATACAAAATATGATGCATTGTGTTATACAATAAACTGCCCTACTGGAGGAAAAAGTTAAAATTAGCTCGTATGCACTCACGGGGCATTTTGCTGCAGTTTTACATTATAGCATTGGTAATTTTACTTATGTAGATGATCTCATTACTTTTTTCCACCACTGCTACATTATAGAAAGTTTTATAGTCTAAACTGCCTTGTTTTGTTGGAGACTTTGCATTATAAACTAGTTCCCCATAGATTGTCACGCCTGTTTTGATATAATCAGTTTGTTTCCATTTTGGGTTAAAGATTGTCTGTTGAAGTTAAATATCAGTCTGGTCTTGCCTTTTGTGAGGCACAACCGTCACTTCTGGTAAAGAGTTCATCCGCAGTTCACAATTAAGAAAGCAAATTTATCCACAAATATAACTGTAGGTGATTTTGCAATAGAAACCTTTAAAATATCATATTGAGCACTATTAATCAATTGGCAAATTATCAATCATTCTGGCAAGTAATCTGAACCCTTTGGCAAGCCTGCTCTTGAAAAATATTTACTCTTCCTACGCATTTAATTGCGTAAGATTTGGAGATTACCAAAACATTTGGTTATTGTCACAGCAAAGATTCTCTAACATGCAAACACTATTGACTCACTTCTATGAGAAAGTTACATGATTGTAAAAGACATACATGAACATATCATATAAGCTTGAAATAATGGATAATTTCACAAATAAAGTTAGAAAAAACGAAGGTTCATATTACCATTTTACGGTATTATTTCAAAACACATTTCACTGCATGAAAGCAATATTTACAGGTTTATTCTCAAGCATTCCAGTCATAATAAGATGCAGTATTACAGATTTGTTGACTAAGTTGACCTCTTAATTTGTAAATAATATCCACCTACTGTTTGCCAGCAGAGAATGTCTTTAGTCAGGGACAACCCTACTTAACTCCTGTGTAAACACCTTTCACTGGCTAAGCTACCACCTGACATCTTTTGTGTCCACACACACCTTGATTTCTGGCAGAGAGAGAGAGAGAGAGAGAGAGAGAGAGAGAGAGAGAGAGAGATATCAGAACTTGGGAAGGGTCCAGGTTTTCTCAGCTTCACCTGGGGAGCGCCCCTGCCAGGAGCCAGGATGGAATCTATTCATTCCCAATCTCAAACAATATCCAGCCCGTTTACCGCAGATCACAAACAGCCGCAGATGGGCCAAGTAGAGCCAGGTTTCTACTTACTGTGTAAACAAAATAGCACCTCAAATAAGAGATTAAAGCTTTTAATAATTCACAGTTGCGTGTTTCACATGATACTGGATCTCTTATGATCGTTCCCATCAACAGATTTATGAGTATGAGTGAACATGACAGTTTGACTTGGTGCATTATGGAATGTTGTTGTAAAGCAAATAATTTAGCGTATTGGCTTTCTTCTTGATTTCTTTCTTTCATTCTTGATACCGCTGTCCTATCTGTCTGTTGAATATAAGGAGACAGGCCACCACCCAGTTAGCTTAACTTAAAGACTCGAAACAGGTGTAAACAGCTAGTCTGGCTCCATCAAATTGTTTTAAAAAAAACCTGCCTATCAAAGCTTAAAACTTAAACTTTGGGTTTTGGCAGGGGGTTATATTGTATGTGGGACTATTTCTTAGCCAGGTGCAGTAACTGTCTTGTCGTCCAGTGAAGTATTTTGTACAATAGGTAGGCAGATATTGTTAATTTCAGTCTTTATGCTGAGCTGAAAAACATACTTTGTCACCATGTTATGAATGAAGAGGGCAAGACTGATTTCTGAAACCTTCAGAGAACCAAACATGTGCACCTCAAGCCCTACAATCCTTCCAGCAAAAAGAGCCAGGCTGGCGTATCTATCTTCTCATCTAACTGTCTAATCTAAATTAATATTACCCAAAACCTAAACTATTTATTTTTAATTTAAATTAATGTAACGTTTAATTAAATTCCAACAACTGCTTTCACACATGATGATATATAGGTACTTGTATAACAGGATTAGTCAAAGCAGCCACAGCTAAGGTTGTAAGTCTTGTGAATTTGCTGTTTGCATGATTTCACTTTCAACTCATGCTTAATATCATCCACACAATTCACACAGGTGAGCACATGAAAGCACAGGAATGCACTTTTTTTTAACATTATAAGCTTGTCAGTCATTCCTAAAGGGCAGTTATTCAAAAGCCTATAGGCCCCCAGTAAGGGCTGTGCTTCTTAATAACACCTGGTTTTAAGGAGATCAGCGGGAGGCTTTGTCAGTACATGACAAGAATGGACACTAATCCCGAGCAATACCCACTGGTCCTGCATGTCTCTTGAGTGGGATAATTGATTCCCACACCCTTCTTAAAACACACTCGCCCCCTCTTCTTAGACTCAGCCACCAAGAAAACAGAGCTTGTTTCATTCTGGTGCAGAGGGAACGCGGCCATGAGGACAAAAGCGTGTTTTTTGTTTTGTTTTTAACCAGTGCTCCTATGAGGGTTGAACTGAGGGCTGTCATAAGTGTTGTAGGTGGTAGCAGAAATTTGTTCGGTAATGGACACTAATCCCTTCAGGCTGTCAGGATATATTTTTCCCCTCCACTGCTGTTGAAGATACTACTTTACCCTCCTCTACTTCTCTCTCAGAAGCTAACATGCATATATAAATAACTAAAATGCATTTCAGATATGATATTATGGATCCTTCTGAAAATAGTCGTATTAGATATCCATGAGAAAGTCACCCTTACGCCTAGAAGAAGTCAACTTTGTTTCAGCTCCAAGTGTGACTAGAATACTCAGTTCAGATTAGAGTGTTAGCTTGCAGTGTTACATTTCTTTTGCAATTACAATGAGGTTCCTCTGGGCATTGAGGTTAGTCTGTGCACCAGCTATTCAAATGAGATGGAATGTGCTGTGGGACGTTGATGGAGTTTGAGGTATTTCCTCGAAAGAAACTCCCTCAAAAAATGCATTAAACAAGTATAAGTATACATTAAGTATACATGTTTGAAAACACTGTGTTCAAGGCAGCTGCCGCATGTCCATATAAATTAGGCAAATAAGAGATCTAGAAAGATGCAGGTAATTAATATAATGCAGGACAGATATGACAGTAGAAAGGTATGCAATATGCACAGTTAACATATAAATATGGTATTGTATCCTACATTAAAAGAAAACTGAGTATAGAGCAAAGATTAAATTCCCTCTCTCTCTCATTAGAGTCTTATGTATTAGCCTTGGTCTGACCTTGTCTTGATATCACATCCCTGGAGAGGAATGTAAATCGTATCCGTCCAATCCCAACCTAGTTACCACCAAACTCCTCGTTCTCACCACCCCTACTCCACTGCAGGGCCACATGATCTTTTCCATGTACCAGACATAATTTGTGGCTTAGGTTTGGAGGCTGACGGTGCGTCTGCGCCACTCTGCTGTTTCAGGCGTCGGGTGCACCATGTGTGCAGTAGTTCTCAGAATTCAGGAAAAGTCCGTCCTCAGGGGCTGGAGAGGTAGCTGTTGTTTTTTGAAACCTCAATGAAAGCGCTGTCAACCCCCCTGTGTCGGTTTGACTGCATCCCTTAGAGAAACCAAATCAGATATTGCTAATGAATTCAAAATTGGCCGTGAATTCCAAACAGAATAAGTAACTTAAAGACAAGATACCACTGAAAGGTGTTCTAGGGGATTTACCATCTGTTGAGGAACCCAAACAGTAGCTGCAGTTTAAAGAAGGAGCACATTGCTATCAAAAAACAGCATAGTGGAACTTAATCCAAGTGCTTCATTTGCGACATGTAACCTATGGTCCATGCACATTTTCTAGTGATGTGTTATGACACACTTGAGCCAAATTGTATATGTGCATGTGGCGGCTTGTCCATTCTTGAAAGTGTTTAAGCGGGCACATCTAAGCTGCTGCTGTTGCTGTGTAACTGTAGGACGAAACGTGAAATACCTTTAATGCAAAGTGAAATGTTTGGTTGTATTAAACATGATCTTAAGATAAAGTATCTTTCCAAAGATATCTTTTGAATTATTTTGTTACCGTTTTCATGATGTTGACACCCAAAAGCTTTGCCCATTCAAGCGTCAATTACATTTTCTGTCTTGCAAACAATGACATTAATATATGACGTTAATATCAAACCGCAGTCTAATAGCTTTTTCATTGCAAAAGCCGCATGATACAATCCACTCTTTGGTTTCCCAGCAACCTGTGAAACACCCTGCTTGAATGGTGTTTACAGAATCGCACTTTTCTATTTGCCTTTGAACAAACCAAGCCATTCATCCAGGTTCACTTCGTCTCACTGGAGAAAGCATCTACAATGACACAACAGAGTCTCAAGAGTAAAGGTAGTGGCATGTGGAGAGCTCAAGCCAGGAAAGTACAGGTTGCTGTATGAAGACAGACGACATGGTAGACGTATAGTGAATGGGTCATGCTCTTGACCAGCAGGTGGTGTTGATGGAATGGTAGGATCTGCTTTATTTAGCGTTAATGAAACAAGACTGAGTCCAGCTGAGCAGCTGCAGTCTGTGCAGCCTCCCCTCTCGGCTGATTGAGACCTCAGATGACCTAGAGGAAAGTTTCATTGGGTGGAAAAGACCAGAGAAGAAGAATAGACAAGAAAGAAGGTGGAGTTGATATCAGCAGTTGATAGAAAACACTGCACCCTGATGTGACACACAGGGCTGTTCCAGTAATTGAAGCTACACTGTCTCTTCTCGTTCTCTGGTCTCTGGAGCTTCAGCCCACTTGCTTAATATGTGACTTCAGCGCTAACACAACTATCTGAGTCCCTCTGAGGAAAAACCTTGTGAACAAAGGCTCCCACAACAGTTTAAGACTTCAGTTCTAGACTAAATACGACTTAACAGGTTCAACATGCTGATGACCAGCATGATTTTAGGCCTTCATGTACACCTATTTGCTTCTCAAGTATTATTTATGACTCCATCTTTAAATTAAAGGATTAAAACTGAACTAGAAATCAGTTTTATTGCTTTTAGATCTCACGTTAATGTCAACTGAAGGTCCTAAGTACTGGGTAGGTACAGTATATTGGATACTGTTTTATGTTGGTTTTATTCCTATCTCTGTGAGAAAAAAACATGTGTGTAGCTATAAAGGGGACTACTAATCATCAATTACATTCATGGAGTACCACAGGGATCCGTCCTTGGCCCTGTATTGTTCTCTTTCTACCTTATACCTCTATTTTGATATTAATTATTTTAGAACTTATATCAGTTCAACTCTGATAAATCCAGTTATTATCAAAATTTGCAGAAATTGCAGGGTCATGTTTCATAACAGGTGTAATTTTGATCATCCTTCCCGTTTTTCCTAAATTAAATATTTTTTTACCTGCAAAGCACTTTAATTTATACTTTTCATATAACCCAACATAAATGACTGCAATTCTCTATGGCAGCCAAACCTATCAAAGCTTTACTCTTAAGATTAAGATTGTGAGCATGAGTGTTGTCTCAACCACTCATTTAATTTAATTTGCCAACCATCTGTAGTTGAATTGAATATCTATCTATCTTTATGCTCTGCTAACATGCAGTACAATGAAGGACATGTGTAGGTGTGTTCTCAGCTCAAAAGCAACTAATATGACCTCAAAGGTTATGAAGACTGTTTACATTAAGATTTGAAAGTTGTCCCCCTGATTTGTCTTATCAGAAGCCTTTTTACACCCTGTAATACCAAGAGGCAAGCAGTCGAGATAGGGATGTCAACGCCTGGGGTAATGCCCATCCTGAAGATAAAGTCAAAGCAGGGACAGACCCTTTGCTTTGTTTCCCATGTCTGGAGACCAACGGACGAGCACAAGGGGAAAGTGATGAGTTGTTTCCAGGTGTGAGCTCGTGGGGTGTGTCACAATTTATTGAGGCCCAGCTCTTCTAACTTTCCTTTTGGAAGGGTGGTAGCTCAAACAGAATTGAGAGTTGTTGTTTACATGTCCTATTGGTCTGCTATAATTAATCTTTTATGTCTCTTACTGAACATCTGAGTTTGTTTTTGATGATCATCTACAGAAAAAAAAGAGCATTTAGAAACATATTAGATCAGATTAGATTTGTAAGTTTTGAGACTTTAGTTGTCACAATGCTTAGCCTTTATGTTTATTTCATGTTGGCTTGAAAAAAACAGCATTAAAAACTAAAACATTAACTCAACACAGCCCTTTTTTGGATAATCTAACACAGAACCAGTCTGTCAGAGTCAGTGAGACTTAATACTCTAACAGATACTGTATTCATTTTAAAATATTGGATCGATATCAAACACAAACACATTTCCCCAGGGAATATAAAACTAAATTGTGTCTATTACTTTTTGCATTTGGTATGTTATTTTGAGATTGTGCTTTTTTTTTTTTTTTTTATTCTTCTGTAGTGACAATGCTGACATCTAGTGGAGGTGTCACATTTGTACACAACAAAGATCATAAATTGTTATGTGCATAAGCTGTGGTTAAATCCAATTATTCTTCGTATGTTGTATCTTATAGACACTTGAATGCACAAATGAGACTACTTCATGGCACTTAAATTAAAATATTCATGGAAAAGTCAGTGAAGTAATGAAAATGCCATTAGTTCAATATTTGTTTATTGCATGATGTCGGTGTAGCTGTGTTCTGTCAAGCTGAGGGAGTCTGACTGAGGCCGGTGATGCAGAGCTATGACAAGACTCACTTGTCGGACATGACCCGCTGCTAATGGCACTTTGCTAAATGACATCATCACTGCAGTGAGGTCACCATGGCCACACAGAGGTACCATGATGTCCTTCAGTTTGCTCTGGGGGAAAACCTGAACGGATGGACTCAGAGACAGCGTGGTGAGAAATGTGTTGATGGAGATGAAATAAACGTAAACCAGGCTACAGTTTGATGAATAGTGTATTCGCTGTGTGACTTCTTTATATAAAACTATAACTTGATTAATTTTTATGGTAGAAGTTAAACATGTTTTATACACATTTTAGCACTTGTTAAATATCTTGTTGACCTAACTGATCCACAGTCAGTAGCCATACGCTGAACAAGCATTACATTTTTCACATGCATTTAACACCCCTACCTTGCCTCTGTGCCAGCGCTGACAGCTTCTGGGGAGAGAAAAAAGGCCCAGTACATAGCTGCACTATAACTTCCAGATTTCCTACTTTGCAGCTGCTCCAAACCCTCCAGCTCCTCTGTGCAGCTCTCCAGTTATTCTCTATGTTTGGACGTTTGGTGGCAATGTCTGAATTAGTCAACATAATAACACAAATGTTTGCTTGATCATGATAATTAATTGCTATAGCTGTTCAAGGATTTTGGTGAAATAAATCATTATCAAAGTAATATTAATCAAAACGTCCTGCACGACGACATCCTAGTGGATGTAAGCAGTGGTGAAGTGTTTAGGCCTTATGCCTGAATAAAAGGAGGCACATCACAGTGTAAAAAAAGAACTCCATTACAAAAGTACCAGTCCATTACAAAATTACTCATTATTTCCTGGGAGAGTTATGTCATTATATATTGGATTTGTGTTGTTATTATTATTGCATAAACCTGTAAGCATTTTAATATTGTAGCTGATGTGAAAGGCCTAATTTGAGGTGCTTTATATAATCTGCATCATATTTTATAAGCGGTAATAGGTTTTCAATGTAAAATCTGCAAAGTGGCATGAGCTGTCAAATGAATGTAGACAAGCACAAAATGTCCCAATGAAAGGAAGTTGAAGTATTACCTATACAATAGAATTACTCGAGCAACTCAAGTAAATGTACCCAGTAAGGTCCACCACTGGATGTGAAAAGCAGACATATGATATGCCTCGGTCCCATGAATCACTGCAATGAGTCTTTTAATTCAAAGTCTTTTTCACGTCTAAGAAAGTTGCAGTGCACAATAAGCTCCACAAGATGACGCTGACATCTTTAAGCTGCAGGACGTGCGTATCATGTGTTGCCTGCTGCATGCGACTCATTAAAGTTTAGAATGTGAACACTCTTTTGGAAATAAGAGAACAAGGGCAGGGTTTTTTTCAATGCATGTTGTATAAACATCTAGATGACGGTATAGTATTAGCTTTAACAGGTAACCCAAAACCTCACCGAAAAGTTGAAACCGATCAAATAAAACAAACTATTAGATTTGTTTTTCTTTTTCTTTTAAGGGCGTCCAATTCGTTTCGTTTTTGATATTACAGAAAATTGGTTACAGTTGCCACAGCTATAAATACACAGTCCACCACTGGGCTGATTGAGACAGCTGTTATGAACTACTAAACGAATCCGTGTCTTGCTGCAAAATGCTTCTGCTGAATGCCTTTAACAGCTTCATTAATATGCACATTTAATTTCACTGCACATTAACTGTTTATGCATCTGTGTGTAAAATGCATCCCTTGGGATAACATGTTTTATTTTTTGAATCCCTCCAAGCCACACACTTGCACTCAAGTCTTACCGAACATATGTTTGATATAATTTTATAAAGTAAAATAAACTATATTAGTAATAGTGTTATTATTATTCGATATTCAATTAAACAACAACACTTGTGAAAATGTTCCGCTCCCAAAAAAGGGAGAGAACTGGTTAAATTCCTTGCGTTAAATTTAGAAAGTATCTTTTTGTTCCCTATATACAGCCCATTAGTCACTGATGTTGCACAACTTTTCTTTTTTTTTTATCGCATCAGTGCCTGTTATTGGAGACACCTCCTATTAAATCAGCTATCAACAGCCACTTGACATTGAGAAAGGGAAACAGACAGTCTATTTAAACTCAGTGATGCGGCCAATTTTATCGATTTTTTTTCCTTTTCGTTGGAATAAACAGCCTAGCAGCTCATCATGCGAGCAGCTTTAAAGTTAGGCTCTTCAAGCGGCGCACAGCACAGTTATAACAATGTAGGAAATGCTATTGTGCTTAATTAATGCTCAAAGTACGCACCTCAGCGCGCGTCTATGATGACATGAACGTTAACGTCACTTTTATTTGTGCCATTTTGCAAAATCAGAGCCTAACTTAAAGGAACATCCCGAGTAATGACAGCAAGACAAATGTTTTATTTCACATATTAAAGAATACATACATGTAATAGATAGCCAAGTCGTTCGTGTTATCTTTGGAAAAACAATCACGTAGCAATTTATCCAATTTAGTTTTATTCAGTTCACTGTGAATCTGTCAGTCCGGAGGGGAAAACAACTTCCCAACTTCTAATTTTACATTCAGGCACAGATAAAGGACTGGAGACCTTAATAATGGTCTCAAGCAATTCACACATATTTATTTCTGCATTTTAGAAGCTTCAAGCCAGGGAGTGAAATCCGGACAGGTTGTTATAGCTACGCAATCCACAGGGGTTCCGATGTCTATTTAAAACCCCTCAGACCCTCCCTCTCTCCTTTAAACAACATTATATATCACACACACACTGCATGCTAATGCGACCAATTCTCAATGAGCACTAAAACACATCTTAAAATTAGCTCATTCTGTTGTCTGAGTTCAAACTGCCTGACTAGGCAACAGAGGGAACATATCATCAGAATTCCCCCTTTGGCAATACCTGCTGATTGGGTCCTAAAAAAAAAAGCAAGCAGCTTTTAACTTTTAATATTTTGCTCCCGAGTTCTGCCACGAGTAGTCGCGAAAGATAGATTCTCCCTCAGTGTTTTTTTTTTTTTTTTTTTTTGGAGGATAGAAATCAAAGTCAATCAGTGCAGGTTGGTTTTTATTTAACCGTCAGTTTAAATCTCAGTGCGCGTATGAGCGCGCATGTAGGCTTTCTGCTGGAGAAGTTTTAGCGAAACTTTGAGGATGATATACCTAGGATGTTTCCTGTTGCTCTGTGGGCTTACGCATGTCATGGCAAGTTATCCCATCTGGTGGTAAGTTTTATTTTCATTATATCCCCTAACGAATGGCGACATTTCTTTTTTCTTCTTCTGATGTATCTGATGATCCGCCTGTGTGTCAGTTTGAGTTGGTTATAGTCGTGATTTCGTTTGTGACAGCAGCGGAACATTGAGGTGCACTGATGGTCATGTTGTTCTGAGACGTTTGAGCGTTAACTCTAAACTAATCTGTGGTGCAAAGCATGTCAAAAAAAGGCGCTTTTAATTTGAAATCTCTAGCAGAGAAAAGTGCGATAGAAATTAAAAACAAAACATGAAAAAGCCTTTTTCTATCTAAATGGTGTGTTTATTTTTTTTTATCCTATAGACATCGATATTTGACTGAAAGCAATCTTGATTTCCAGAGTGCAGCAGGTGCAAAGTTTGTGTGCTTGCAAGTGTGTGTGTATATGCGTGTGTGTGTCTGTGTGCGCGTGCGTGCGCGCATGCATGCGTGTGCGCGCGCTCGCGTGTATGGGGTCAAAGTGGATCTCGCCCCGCTTTAACCTTAATGATTGGGACAATCTGAGGCTAAAACATATTGTATAGCCATATTCTTTTTGTAATTAATAATTTTCATAGTAATGTTATGAAGACCATCTTTAGGCCTACAACTTTTGCATTGGAATCATCATCATCAACTTGGGACAATTTTTCCACTTTTAATTGAAGTTAACTGAAGGCTTAATAAATGAATTCACCACAGTGTGATATTTGCTGTGATGGATTTCATGGGTGTGGATGTCTATGTCTGTGATGATGAATCCAAAACCGATGTATTTTTTGCATTTTCTTTCTTTTCCCAATCACACAAGAGGCACAGAGTCATTGTAGATCATGCACTAATACGATTGTAAAGGAATGGTGCAGCAGTCTAATTATTCCTCATTTTTAAGAAACAGAAAAATGTAACTGTCACCATCTTTTGAACATATATATATATATTTATAAATGTGTTGTCTAATTTTCTGTAGAAGCTCTTCTGTGGTTCCACAGTATTCATACTGAATGCATTACCTACATCAATCGCAAATGTCTTGTTAGCACTAAACTAACAAACAAAATAGATTTTTTTGGGGGGTACCCTATACTCATTCCCTTAATGGGGCTCCTGGTGGCACTTCTGATGAGAAACTAATTACAACACACAGCTGGAAGGAAATCCTGATATAACAGTGGGTGAGGAAAAAAAATGACCCAAATCAGTAAAGTCCTGGTTCTAAAAGTGAGTGAGCTAGATAGAACTTATTTCATGTTGAGTATATTTGTCTGTTTTATCACCTGATATATTTTACACTCTTTTGTCGATGCCAGTGTGTGCTGTGCCATGTTTTAGCTCTGCTGATTGACACTTGTGCACACAGGCAAACAGAAAGAAAGCCCTTGAATATCAATCTTCATTAGAGCTTTTTCTTCTTTCATTTCTTTTCCAGTTATGAAGGGCACAATGGAAAGGCGGTTTTCAACTTTGTCATAACAAAACTGCAGCAAGTCGAGAACTAACTTCTGTTTTGATGATTTGATTTTGGCGGGGGGGATCAGAGCTTTGATTGAATAGTGTAACTACACAGAAGCAAAAGAGTGGCAGGTAAACATAACAGGAGCAGGTTTGCTGTCTTGCTCCTACCAGTGCAAATAATCTGCAGAGATAGCACATGGAGTCACCTTGAGTTGAACATTCTTGACGTAACACTTAAGTCCTGAAAGACTACTGATGTGTTTTTTTGTTTCGTAGCAACTCATCCCAAATTAAATAACGTGGTTCCTTTTGGATTGTGCTTACTATACAGCTGCATTGTCAGCGATTGAAGAGCTTTTGCTTCTGTGAAAAGCAACCTGTGAGGTTTTTGCTGACAGACTGCTGAACTTTTCCTTCGAGTGGGCCATCACAGTCTGTGCCACAGTAGTCTCTGGGGATAGAGATATGCACTAAGACAGGTTCATGTCTGTCTCTACTCGACCTGCCATGACATAGCCTGGCTGCACCCGCCGCCCCGCCACCTCCTTCTCTAGTCCACCCCACCTTAGAAGATAAATACCTGGAGGTGAAAGCTTGCCGCACATTCCTTTTCCCAAACATATTCTCTTGATGTCAAAGTCGGCTCCAAGGCCCCAGGGCCCACGAGTAAAGTGGTGATTCTAAGGTACCCTGCTTGGGCTTGCTGAAATATGCATTAAACCTGCGCTGGATACACTTAAATAAGAGGGGGAAAGTCTGTACTGAGACAAAAATTGAATATGATACTGTATATGCTTTACTTAAGTATCTATTTGTCAACAGTTTCCACTAAAGTATTAATTTTGACAACATAAACCATAACAGCATAAGTGATTCTTTTTTTTTTCTTTTGACCACTTACACTGTTTTTGTGGAGGGCAGCTGGGGCAAGAAGGATGAATGAATTTGTCAGTAATTAGACAAAAGAATAAATCAAAGGCACTCAATATATGCCCACAATCAACACAAAACTACCATTCCATTCTTTGTGAAATGGCTAGAACATGACTTGCCTCCTCTCTTAGGCCATTTCCTAACACAGGAAGAGGTGGCATGGATTAGTCAGCCCCACTGAGACAGACACAGAGACGTGGAGCAACCGAAGCACATTGACTCATGATGGTTTCGTGTGGCACGGTTCAGGAAGATGACCTGCATGAAATGCATGCAAAAAGACCCTTGCAGGAGTAATCCTGATGAGTAATAAAGCTAATCACAGACTCTGGTCAAGAGGAAAATCCTATTTGACCTTTATTCTGCACTTCTTTCTGCAGTTGAGATACATTTAGTACTCATTCACTAATGCAAAAATCTTTGTCAGTGATGGAGTTGATGGAAACACCAGGGAAACCTAAGAGACACCACATTTCTTCCCTGAATAGGAAAAGGAAGCAGAGGAGGTTCAAGACCAGACTGACTTCTTGTAATAAAAAAATGCAAGCCTGCAGCGCTTGTTTTCACCTCCCTTCAGACCCTTTAATAAACCTCTCACAATGATGAACCTAATGAATTGTTGTACACGGTTTTCTCAGAGTTTCAGCTCTGTTTGTTGTGCATGTAAGAGGCAAACCAAAAAGCCTGCACCAGTCTGGGATGTGGACTCGGAGGATGTGGAGGTTTCTGCCGGGAAAGATGTGCCTCAGGGTGCATGGACTGACAAGGGCCAAAGAGAGGTCAGCGTGTAATAGGAGGGTCCTTGTTTACTGATGGATGTTGCAGACAAACTGCGGATAAATGCGATTTCTTCTGCAGTCATTTTCAACTTGCCATTGCTCACTCACTGGATGTCTCATTTAGGATTAAGTAAAGCGGTCTAGTCTGGAGAAATTAGGCAAGAAATTCTGTTAAAACAAGTTTGACACACAACTCTGACATTTGCTCGGGAGGGGAAATAGCAGTGGCTTACACACACACCTTGACACCTGACAGATAACATTAGGGTAATGTTGAAAATTTAATTAAATCAGCCTTTAAATGTCTACTTATGACTGAGCTATTCAAGGTCAGCATGTTTTGCTGCAATCAGAAGTGGTCAGCCAGAGGTCACTTGGCTGAAGCGGTCTTTTCTCGGGCTGTGAGCTTTTAAACAAAGCAGCCTGAGGCCAGTTCCAGGAGTTTGGGTTATCTTGTTGTGATCAGCAATTAGTCCTTGAACAACAGTGAACGGGTCAACAGATAGTGAGATAACTGAGCAGCAAAAGACTGCACACCTGCTCCGGCTCTGCCTTTGTGCAACAGCTACAGTAACTGTTATCAAGCCGATCTCACTCAGGAATATCAGCAGATTACTGCTGCCAGTGTTCGGTCTTTAATAGACAGTTGAGGTGAAATGTAGACTTGTCTGGGTTGCCAACGAGCTACTTTGTTGCTACTCTGCAGTGCACTTGCCAAAGATAATAGGAACTCTGCTATTAAATAATCAAGTAGTCAAAATGTTGATTTTAATGACATTTCAATAAAAACTTAACAGCTTAATAGTGGGTCATTCATTTATAGAAAAAAAGTGTATTATTACAATAATAATTACACAACATTTATTTATCCTTTAATAAAGATCTAAACATAAAAATTAAACCAATTATCCACCTTTAGTATGAGTCAATAAGGCTTTCTGTGGTGTGGAACACATGGTCATGTAAAAGCACAACTTTTTTTTTTCTTAAAATTGGTTAAATTACATACTGTGCAATGATACAATGGCTATCCCAGCATAAACCATATCTATGATTACTAGTTTCTAAAAGTCCTAATTGAGAAGACACAGAAAATAAGACAGAAAGACGGAGAGAAAGCAATAAAGTGAACAAGACGGAGAGATGTAATCAGTGAACCAAGTTTGCACTTGTTGTATCCCAGAATACCTTCCTCAAAGGAAAGGGGGGGGGGGGGGGGGTCTGTGTTACACTTAATACACTCTCTGAAGTTTCAATGTAGGGTTAGACTCTCATTACCCTAAGCCGAAGGCCTGTTAAGTGTGCGGACAGTTAATAACAAGGTGTAGTTTTCCAAGTTGTCAGCTTAAGGTCTATGAAGACCTCTAGATGCATCATGGACTTTCATCTTAGACAGAAACACTGCCTGCTTCTGTGGCAGCAGGGCTGCAATTTCAATACAAACAAAGGCCAGGTGTCTGCAGAGAGGGTAGTTGAAGGGATAAAGGATGGACGCCTAATGGTAGCATCTGATACAACAAATAAACACACACAAACCTACTCAGACAAGAAAATTACACTGCACCTGGGGAGGGAAATTAGTCTTCCACTTGATTTCCACTTTAACCAATACATAAAGATGAACAGATAATCATGAAAACACACTGACGATGTGACCTCCCCTCTCCTTGCAGGTCACTAGCAGTGGGCCACCAGTACTCATCACTGGGCACTCAACCCATTCTCTGTGGCAGCATCCCGGGTCTGGTGCCCAAGCAGCTGCGTTTCTGCCGAAACTACGTGGAAATCATGCCCAGTGTGGCCGAGGGGGTGAAGATCGGCATCCAGGAGTGCCAGCACCAGTTCAGAGGCCGACGCTGGAACTGCACCACGGTCAATGACAATCTGGCCATTTTCGGGCCAGTGTTAGATAAAGGTAACATATGGATTTTAATAAGATGTGCAGTGTGCTCTCTTTAACATCATCATAGTTGCACATATGCTGCTATTTTGTTTCATGGAAACAACCAAGTCAGTGTACCTCAAGCACAGGTCGCCAGCATTCTTGTTTCTACTCCCCTGAAAGATTCCTGCCGTTTTGATTTGGCGCCATCCTTGTGGCTTATTGCTCACTTGTAATTGATACACATTAAAGCTCTCAACCTAATTCACCTTTCCCAAATCAGCTTATTCAAGGCCAGACAAGACCTTCAAGTCTTGGTAGCATTTGTGATGGTTCTATGGGCCAGAGTTCACTCATCAAAGACAGAGGCGGTCAAGGATCTACATAACCAGGAAAATATGACAAACATAACAGCAACATATATTCTAAAAAAAACAAAAAACTAATAGGCCTTGTCTCAGACCTTAGTGTATGTTAAGATTGTCTTGGGAGGAAAGTATAATGCCTTTAGTGACTGTATGTAACATAACACCTACAATATGGGATGCTGTCTGACACTATGCCCCCGAATTATGTTTCTATGTTTCTGGTAAGTTCTTAGAAGTTCTTAATTATTTAAACTACCAGCAAAAAGACTAAAACTGAAAAAAAGAAAGTGACCTATTTTATCTCTGTGCTGATTAACTCTTCTATTAACAATTCCATATTCTCTCCTCCTTATATTTGCATTAGAAAAGCTGCACTCCCTACATGCATCATTCATTACGCTCATTCAAATCCTTGTTTAAATAGACTTTAGACTGAATAAGCTCTGAGCAGCCTGTGAGCTTGAAATAATGTACACAATTAAGACGATTGAGTTCTGTCTTGTTCGAGTTTTCTTAAGGAGGGAATCCCCTGTGATTGTTCTGCTACACAGTCCTCTGAAGTGTCTTACACAAGATTGTAAAGTGAGTTATGGAGTTTTTCAAATGCATTTTTCTCATTAGGTTCTGTGACGATGTATTATGACTTTTGGGTGTATGTCAATTCTGGTCTACTTATGGGCTCAGGCTGCAGAAATCCCCAGTGTGCAGGCAGAGTTTGTTACTTTCAGAAGGAGCCAGCCTAGCAGTTTCCTCTTTTTTTTCCAGTCTGTGTGCTTAGCTACATTAACCAACTGCTGGAAGCATTCACAACCTTTTTTTCTTCTGAATATTTACTATTCCTCTGTACACTTTTCGTCATTTAACGGCTCCCAATCTTCAATTCAAGCATCAGAACATTCAACTCAATTAGAACATTATTGCTTTTACTTTTATCATTCATAACTTTCAAACGTTCTGAAATATTCAACATTTTCCGGGAATGTTTGGTCATTCAAATGAGCGGATGATTTTTCATACATGTTCGACCATATAGTCATTCATACATTCATGTAGGAACTCCATTCGAACTTAAAAATGTTCCACACTGTTCATACATACAAATGTAGCTAAAAATGCCCTAATCAGATATATACATGAGTCTAAACAATGTTTGGCAGTGGGTCGCAAGGTTAGGTTAGGTTTAAGCACCAAATGACTTGGGTAGGGTTTTCTTTGAGTTTGGCTCAGTACTTCTGGGACACGAACATCGCCAGGACACAAACTCCAGTCCCTCAAGTGAAAGTGCTGTGTTTTGGGCACCATCCACCACTCCAACCTGCTTCCCTAAATGGGGATTAGCAGTTTTATACTAAACTATACTATACTATATTATCTTCTATACGTGAAATACACAAAATGAATACGTGGAATATACACAAATTACTTTGAACAGCCTGCTGGGCAAAAGTGGGGTACTCAAAACTTAGAATGGAGAGGAGCTTTCAAATCTTCTGAAAAAAATATCTTAAACCTGCTCTCATTCCCACACTTTACACTCTTCATAGATCATTTTAGGTCAAAATTAAGGAAAATGTTTTGCTTTTTCATTCAGAGTCACTGTGGAAGTAAACAGACTTATTTTTAACCCGCTCCCACTCCCATATTTTTGACACTACATGCACAGATTTCACACATTGTGTTCATCCGGGTGTCCTTTCTCTCACAATATAGAATAAAACTGATAGGAGTTGTGGTTTATGACTGGGATGCAGTAGGTGCAGGAGTTTGAAACATGTGCCCCAGCTAAAACTCTATGAAATTAGCTGTCTGACCCAGGAGTCACTCAGCAGTTACCATCCCCATGGTAACCTCTAATTGCAGCTGGGGAGACACAGCTGATTGAGATGAACTCATTAGTGTAATTTCACACACACACATACACACACACAAACACACACACACACACACAGACACACACACACACACACACACACACACACACACACACACACACACACACACTTATTTCAGGCTTTTCTGAAGTATTTTTCAAGTCTTACTTATTCATACTTTCAGCTAGAAACTCTGTTCAAGCCTTACTATATTCCACATTTTACATACATTATTGGCACATTACTCAACTTTTCAATGGCATTCCCACTTTTTCACCTACTCCTGCTTCTTCACCTTCCTCTTACGACAGCAATTCAGTGTAGTGTCAGCTTTTCAACGCTCATCATTCCCTCTCAATTTGGGTTTTCCAGGACACCTTTTTGTGCGTGTTTTTTTCAGTTGGTGTTCCTTCTAACTAACGCTTAAATGAGTTACAGGCTCCAAAATTGAGAATGAGCACTAAACATAGGGGTGTGGGTCAGGGATCTGAACCTGTCATGTAGTTTACGGAAGATTGATGCAAACACAGAGGGTTGGAGGTTACTTAGGGTAATTTCTTTTAATAAACTCCTGAGCCAGTTGCTAGAAGAGGCTTGAGCTCTAGTAGGTGGCTAACGATAGGGGTTCTCAATCCGAACCCTATTGTGGTGCAAAATGCCACCACATCTCTCCCATTGCCTCCACTCCCAGGCCTAAATTGCAGGGTTACTGGGTGGAAAGAGAGGCAGCTACTGGGCTTTAGTAAATCATTTTGATTGGATTAAGGTCACTGAGGCCCTTAATAATGTGAGAGGTCAAAGTGGCTGGATTAAGTGCCTTTGTCAGAGGCCAATGAGAGTGACTCAGGGGCTCACATGCCTTTGATAGGGCTTAGTAGGAGAGGGCTTCCATTTCATTGGATTTGATTGATGCTGGTGTTTGTCTGTGCAACAGGGTCATTGTACTCACTGGTGTCTGTTTGTCTGCGATTCAGACTGTTGTGTGTCGGTTTCCTCCTTCCTTTTTGGGGGGCAAAGCTGAAAGGAAGAGTAGGCGCCTTTATAGGCTTCAGGGGCTTAGTTCCTATCAGTTAGCCCATCACTGCCCATGTCCTCCTCACCTTCACTAAAGGACATTAGAAGTTTGTTTTACAGAGGTGGATTAAGCACTGGATAAGTACTAGAAGAATGAAATACATGGGCCATGAAGTCCTGTAAATTGAGTTGAGACTACAGTTAAAAAAAATGGGAAATATTTTTTGGTTTCTCCCTGTGGAAAATTGCTTGATCATTTATTCGACCTCCTTTCAAAGCCAAATGCATAAACATGGTCATGCCAAATGTGATCATACATGGGCTTGACCACACATAACTCATACATCTAAATGCACACTGTCATGCATGCTCATACTACATACACCAAAACCTAAAAGGGTTAAATTGCTTGTGCCTTTAAAATGGACACATACTTCTTTTGTGTGGATGTTCTCTCTTCCTTCCACATGGCCCGATTCTTGCTGTTTCTCGCTCACTCCACACTCCACATCACAAGCCCTACCTTTAGGCTATGACTGCGTCAGCACTCATTAATTTACATTAACTAAAGTGTCAAAACATGCACTGCTGGAATCTGCCTGTGATGAAAGGTAATAGAAAGCTGTGCAGGTGTTCTTAGTCCATGCAGACGATCCCAGAGCTGTTTCTGCATTCTTTGTATTTTCAGAACACCTACAAACTATATGGGTATAATCAGTCCTCGGTTTATGAGTCATATGATAGAATAAGTGATGGCAACTTTGCTACAAAAAGTGGACAGTGACAATTTTGCAGGTGTTACCACCCACACAGGTATAGACATGCACTGTTACTCTTTTACTTGAAACTATTAAATTCAAATGAGGTTTACCAGAAACTCCTATGACATAATATCTAAAGCATGTGAAATTGATTGCAAAGTTTCAAACTGTTGTAACTTGGACTTATCTACCCTTCATTCCCTGTCAGTACCTCTGCCTTGCCTGCACTCTGTATACCAGGAAATTCACCTAATAAATTAACTTAAATCATTAAGTCCCAAATAAACTAACTGGGAAAGGGTCAGGGGATGTGGGTTACGACCTATGACCTGAGGATGAGAAAGTGTAACTATTTAGGATGAGCTAAGAGGTCTCTGCTTCTCGTGAGACGTATGTCTCTCCATGCTGGGGGAGGGAAACTAGCACACCAGTATATCATTAACTCTGGGCAAGAAAGAAAGAAGGGGTGTGGTAAATGGAGTTGATGGGGGGACCTTAGCTCCACTCCCTGCTGGGCACTGCTCAGAGCACAATATCTTCGCAACCATGAGATTAAGCAGGAGAAAAAGTGCTTTTCCCCATTCACACGCCCTTTAGATTGTTTTATTAAACCATTTGAATAGGGATTTCCCCGTCTGCCGACAAGCGGGGTCCAGCCAATGCATAGTTCTCTGTTGCTATGACTTAACTTGGTCCCCACTAATCACTGGCCAGGGCAAATTTCATATAAAATATCAGGGGCCATTGTGGGACTAACACAGCGTGACAGTGGCAGCACAATAGGGGATTCAACCCCCCAGCAGGTTGCAGGGACCACTTGGCCTGCCAGGGTATGGCAAAGTTTGGTGGAAGAGCATTGTCGGAGTAAAAGTGTCCTGAAGTACCATAAATTGGTCGTAAAATCAAGAAAAGCAGAGTGACGTATGTAAGAGCTGGTGTTTCCAGGTGACATAAATGCAAATACAGGTGTTTAGCTCCTGTATATGTTATGAAACACTAAGCAGGATACAAAAGTGGTACTAAATCATTTCAAAATTTGAACATTTGTATCACTTTTGTTACACAAAAAGTGTAAACCAGGAGTAACACCAGGTTAAGAATATGCTTGCAACCAGCACCAGGTTCACTATGTAGTGTAATGCTGTAAATAAAAACACTCTACTCATTAACCATCTGTGTTCTGTATTTGCATGTGTTAAACATTTTCAGTGAGAGGTTAGAATAAAAACAACATATTTCATAAATATAAAAAATAGGTTTGCAGTTTATAGATGAATGTTTCTGCACAGCCAATAAGAGTTTACAAGCTTTATGGACAGTAGCACCATTGCTTGGCATAAATATTTATAGGTCTTAATGTTATAAATATACACCACCAGTCTTTGTATTATACTGTAATGATTATGTACAGAACTACATCTTGTTGGGGTCAATTCATATTTCCTGCATTTGTTTGTAAGGCAAGGCACTTTAAAGAGTGTATCGCTATCACAGAAAATAACCATAACGTAGGTCTCTCAGGTCGCCCTTAGAGATGTTTTTCTCCAGATTAATTCATCCACTCACAATGAGAGAGATTGGGACATCTTTAATTAGCACCCATATTTCTCCTTTGCTCATTTTATCCAAAGATAATCCTCTTTTCCTCTCCTATTTGATGTCCTCCACCCACTATGCTCCAGAAGAAAACAATACAATATCCAGGTGAAATGATTTGCGGCGGATGCAGTGTGCAGTACTCGACAAGAGAGCAGAGGTTCCAATGTATTGTGAACATTAGTAAAACCTTGTGCGTATACAATAGCAGTATGAAGTGGGTGGTGGAGGATGCCAGTAGACCTTTTCTCTTGCATCATTGTTCCTAATGCCCTTTAGTCCTCAAACTGGTTGGAACCTGCTGTAAAGGAGGAGCTCCTACTCCCTTTAGCTTTATACTCCTTCCTTCTTTCTTTTCTTTCTTTCCCTCTGTCATTCTTTAGACAGAAGCATGCACTGCCTCTTTATCTATCTATCACGCACACACATGTAAACATACAAACCCAAATGTCACTACTGATCTTTAAACCTCTCTGTCCATTCCTTTACGCTCTGTTTGTTCATTTTATATTTACATCTGGTGTTTCCACTTTCTTTATGCTGTTCTCTGTCTCTTTTCTTGTAACTGTGCAAGACCATACAAGTTCATATATTCAAGGCAAAATCCCTGTCAATGCTGAAGGAAAAGAAAAAGTCTCCCCTTCTATAACTGTGAAATGTTTTTTGGGGATTGCATATCTGGACACTACAGTCCCATCTCCATGTTGTGTCTATATGATTTGTCTCCACAGAGTGAGGCAGTTTCCTAAACTTTCAAAAGCTTAATTGAGTCTCTTAATTATAGGCCTGTCAGGCTCGTCTCTTCCTCTCATCTCTCTGGAAGATCCTGATCCCTCTGAGTCATCAGTTAGCTATGTCAAACAGAGGCATAGAGGCCTTGCTGGCCTTATTCAGAGACAGGACGAATGATATCTGCGCTGAATGAACACGCACTCTGGTACACCTTGGTAGATACAACCTTAACAACAATGGATTGTACAGTACGTATAGTTTGTATGATGTTGGCTGGTTGGCTTGGGTTGAGAAATATTTTATTATGCAATCATACAAGACTGAACACAAACGGATATCCATATAAACAGGTGATGACCTACATTTTCTAGAAATTATAGGAAAGCTTTTCTATAAATTGAATCCTGAAAATAATCACCAGCATTAGGAACTCATTACTCATGTGACGTCACTCTGCAGGATTATTCCTCCGAGTATTTTTCCACTGCTCTGTGTCTTACAGATATCTGAACTTTTCTTTCCAGCTACTCGAGAGTCAGCGTTTGTGCATGCTATTGCCTCTGCGGGAGTGGCATTTGCAGTGACCCGTGCTTGTGCTGAGGGTTCAGCCACCATCTGCGGATGTGACACACGCCACAAGGGCCCCCCTGGTGAGGGATGGAAGTGGGGTGGCTGCAGCGAGGATGTGGAGTTTGGGAGCATGGTGTCCCGGGAGTTTGCTGATGCGAGGGAAAATCGTCCTGATGCACGCTCAGCCATGAACCGCCATAACAATGAGGCAGGAAGAATTGTAAGTTTTCTAAAAGCTTTTTTTGCTGATTGTGTTGTTTCAGTTTTTCTACTTTCAGATATTTTATCAACACCACTTTTTTTTTTATCCTTAGTCCCTCAATGACAGCATGTTTCTGAAGTGTAAGTGCCATGGGCTGTCGGGCAGCTGCGAGGTCAAGACGTGCTGGTGGTCTCAGCCCGATTTCCGGGTTATAGGCGACTACATGAAGGATAAGTATGACAGCGCATCAGAGATGGTGGTGGAGAAACACAAGGAGTCCCGAGGATGGGTGGAGACCCTGAGACCCAAGTACAACTACTTCAAACCCCCCACAGAGTACGACCTGGTTTACTATGAAATCTCACCCAATTTCTGCGACCCCAACCCCGAGACTGGCTCCTTTGGCACCCGCGATCGCATCTGCAACCTGACGTCCCACGGTATAGATGGGTGTGACCTCCTCTGCTGCGGCAGAGGTCACAACACCAGGACTGAGAAGAGAAAGGAGAAGTGTCATTGTATTTTCCACTGGTGCTGCTACGTCAGTTGTCAGGAGTGTGTGAGAGTCTATGATGTGCACACCTGCAAATAAGGACATCTGGTTCTTGCCTTTTCTCACCAAAACTTAAAGACTTTAGTAGGCAAAGAACAAATAAAGCTACTTATCTACAAGACATGAGAGACTGTGAGGCTGTCTAACCTGTCCGTGGACTCAAGCGGCAGACAAAACAGCCTTGTGTTTTGTGCTAAAATGAGCCAGTCTTGCCTTTTTTTAACTGAAAGGGTTAAGTAGATGTTGACATCACAAAGCATCATCCATACGATGACGGTGATGATGACAACAATGTTGATATCTCTAGCAATGGCGAAAAGTTTTCATGTACTGACGTAGGAAAGAAGAACTGTTGGCTAAATGACAAACACCATATTGGTGATTTTTTTTTTTTTTTTTTTCTGTTTTCCAAGTAGTAACTTTTGTTGAGAATAGTACAGCACTGTCAATGCTTTCAAGTCTACTGGGAAACAATGAAAGTGTCACATGTTCTTCAATGTTTAATCATAACTATTTTTTTCCACAAAAAGGTGACATTTACGAGCAATTTACACTCAACAGCATGCATTCTCCTCAACATTATGCCGTAAGTATGTATGTGTATATCTGAAAATTAACATTATCATTGTGTGAATGACTTTTTTTTTATAGTGTTAATATGTTACTGATGTTTGGGTAAGAATGCACTTGCACCTGAGTGAATGTAGTTAATATGCTGCAATGTGTTTACATATTCTCACATTCTTAAGCTAACGACTTAATATTCGCTTTAAATTACTAATTTTATCTCGAGAGTAGACATGAGCCACATAAACATAAACAGCAAAACAAGAACATACACAACCTGCACATTTCCGGAAACACCTGAAAACACTGGAAGCTTTTTTCTTAAGAGTAACAATGCTTTGAACAACATCGATAGTTATGACCAAAGACAAGAAAAGAATCCCCCACTGTAAGTCTGAGGTGGTTAGATAGCTGTAAATGAATCTGAAAGGTCAGCACTTGTGTCCTGTTGAGAAACATGAAGCATTTTCTCCTTGTTTTTATCAGTATTAGCAATGTCTCATGTGAGTGGGTATGGGGAAACTGTTATTTATAAAAAGGGATATACCCACTATATTTTTGTTTCATATACACACATATAATATTCTTTTATTTTGATATTTGAGAAGTAAATTCTTTTCTCCCTGATGAAATAGAAATAGAACATAAATGGAAAACAAGCCGCAAACTAAGCTGTGTCATACAAGTTCTGTATAATGCAGCATAATTTGCAGTTGTGGTAAAATGATGACCAAAACCTGTGCATGAGACGATTCTCATCTGTGGCTCCTTGTTCCCCCAAACTAAACAACAAGCAGCATCACTGAAACTATCAATACTTATCTTATTTTAATGCTGCTAAGTAAGGATAATATTTTTTGTGTGTGTTTGTATACGTATGTGTTTAGGTCACTACATACAGCATGTCTATGTCTATTTGTGTTATATGTATATTCTTGAGTGTGTTAATTCTTTCTGTGAAAGAAATCTATTATATTTAGAAATATGTCGTTTGGAAAAAAAATGTGAAGTTTTGACTAATTCTTGCATACAGTAATTCCCTTTTTTAATAGACCAAAATAGAGTTTAGATTTAGTTGCCTATGGTTTTGTAGTCATGCTAAACATCAGGGCAAAATACTCATGTTGCTCTCCCTTAATTTGAGAAGAAATACAACAAAGTATTTATTTATTTGGAAAGTGAAAAACTACTGAAAGCTGAGACAAGTAACATAATGTTTATGTGCGATGGCCGCAAATATAAAAACATGTGTAAAGTCACTGATGAATTATTGTTTACAGCTAATGTAACGCTACGTCTCAGGCATGTATAGTTCTCAGATTTTAAAGGGGAAATATCATGAAAACTAACATTTTTAGTGTTTGTACACATACATTTGGGTATTTGAAGTTCCTACAAACCCACAAATCGTGATATAAGAAAACACCGTCAGTTTTTTGTGGGCTGCCTATCAGAAAACATGGAACTTCACAAGCTATTCAGATTTGGCTCCACTTTCTATGTCTCATGAAGGCTCATTAAAATGTATCGCTCCCCATCTGAGTATCTCCACCCAGAGCTTTGAGAACTACCTTTGCAAAGGAGCGCCATTTCTTCCTCAAAAATCGGAGCAGGCTTGGCTTTTTCCGGACGGGGGCATAAAGAGATAGATCCTGAAACAGAGCGTTTCAGACAGAGGGTGAATACAAGTATATTTAAACAGACAGTATGAGAATAATAATGCTTTTTCAACATTAAAGCATGTTAACATATTCTAGTAGAAACCCAAAATACAAGTATGAACCTAAAAAAGAGCATGACGTCTTTTTTAATCAAAATGGTCCACCCATGAATACTTTTCATCCTGACTGAAAATATTAATGAGCTGCCATAACCAGTCTCACATCACAAGTTATCTTTAATAGACTACACAGCATCCATTATCAACACAAGGTCTGTTATCTTGCATTTATTACTGTACACTTTATATGTGATTGATTGCTTATGTGGACAATTTGCTTATGATCTAATTTTTTGTCAAGTCTTTAAATCCAAAGTTTTGTACAAACTAGTGTTTGCGTTTTTATGGATTTCTAAAATTGGATGTGTTTTTTATAATTATTTATTTCATGCTATGTACATATTAGTAAGTAAAAGTATATATTTGCAGAAATATGTTTTTTGAAACAGTGTTGTGACTTGTAATGCTGTAGCCTTTTTTACCTCATCTCTGTTTTTTCACTGACTGCACACAGGTACCGTTTGTCTTACTGCCTGTAGTAGATTTCTAAAGTTAACTCTGTAACACCAAAATAAAGCAACATAAACAACCAAACGTGTTGTATTTTCTATTGCTGAACTTTACATATAAGCCCAATAATAATAATAATAATAACAATAATAAGCCCAACATTGACCTCTGACTTCCGGGGGCTGAGGGAAGGCTCCTGGACACAGGCACCTACATCATATATATATGTGTATAAATGTAGAAAATGAATCTGAAGACAGTAGCTCAATGTGAAATAAGTAGTATAAAAAGGAAATGAAAACACGTCAAATCATGAGTTTTGTACAATACCTTAGGTGATAGGTTGTGGGACATGATGCCTGTGTTCAATCATGTGTTTTCGAAGCATTGGCTGGGCGTTGCTGAGCACGTATGGAGGTACATTTAGTGCAAAACATATTTGTAATTGAGTCACACGTTCATCAGTAAATTTGTAGTTGTAGAGAAAAATGCTTTAGGAGTTGCAAACTTGTAGAATATTTCTCCTCTCCCACAAACACAAAACTACAGTTACACCTTCTCAAATACTTCTCGTGTGTCTTTTGGTTTAATTAAAGGGATGGATGATAGAAAAAAATATATACATGGGTTTTTTTTAACTGGAAAGAGACACTAATCTATGTTTTTCAGAGGAAGATACAACTATTCATTCATTCATTCATTCATCTTCAACCGCTTATCCCGGGGTCGGGGTCGCGGGGGTGCTGGAGCCGATCCCAGCTGACATCGGGCGTGAGGCGGGGTACACCCTGGAGAGGACGCCAGTCTATCACAGGGCACATATCATAATAATTTATTTTTCTTTCTAATTTCTTTCTTTCTGTACATTTTATTGAGTCAAATGATTTAGCTTATTTAGCTGACTCAAACAGGTGGCAATCCTCAACAAAAATACATCTAATTGAAATCAATTATCTGTGCCACAACAAACAGAAGCATAAAGACGAACTCTAAACCCTTTTCAGTGACAATCCCGCAGGTATAGCTGGCACAGAAGACACAACTGTGTAGTTATGTTGAATACCAAAGAGCCACAATAGCTGCAAGACTGTCTGTCTCCAGAAGGTGCCTCATTATAAAGATGCTATTGCAACCTACCACGGATAATACAGATGCCTGAATGAATGAAAAAATCTAATCACAGTCACACACTCAGAATATGGACGAGCTGTCATGAAGACTAATAGATTTGGGCCTTAATGCCAAAATATCGGCCACGGATGCATCGTAGGACGAAAGTAGAAGAAACTAAGGCTGGACTAATAATTTGATTCCTTTCAGAGACTGCAGAGGCAAGCTGTGCTTTTTGAAGAAACAATAATACCAGAGAAAAAAATCGCAGTGATGAGAGTTTGGAAATAGATGGAGCTTTGTTGAAGAGAAAGACCTGATCTCAAGATAGATTAGGGGCTGGATATGAATAGAGCCCACCGGTGCTCTGGCTCAGCCGCTGGACCCCTGATAGTCTTTGAGCCCTGCAACAATGTCACCACCAGAGGCCAGGTCTCACTGCTATCTAACCCCATTATCTCACAGAAAGATTGATACACACCCCCTCCAGAGTGGAAGCACCACAAAAAGTGATACCCCTTCCGTTCTCATTCATGTGGATTCATTAGTCCGCCCACATCCACATCAAACTATATTTTAAGCTGTCTTTCACAGTTTGTCATACGACTGGAACTCATTATTTGGGTATACTTACTTTCCCGGACATTCATAAAAATTCTATGGCAGTTAAATCCTGCCTCATGATGGGAAATAAATAAAAACTTGTTGAAGACTCTGTTGTGTATAAACTCCTGGGAGCCAGCCAGGTTCAGGTTTGGTTTAGTGACTGGGAGGCTGTCAGCAGCTCATTCCACACCCCGACCTTTGACACTTTTCACACCATCTGAATGGGAGAAAACAAGTACAAAACATGAAACAGATCACAGGATGGACAGAAACTCCGGCCCTGCAGCAATGCTGTCTTTTTGCTGAAGGAAATGGGCCCTTCCCTTCAGACCAGACCCACCTAGCAGCTTTGTCACCCAAGTGAGATCAACATAGTTAGCAGATAGTTGCCAGAGGAGGCTATGGGGGCTCCAGTGAGAGAGACGGCATCCTGACTGTGAGAACTTTGACGCGACAAGACTGCTAGAGACACCACCCAATAACCATATAAATGGGAGACAATGGACCTAATTGAAATCAGTGTCCTCTTTTTTATTTTATGTCCTGAGTTTCACCCTGATATTCACAAAAGACCACTGCATGCATTTCAATAAAGCCATGTTGTCGTGGGGCACACCGTAGCGGCATATATACATACAAATATACAGTGGAGCAGTGCAAAGGCCCACACTCAAATGACACGATGCAAATACTCCCACAGAAGTCACACTTTGGTGACAGCCAGTTTTCTGTTTATATCTTCCTTTTGATGATATGAACATAAATATCCCTGATAACAAACATGCAATCTGAGATGATTACTGATACCTACTTATGTTTAATGTTGTGTTTTATCTGCCTGCAAAAGTTTTAAAAGCAGAGTTTTAAAATGTTAAAAGACAATAAGTCAGATAAACTCTGCTCTCATGCTCAACACTACAGCACAGACTGTAGCTTTGAAAAATGTGATTCTCAAAGCTCTTCTTGTTTATAGGTCATACACACCAAAGGTGATGGGCCAACACTGAACTACAGAGGAGAGGTTCAGTGTGTGGGCATTTCATTATGTAACTGACTTTGAAGCCACGTCTTTTGATGTCTGTGTGTTCTGTCTGAAATTAGATCACCCCCTTGGATTCAACACATTTAACACAACAGACCAACCAGAACACAGATTATTAAACGTGAAATTATTTTTGTCACGTGAATATTCCACAAAAAGAGTCTTGGTACACGGCCAAAGTCTAATTTGAGAGTGTGATTACTATATTTGACTCCTATTTGAAAGTATTGCACACTAATCCCCCTAATAAAATACTTTATTTCGCCTTGGAGTCCTGTGTTATATAGCTTGTAAGTGATGATATTTCTCACTTCTATTTTCTAAATATATAGATCCTGACAGCACTCACACCTTTATCCAACACTTAAGCCATTCAATTCTAACTTAAGATCCACCAATGTGTTGTTTATCACACAATACTAATCACATTTTTGCCACTTTTGAATATACACTGGACACAGTAGAGAGACAAAATAATCTTCTACAGATAACTCCGTGGACTGATACAAAACAAACCTTTCTCTAATGGCTGTGTTGAAACATCTGCGTTGATCGTGGCATTACATTTTCTCTTTTACAGCCAGGGAGGGGAACGTGTGAAGTATGTCACCTGCCTTGAATGAGGATGATGGGTTATCTGAAAGATTTCTAAAGAGGACAGCCATCTTCAGAAGAGATGTGGCACCTGTAAAGCGGCCTGATCCCCTTTTGAAGTGCCTGTTTGTATTGTTAAAGCCAACAAAGGAATTTTGCCACCTCTGTACTTACAAGAGAACATTAGTCAAACTGGGGGAGATAACAAGTGTGTGTGTGTGTGTGTGTGTGTGTGTGTGTGTGGGGGGGGGGGGGGTATGGGAGACATACTAATGCACACAGTCTACAGGTGTGTGTTTGCACATGTACTGTATGTGTGGGCATTTGATTGCCACACTGGCTGCTCTATCTCTTTAGTTTGAGGGAGAATTTTTCAGGGGAGCCCTCTGTGCTGCTGAAAGATGTGGTCTGGAAGTGGTGGTGGTGGTGAAGGGGGGGGGGGCTGTTGGAGGTTGACAAGGGGTCATCCTCCAGATTAATGTGGGCTGGGGTTGTAGTGGGGAGGAGGAGGCATACATGATCACTCATTAGTCACCTTTTTACCTCTCTATAGCTCAAAGCGGTTCAGCAGGTAGGATGAGCATATATGCATTTCCAGAAGCAGCTTCAGTAATATTAATTTGTCTCCCATCCCCCTGGCGGGGATTTCATTTTTCTATATAATATCCATGTAAAGACGAGGAGTATTTATTCCTGTGTGGAAAAGTGAATCCCAATGTTGTTTGTGGTTTTTGGGGATCATATGGCTACACAACTACAAAAGAACACAGTGGCAATGTAGGAGGAAACACCAGAACAGTATTTTTCTGTATTATATTTGTGAATTAATGTTTTACAACTTTAATAACAAATACTGCTGATATAAAATGCATTTTGTAAATTCATGGATCTCCGTCATAACTATAAAAATATAAAAAATAATCAAGCATCTGTAGCTGTATTTTCACTTACTGGAAATACTGCTTTCGGTTTGGGTGAAGGGTGGCGCTAGATAGAACATGCAGGAGGGAGAACATGACACTGATTTAACCGCATTGACAGAACCAGTTCATAATTTTGGTCAAAGACAACCGAGTCTCTTGCTGTTAACAACAGCAGATCCCCAATCTCATCGTCCGGTCAGACTTTTTCGTTGCGGTTATTGTGTAAATCACCCTTCCTCTTCACCCTCGGAGATTTGTTTTCTTCTTGTATCGGCAAGCCTCATGATAGAAACGGCGTCAATTTGCTTTCCGTGAATTGTCCTCACAATGTGCTGCTACAGCAATCGTGTTACAACCAACACGGCAAGGAACAGAATCTGTATGGAAATGTATTAACACAAAAACAAAACAAACGGCTCTATTCTATTCCTTTTTGGTTTCTAATCATCTTTGCAAACATTAGCTCGACTAGCAAACAACTTTTGTGAAATTTGGTAGAATTTGATGTAATCCAAATCATATTTGTCTATATTAATTTAAAATATTACCATAAACTATGCATTCACTGACTTGATTTTATTCTCAAGTGCATCCAACTTTTTTTTTGCATTCTTGGTGATCGAAAAACATCAGCTTTGTGTGGATGGAAAGCCAAAATGAACGGGGGGGGGGGGTCGATATCCAAATTCATCTGCATTATTGTGGACATGTCCTGAGTGAGTGAGATTGGGTGTATCAATTACAAGGTGACTAGCAGGGGAGAGGAGCGGGGTTATCATTAGCAGGGACTGGCGCTGGTCTCTGGTAGTTCCAGTAATTACCTCACAAAGGGTGGTGCTTGCCTTCCCACTGCTTTTCCCACACTGCACTCCAGGCTCAGAATTCCAATCGGCCCCAGACCTGCAATCTCCTCGGTTTTAGACAGCAAATTACTGACAAGTCCCATTCTTCACAGCACTGTAATTGCTTTTTAGTGCTGTTTTTATTGAGGCAACCCCAACCCCCTTGCCCTTCCCTCAATAAAGCTAAGTCAGGGAAGGGGCGAAGGGTTAATATAGATAACATTAGTACCTAATTGGAAGGTCTCAGACTGCAAGAAAGTTTCAAACAAGTCCTGTCATTTAAATCTTTTTTAGTCCCAGAGTGGATATAACTTTCTGTATTGGATCTATTTTGTAGTGATCAAGTGATTTCTTTTAAATTTATAGTTCATTTGTTCCACATTGGTTATGAAGGTACATGCAATGCTCTGCTTCTGCGTGTGTCTGCTCCAGAGAAGTGATGTCATTAAGGCTCTTCACATCCTATACAAAGAGAGGCACTGAGCATCTTGGCTACCTACGACTTAAATCACTTCGTGTTGTCTTTCCCACCCCTGCGCATTACTCTTTCAATCTATTACTTTGTGGAAATCATTAGTCTCCATGTCAATACAAGCTCCGAGAAGAGAAAACATCTCATTATGGGACTTAAAGAGATCCGTAGCATTCTTGGCTCTGTCAAGCTGTTCATCCTTTCTTCAATATAGTTACTTTCCTTTCACTCAAAGGACGAATTCTCAACGTTCCAATGCTGGACAACCAAACAGTTGCCATTTGAAATGAGAAAAAGAGAAAGAATGGAAAATGGCTGAGGGATTAGAGGATCTAAACAGGATAAAGGGATAGGAGATTCTTGGTGTGATCCAGTTTAGTTTGAAAGATGGAGGGTCTTAACAAGGATTTGAGACTTTAGAATTCATTGTGCCATTATTTCCATCCTGTGCAGTTTCAGCTAAACTGTTTGCCGTTCTGTGGCCCTTACAAGCCAATAGTTCTAAACATCTTTACAAGCAAGTGTACATTCAATATTTAAAATGATTGTGACATAACATGCTAATTGTCCCTTATGCAGATTTATAACCATTTACAGCTTGTTTCCCACATATATGTTTCCATATATGATGTGGACATGCACACAAGGCATTTTAGAGGTGTGTGTATGCTCTACAGAGGGTTTTTTTCTGCTGTCAGTATTAGCCAAACACAAATGAGGAAAAGGAAAATGCCATAACAAGAAAACATACAGAATACAAAGAAGAGTAAATAGTTTAAATGCTGAAAAGTGATCTACATTATCTCCAGTTTTCTGTTCAGTTTTCTGTTTTCTGTTTCTGCATCAAACGTGACTACATCCAGGGTTTATTGGTGGAGCAGCAAGGTGCCCTTGGGCTACACCCTGCAATTGACTTGGGTAGCAACCTAATTCGCTTGAGCCCTTATGTGTCCATCTCCCTGTCAGTCTGAGCAGGTTGACACCTCTGACCTCGTCAGGGGTGTCAAATAGCTTGTCAGAGGCCTTCAATAAAGTACAATGACAAGCCCTCTAATGCATTAACACACGAGTTCCAGCCAGAAATGAAAGGCTGTAGCTTCTCCAGCCTCAAGGCAGACAGGTGCGCCGTTGAGCAACCAACTCACACACACACACACACACACACACACACACACACACACACACACACACACACACACACACACACACACACACACACACACACACACACCCCTTCCTATTGAAAAAATGACCAATAAAAGATTGCTTATGTGTATATGTGTACGTAATATCTATATCAACATCTTTGGAGTAAAACAAATATTAAGTATGAATTATCAATGGTTGGAATCATCATTAGGGTTTTTTTAGCCTGTGGCACACACACACACATGTAAGCAATGTTCAAAATGCCTCCAAATTTATTATTCAATCACTTACGGATTATCTTTGAGTGGCTCACATAACCGAAAGAGATCAGCTGTCAGTAGCAATAAAAAACACCGTACCTGGACCACCTTGGGAGCATGTTAAGCCTGTCACTATGAGGCCTCTCTAAAGGGCCCAAAGGGCCACTTACAGTCAACCTGTCAATGTCACGGATGCCTGAATGTTGGAGAAACAACATAAGACTGCATTACAAATCATTTGGCATCAACATGACATGTGAAAAATCCCATATGCTAAATCTGGACACCAACTTGATTTTGATGCCACAGTTGGTACTGGTTGGTCCTCAAGGCCCTGCTTCGACATGCTGTGCATTCCAACCAATTACCTACCCTAAGGTGCAACAGGTTCACACTTTATTCTTTGATGCCTCTTCCAATGGGATATAGCTGGATTAAAACAGAGAACAGGGGTGGGACAACCCTTAAAAACCTGTATACATAGCAAACATGAATCAACTTCAAACCAACACACTGAGGAAAACAAAAAAGAAAGAAAGAACTACCTTTATCCTCACTGTTGTTTCATCTTGCAATGGCTCGCCATAGCCCATGTGGATGATTGAAGCAAGTTTCAAAGAGGAGACGTAGACTCACCAGTCAAAATGTCCTCTGAGTTCATAGAAGGTGGTGAGATGTCCTGTTAGTGTAGGTCATTTAAAGGGTGCTGAGAATTTGAAGAAATAGACCATGGTAACCTCACGTCTAACCAAGTCATCCTTTACCAGGAAATCCAGTTCCCTGGCATGAATGTTGCGTTCTACGTGTACCCTTACACCTTGCCAGTATACCCACTCCCTGCAAGCCAGCAATTCCCATTCTTAATATACCCCCCCAACCCTCTTCCCACGCCGGAGGCCCCATGTCCTTTCTGAGGAAGTGCGTCCTTGAAGAGCTTGTCTCAACCATCTGTCACGGATGTCCCAGGACATCTCCCATCGACACCAGTGGCTCCCACATGTAGACCAGTTGTCATTGGAGGATTGAAAGGGTCACAAGGGGGAACTGAAAACCAATATTACCAACGAACCAACACAGTTAAAGATCGTTTGTGGTCTCAATGATGAAGAAATGTCTAATGCACAAGTAGGTTTTTAGGAAAAAAAATATTAATTGATTTATGAATGTGTGGCTTTACCATCTTAACTTGTTGCCCAAACATGTGGTTTGATGTGATTATTATACTCTGTATATATTTTACTCTGTATAGCCATTCAGTTAGATCACCTCATTGCCTTTGTTTCCATTAACTGCACTGTCAAAATACATGAGAATAATCTTCATGCGGTAATGACTCAATATGGAATCGAATATTTCCGCATGTACCCGGGGCGGAGTGCAAAATGTTATGTAAATCCCCTTAACGACCTTTTCAGACTGCCGACAATCACCATACAATGGTGATTGGCAGCCAACACTGGTGCACATTTATCCTTTTGCCCCAGTCTGTCTCTCTGTAGCGCCCCCTACTGTGAGAGGCGTGGGGTAGGGTGCCCAGTGGCCCTTGTTGCCAATGGATGAAGCCAGAATGGATCCTCTCATGGCAACGATGCTGGTCGTTTTAATAATGTTTGGTTTGTTTCCTGCTTCACACCTCATTTGGGATTTTGTCCGACCTATAATCCAGTACTACATGAGACGCAGAGGGAGGCATCCCATGCCTGTCCATCCGAGTTCCAGCAGTGCTTAGCCCAAACCAGCTCCTTTGTACAATTCACACAGCAGTCTATTGGGCGCCAGTAGGCCATTTCATAAAATGCTTCTATTATCATGATTATTATGATTACTGCAACCCCAAACCATATGCACAAACTCCAAATCCAGAATAACTTATTTGGATAATTTTAGATTTAGGAATGTGACGGCACAGAAAACTGTAGATAACACTTCTCTCTTATTAATACACTCTTATGCATACACACACATTCTATCCTTGTCATTGTCACAATTGTCACATTGGCACAGACACTCACACTCACACACACACACACGCACGCACGCACACACACACACACACACACACACACACACTCACACACACACACACACACACACACACACACACACACACACACACACACACACACACACACACACACACACACACACACACACACACACACACAAACCAGATCAGCGTTCCCAAGCCCCTTACTGAGCGTTTTTATCCTTGCAAGGCCTCGTCTCAAAGGGGAGTAAGGCCCCTACTGAGATCCTTCCTACTGGGAAGCCTGTTTGGCGACTTGGCAGCCCTTTTCCATTCACAAACTGCAGACAAGCATCACTCTCTGCCCCAACAGCCATAAATGTACTTTGATTTCGGCATGACTGACTCAACAACTTGGCTATCACCTCTCAGGTGACGATGTAGTCTACGTTGTCCAGAAATTAACCAAAAGCATATTTTTCCTGTGGAAAAAAAGGCTACTTTAAGATCTCCAGAGTCCTACTGTAGCTGTCCCTTCTGCAGCCGTGGCCCCCAGGTGGGGATAGGTGTTCTGGGCACACATTTGACACAAATAAAGAAGGGATTTAAAAAAGAGAGAGGGGGCGCACACATGCATGTGTGGAAGAAAGTTGTCAAAGCGTTTACACAAGCAGGCACATCAGAATTTGTTTGTGTGTTTGTGTGTGTGCTTTGAGGGGGGTGATATATATACCCCCTACTGTCCTATTTCTAGTCCTCTGTCCACACATCACAACTGTCAGTGACTAGTGAGATATGAAGCCGAAAAGGAGAAACGAGGAAGTAGGAGATATCTTCAAATGGATATTACTGCTGTGTTTGCCTGTGGAGTACCGAAAGCTGGATTTAGCACTACCCCCTAGGATCTTGACTGTACCTTCGGCTCACTACATGGTACGTTATAAATGCATATTATGGTAATGTCAACCCAACAAAGTCTTTTTTTTTTTAATCTTTGTTTAAATAATCCTCAAATAAAGAGAGAGGTCGGCTAGGCAATGGAGATATGCTAAAATCGTCAGAGTATCCTGTTGATCGTTGGGTATTATTTCTGCCTGATATATCTCTTTGACCTCAAAATGTAGTGTTTTAGATGTTAGAAGACAATAATGGCAATTCATCGCAAGTATAATGTTTTAGCAACAGGATTATCTGAGAGTTCAGACATGGTAATTGGCCACAGCAGAAGACACAAGAGTTATGAAATAATATTTTAAAAGCTTTCCTTGCAAGTTTATGCCATGATTTCATTGTTTTTTTTACCAAACTCCTGGTTTTCTAATGACCTATCTGACTGGTAAATGTAAAAAACAAAGCTTGGTCCTTTGCTGGACACTGGAAAACATTCCCATTGGACTACTTTCAGACAACTCAGAAGCATTATTTCTGATTCTGAAGCAGATGCACATGTAAATCTGAGATGCTGTAAAATCAACCATTTTTTCTTGTGGCTCTTGGCCCAAATTATCTCAGAGCAAATAAACTCATATTTTTAATCTCACTATTTTTTCAGAGTTTGTCAAATGGCTTATATAATACCCCGAGGAAGGGGTCAAACTTCTTCAATCGGCAAAGGTCCTGGAATTTCTAGTAAAATATCAGTTAATGGTATTTCTGTCCAGAGCTTCCATTTTGTGCCAATTTCAGTCTGATTTTAGAGCGGTGCACAGTACTGCTGCTGTGACTTCTGTTGTAAATGACATTGTATTGTATTGTTTTTAAAGTTGCATTGTGGAATGCTACCATTTTCCAATTCTATGTATGTAGTTAAGATTGAGTCTCAGAATATAAATAATTCAGCATCTGGATTCATGAAAAACTCACATTCAGATTTCACATAAATAATCTTGGCTCAGGCAAAAGGTTGGTTATGAAACAACCTTTCTCACGTTTGGTAGGAAAGCAGTTGTTGAGGCAATTTTCACGTCAGTCTTGGTATGTTGATGTGATTTATAGGCCTGCATCCTCTTCGACGCTTAAAACTCTTGACTCAAGAGTTTTCTCTCCAAGAGAGACGTGGTACTCAATGGTGTTTGTTTTTTTAATCCATAAAGCCCTTACTGGAATATCACAATATTACTTTTCAGAACTGCTTCATGTTCCACAAGCTAGGTCTGAAAAATACAGTACCAACCTAAAATCGATTCACGTACAGCCTACCTTTCACACATTTTAGAAGTTTGATCTTAAACCTTCTCAAAACATTGTTTAGAATGATATTGGCTCTTCCCTTTTTTCTCTTTGCTTTTGTAGTTGACTCATTGTGATTTTAAATGAGCGTCGCCCCTCAGTCTCTTGAGTATAAATAAAGGTTGAATGATTGAATGAACCTCTGTTGTCACACCTCAACACCTGCACCTGTGCTCTGACTCTGAGAAGAATGGGGGGGTTGACTTATGCTTAAAACTTAACAGTTTATAACTATAGTTTACTTCTTGACCTGTTAAACTATATATTTTAAACCCAATTGTTGTAGTTTTTGTTGTATTTGCATTGAGGAATGGCAGACAATGCAGTGCTGAAGCCTGGGTCTTCTGGTGTTTATGTTTTTGCTGTAATTTTAACAGTATTGTGGGTCCAATTGAAACTGCTACTACCCAAAGGGAAAGTCGCTCATCCGGAAGTAAATATGCAAAACCATTCCAATGTTATGCAACATGGGAACGACAGGTTTGGCTCTCAAAACCATGTTTTTAAGCTGATAAATTGGAGCAGTTTGACATGGCCTGTGATATATTTGCATTTGACAATCTGAATTATAGTACAATGGGCAGTAAAATGCTTTGTTATGCAAGAATAGCTTTCCAAACTTGTCGATACTGCACAACGTTTGGCAAAGTCAGATTAACTAAATAGGATGTTATACAAAAAAATAGCATATTTGCATGTTTTCTAAAAGCAATATGCTTTAAGAACCACCTCCTGTATTGTTTGAAAAACAATGTTTTTTGGGGTACAAACAATATCTGCAAAAGAAAATGGAGATGAAGAGAGAAAGGAAGTCTTATACTTGCTGAGGGTTGTGTTATAATGAATAAGTTTTGAAACATTTTTGTATTTCGATTTTGCTGAAAACTGAAATAAATGTGAGAATCTACAAGAATATAAACAATTGCTACTCAAAAAACACCTTACACACACACACACACACACACACACACACACACACACACACACACACACACACACACATTTAAAAAAAGACAGAAAATATGCTAAGTGCGATCTCTCAGGCATTTGGCAGAGCAAAACCACAAATTATGGTTGCAGAGTGAGACAGCATTATGAGCCTTCACTGTGTGGTCTATCACAAGCTATAGACCCTTCTCTCCTCCTTTGTTGAGCTCTCTTGCCCTTCTACCCTCCTGCTGCCCCCTCTGCTGGGGGTAGCAGGCATAGTTGACCCTGGTTAAAATTCAACTGGCCCAACAATGGCATGGGTAGACTTTTCCTTAATGACCTGGTCGTGGATCAAAAGGAAGTGGAAGTAGCATAGTTTAAAACAAATACCTCTATAGATTTAAAGTGATTCAAACCGTGAACAACCAAAGGTCATCACCAGGATGCCCCTTTGGCAATAAAATATTTCCTCTCTAAGCATCAGTCTAGACAATTAATCCACAGCACAATATTCATTATTTCATTGTAGGAGCCGTTTCCTTGCAGTTTAATATCAGGAACCTCTTAAATTACAGACCTCAGATGCATGCAAACAGATTGTATTGTGCATAAACTCCATTTTTGAAGTTTCTCTGTTTAATTTGTATTGAAATTTGAATTCATTGGCTTGAATGCTGTGTAAAAATAAACATAAAATGTTCCTGAATTACAAAACGATGTTGTAAGGCAGGAGATGTTGTGATCAAGATGGCAGGAGCATTATAATAACTATGCATTTATTTTTTACGACATATATATATATATATATATATTAATTATGATTATTCATTAAGTGTTCATCAGCTTGTTTTTTTTTTATGAATGGCCTACTTCTTCACTCTGTATGACGAGTCATGAGAGCCATAACATGCAGCTGAAAGCTCTGGGATAAATGGCTACTTATTGGAACTGGAGTTAAAGGACATTTTCTTAGAAGAAAGTATAGCTTATTTAATTATTACATAAAAAATAGCATCATAATAACCGAAAACAATTAATTAAACAATATCAGCGAAACTTGAAATTACCCCCCGGCCACAGGGGACGACATTTTTATATTGTCCTTGTCTTTTTTTAATTTCTTTTTTGTGATGATCGCGGAAGTGTTGCTGAACGGAACCTCTGACGTGTCAAACTGTCGCCATTTTCCCGAGGAAGGAAACGCCTTGAAGGCAACCAAGTAGGAAACATATCAACCGCGTAAGTGTCTAAGAGAGACTTTATACTTATTTATTTTTGCCAAATTATTATGTTGCTTATTAAAATGTAATTGTACATAAATGCCCTGCGTTTTCATGCAAAATCGGGGTTTTTTTTGGACGCGGGGACGATATGACGTTGCACCGAGAGAAAAACAATGTTTGGCTGCTTAGAGCTAACGTGAACTTTGCCGAGTATTCTTACGTTATTTCTAACTAACCTACCCGAATACACTAATCAGACTGTCTCGTCTTATTTCACATTCGTGTCCGCATATATAAAGGCGTGCTTGAATGTAATGCTGATTTTTCAGTGAGTTGTCAAAAATCCGAACTGGTCGGACGACTATTAGCCTCGCACCGTACCAAGCTAACGTTGTTGTTTTTGTTTACGTAGGTTTGAGGGACAACTTTAAGTACTACACCGTGGCAAGCTCAATGCCAAACTACTCTACGGCGATTCCTTGGTTCATCATTTATTAAAATTCCGGGGTCCTAACATATAAATTCCGTCATACTTTCAAAGAAAACACATTTACTGGCGCAGGTTGACGGCTAGCTAGTTGCTACTTGCGTCACCGGCTACATGTGTGGCTTTGGCTGCGTAACGCTGCGTTATATCCTGATTCGGTCACAATCAAATGTATTTACGTTAATCATTTGCGACTACGTTTCTTATTTCATGTGGCCAGGACGCTTTTTTTTTTTTTAAGTTGTATTAAAATTAGATGTCAACAAACACCAAATTGAGCAAGAAGACGTTTCATTTCCGGTGTCTCGGATTGTCTGGTGGTGAACAAGTAAATGTGTTGGTGGTTCCTCAATGAAACGGCGGATGTTACATTTATTATACAGCCCCTAATGTACATAAGTGAAATGGTGTCGCCAACATGATTCATTAACTATGAGTTCACACTCTCATAGTTATTACTCATAGATCACACAAGACAAATATAAGCAGTGACCCTGCCCTCACATTTGTGAAGCTGGAGCTCCTTTTTAACAATTGGTCAAACAATTAATCAGTTATCATAATTGTTGTAGATTTATTTTCGACCCATCTGCTTATTAATCCATGAATTGACAAACTGTTTCAGTTCTACTCCAAGTCATGTTTGGTTACTAGTCGTAAATGCTGCTCTATATGTTGTCTGTATATAATATTTGTTGTTTGTATATCTGGAGTTTTGTTACAAAAGCATTTTAACCCTGGGATTATTAAAGTATTTCTGATTCTGGTGTCGTTTCCCCCAGCTTTTTTTAATTTTGTCAAAGCAGCTTCCCGTCACCAGCCACTATGGGAAATATCTTTGCCAGCCTCTTCAGTTTTCTCGGGAGGAAGGAGATGAGGATCCTCATGGTGGGTCTTGATGCTGCTGGAAAGACAACTATTTTGTACAAGCTGAAACTTGGTGAGATTGTGACTACCATTCCCACAATAGGTAAGTGAGGCATTGTAAAATAGTGTTAGCATGTTGTGTGCCCTTATTTTTGTTAAATGACAACTTCAAGTGTGTTTTTAATGTGATGATGTGTTTTTTTCCCCTTCAGGTTTTAATGTAGAGACAGTAGAATACAAGAACATCAGTTTCACAGTATGGGATGTCGGTGGTCAAGACAAAATTCGACCGCTGTGGCGTCATTACTTCCAGAACACGCAGGGTAAGTTTAGTATGTCAAACCCTAAGTGTCTGACATTTGTCAGTCACTTTGTAATGAGCTTATTTAAAAAATAATTCACTAAATTTTTTGTTGATTTGTATTGGAAACATCATACAGAATCACACACTAATTTGTCATTTGCTCTTGTTCCAGGTCTCATCTTTGTTGTGGACAGTAATGACAGAGAGCGATGTCAGGAGGCTCGTGAAGAGCTCTCAAGAATGTTGGTGGAGGATGAGTTGCGTGATGCAGTATTACTAGTGTTTGCCAACAAACAAGTAAGTACTTATGAATATTCTTTATAAAAGCAGGTGTATTTCATAACCATTTTCCTGCAAGTCTGCTGTTGAATTCACAGGGCCGGCTTCTAACATTTATCACCGTTTGTTATTTTTAGGACCTTCCAAATGCTATGAATGCAGCAGAACTCACAGACAAGTTGAATCTGCACCACCTACATAACAGAAACTGGTACATGCAGGCGACCTGTGCCACCAACGGAGAGGGCCTCTACGAAGGACTGGATTGGTTGTCTAGTCAGCTCAAGAACCACTAATAATCACCTGCTATCCACAACTAATCTACTGCACACAATCTCTGACCTTGCTCTTTACTTCTAGGGTGTAAAAGTGCTGGAAGCTGCCCTCACCCCAGCTGTTATTGTCACAAACATACAGGCTAGTGGTGGGGGATCACTATTCTGTCAGGTTTTATTATTTTATTTTATGTAATTGTAAATATATTTGGTAATGGGTCAGCTTATTGCACTTTTACAAATCCTACCGTGGTTCTTTCTCTTTCTGGCTGTTGGGCAGCCACGTGTGTGCGTTAAATAAATAAATAAATAAATAAGAGATGTGGGGAATAGGAATATACCAGCACGTTTGCCCTGGACCTCAATGCAATCTTATGACTTATTATCTGGTCACATGTACTGTAAGAAGTGATCCATTAGGGGCTTTTACTTTATCAAAAACTGAATTAAACACTGATGCACTACTTGCTGCGACTGTGTTCACTTTAACCTGTGACTACATGTACCAGTCGCACAAGTTAACATTTAATGAACACTGGCATCGACTAATTTTAAACTGTACTGACATTGCTTTGTCCAAGTTGAGAATTCCCGTCTGTAAACACTTACCAGCCTTTGTTATAAAGTATGTTGGTTTGAATGGATTAATGCTGCAACAATCTCACTCTACCTGCTTCGTGGTTGTTTGAAAGGCAGGCGGTTGAGTCAGCGTTGATTTTTTTGTATTTCTGAGTCTCAGGTTTATCATGTGCTGCCTTTGCAATATACTTGTTAGAAAAACTGCATAATGTGGTTTGTTGGTTTTTAGGAACATGCATATTTACTGGGTGTTTACATCATTAGGCTGCACAGGAACTATTATCCCACTGAGTACTTTTTTCAACAGCCCTATACTGAACTTGTGTACTGTGCAAGGTAATTGTAACTAAAGGAGGTACACATTACAATGACCTTTGTGTCTTCACTAAAGGCTGTAGCAAGTCATGCCTTTTTGTATTCAGAGTGATCAATTCTGAGAAAGGTCGTTTTTTTTTATGGCAATACAAAATCAGTTTTGGCTACATATTTAATGTACCAGTATTTCCTCCTTTGCAGCACGTTGTGCTTGGGCTAATCTGGAAGCCATACATATGCCTTCTTACCAAGATGCATGTTGCCTTTATTTTCAGACTTCTTTTCTAAAAGGTTTGGGTGTTAACTTTACTACTCTGAATATGTTTTGAGGGTGCATCAAACATTGATTTATAACTGCCTAAATATTTGTAAGTGTGTTAAAAATGTTAATCACTTAAGTTTGTAGGTTTTTTTTAATGTAACGCTTGTTTTGTGAGGAAAAAGCACTGTAAAGTGACAGGATAAAAAAATGTTTCTGCAACCGATTTTTTCATTCTCACTATGCAATAAAACTGCTGAATGTTAAGGTGTGTAACGTAGCTTTTCTCCATATTGTCATTTTACATTGCAAATTTGAATCTTTACTACTAAAAGATATGCACACTGTAACTTACTACCTTTTATAAATACAGTAGGGTTAAAATGAGTCAAATCAACTGAATATAACAACACATTTGTCAAATATTCTGTTTCCAGCTTCTTCAGTAGGCTTTTCTCACAGCAGACATTTTGACTCATAGCAGGAAAAGCACCGGTGTTACAAATCACACTAATGACAGGTGTTATTTCATTTAAGTGATCCAGTAAACAGCCTGCACGATAACGTGACCTGAAATTGAAGCCGCTAAATGGAATTCAGCCATCATTAATTTAACAATTTACACATGCTTTTCCTACTGCGATGAGTCAAAATGTCTATAGAGTATTTGCTACTTTTCTTTTAAATTAATTCAATATTCTATTTTGGTCTGTTGGTTGAACAAAACAAAGTTTTCACAATCATCTAACATTCTATTGACAAGTGATAAATTAAAAAAAAAAACGCATTAGTCGCAGCCCTAATATACAGAATTGTAATACATTTTGGGAAACTATACTAAAATTTAACAACCCAGCTACCTGGAGTCATAGCAACCTGTAAGGGCCATCACCCTTTGACCCTAAAGAAAAAAATGTGATGCCCCAAGGTGATGTAAACCACCCAATGTTTGGTTTAAAGCAGTAATGCGGAGAGCACTCCCTGTTTCTGTGTAGGGGTGGCAATCCAGAACAGCATTCTTGCAGGTTGATTAGGCTGCTATGGTTAATGCAGCCAAGCCTATAAAACATGCCAGGAAAGTATGGTGGTGGTGGTGTAAGGGGAGGGGAGTTGGAGTCTTGGGTCCCTCGTAGGGCTGCTTTGTGTGGCCTCCTCTCCTGCTGCTCCGTCAGCTTGGTTTGTGTGTGGCAGTCTAACGGTACTCGGCCATATAAAAGGACCAGCCTGGTTTTTTGCACTCTTCTTTATGAATGCCTTGCTCTTTTTTAGTGAACCCCCCAGGTGCCAGCCAGCAGAATACCCTCTTTCAGACCAATTCAAGGCAAATGCAAACACTACACTCTATTATGACCAGTGGAGAGCATTCCAATGGTATCGCACCAGTCAGGGAGCTGAACCTAGAACGGTGAGGGATTAAGGAGCGCTGGCATGATTAAGTAAAAGAAAAGGACCGGAGCTGCCGAGTAGTGCAAGAGGCACAGTAGGACAGAGGACATGGTAAAGAACGAAAATGATGCATCTTATAAATTTTAATGAAAAACAAAAGACAATTGCTTGTCTCTTTTCAAACGTAGGCTTAATTTAGCAAGAGACATCTGCAATGTTATATATTTTCTCTGCAATGCTGATGTTAATGATACAAACATTACTGTGCTGATGACACAGAATGATAACTCATCTGTATGCGTTTTTTGAGATCTTTCACTTAAGTTGTCGTAAACATAGGTTCAGGAAGTTTCCAGGAAAAACCTTATGGCGCACAGGAAGAGATGAGATACACAATTCTCTAAAATTTCTCAAACAGAAACAGCAACCAGGGCCAGACATAGAAATAAAAGCTCATTTGTGTGCATAGCAAAATATTTTTTCTTGCATTGCATTTCATAGTAATGAGATAAATACAAGAAAATGCAATAGTACGACAATATAGAAAATGTGACATCTGGTGGTTTAATCACAAAAAAAAACCAAAATACACCATTGTCCCATGACCATCGTATTGGGAAAAGAAGTTAAATCATAAAGCCTGTGAGTCAGAATTCGACCTGTCCCCATCCACAGTCGGTTTGGCTGTTCGGGGTAAATGAGGTCTTCAGGGCCAGTCAAGCTGCTTTTAGAGCGTTCTGTCCATGTTATAGGGGGGATGGTGGGGGGTGGGGGGCATTAGTTGTCAGAGTCTGTGTCGTGGCGTCGCTTGTGGCTTTGTCTGGCACCAGCAGGGGCCGTCTTGTGGCTGACAGCGTTACGGGGGACAGGAGACCGCCCATCAGAGGAGTCTGTGTCATGCCGCTGCTGTCGATGATGGGGGTAGGAGGGCTGTCGCTCGGCCTTTGCTCCCCCCCTTGAATGGCTGTCATGGGGTCTGGCTCCACTCTGACTGTGGTATGATGGATTATGATGATGGTGGTCCTTTCTCTGCCTGAAGAGTAAAAAGGAAACAAACAATCGATGATTGGGTAAGATTTTTTTTGGGGGGGGGGGGGGGTCTGCCAGTTTAGCTTAGCTTTGTGACATCCACAGAAAATGTCCAATGAATGCTCTAAGCATATTATGGGTCCTCTGTCACCAGCAAATCAATTACATTATTCAATATGCCCCCGCCCCTCTTCTTACACACTCGATTTACAGGATAGAATATCCACGGCCTTATGATACATTCACCCCAAATTTAAAAGGTCATGCCTCAAGGTGCTGTGTGTAGGACAGTGCCTTAGTGCCCTCTAGTGCTGGCAGGCGTTTCATAGCCTGTAAGTTTGCAGCTTTGGTCACTATACAGGAAGTGGAGACAGTAACTTGAACACGTGCAATATAATCTAACAAAATAAAATACACCACTCATTGCTGTCACAACTCCATTTGGTTTGGAAACAGAGGTGATCTCCAAATTCATGATATGGGAACATGGGTGCTTTAATGGTGTTCCCGTTATTTTGTACAGCCCCAGGCAACAGTTGACAGCTAATAACTAAAAGATCTGTATGGAGAAATGAACCAACCAGGGGCATGCTAGGTTTCTGTAAGATCCAAACCTTGGAACAGATGAAAATGGAAAATGCAATTTTTTCATGCTTTACCTAAATAAACAAAATTTGCAGTTTATTATAGCTGTAAATAACTACCTGACAGATGTGCTGCTTATCCCCAGACATCTAAAGTTCCATTCAAGTTATTTCAGAGTAAAGTGAATACAAATGAGATAGACCTTACATTACCTATATGGATATGACTGGGGATAGGCTCATTCTCTTGGTGGTAAACAGACTGGTTATGTTTTTAAACTGTTTATTGTCTATCTAAGGAAGGGCTATCTAGAAGGACTAGGCGACTTTATTCTGAGATGCCCCTGGAATCCCCATGTTTCTTTCTAGCGTAAAGCACACAGGACATCCAACAAATAAGCATACTGACTGCAGACACCGTTCATGATATACATTTACATTCAATTATATACATTTACATTAAAACAGTCCATTGACGCCACCGGAACCAACCTCTTTCTGTTGTCATCCGACCCCGAGGAGGATGAGTCTCTTCTGTGCCTTTTCTTCTTTTTGTCCTTCTTCTTTTTCTCCTTTTTGCTCTTTTTCTCTTTCTTTTTCTTTTTGCTCTCATGCCTACACAGTTAAAAGAAAGAAATAAAGTTTGACTATTAAAGTAAACATTATTTATTTTGTGCCTGAAATATCATTCCGGTGTTCAGTAAGTTATCTTAGGTGGTGACTAATACAATGCATACTCACCGTTGTTCCATATCCCCTTTTTCTACACTCGGAGATATCTTTGTGGTTGAAGTTTCTGGACAACTGTCTGTTTTGTGGTGCTATAAAGAAAGCATTTATTTAATCTTGGCATCAGAAACTCTCCTTAAACTTTAATAAAATCTCTCTAAACACTCTTAAAATGTATTTACTACCCGCAAGATATTCAAAAGGCCTGTTTTTCCACCCATCAAACTGGCTTGCACTTACATTATAAACATTGGCCAGACAAAATGTTCAGAGAGGGAAAAAAATACTTACTGTAAAAACAGGCAAGCCTATTTTAGCTGCCTCCTTTTCCTTTTGCGAGAGCACCATTTTCCTTGAGCCTGCACTGTAGATGGAAACAAACACTTTACAATCACAGTGGATTAAGATAAAGAGCTCTCTTGCCGGCACTTGAATGTCAAGAGGAACATTTTCATTTTAAAGTGTTAACAGAACAAAAGAGAACAGAGTGAAAGTCAGAGACAGCTGATGTTTGCCAAAATGTTTGCTCTAAAAAACAAAACAACAACAGATGGGTACAAAGTAATAATAATGAACCGAAACCATCAAGTGGTGGATGTTTGTTGGATTGAAATGCAGTGTTTACTTCAAAATATGAAGATGCTCAGAAAATCTTTCTTATAACATTAAATTGGTGAAAACAAAACACTTTCCATGTTGATGCGTAAACTATGTGTACATACACCAGTACAGGGTTATATCATTGCACTTTTTCTTTACACATAATGTCCTTTCAATTGACAGGTTGTTATATCCCATATTTTAAGATGTTTTTAACAAAAGAAAAATCACCTGGAGCTTCCTAAGCCTGAGACACGGTCCACATTTCTCTCCTCCCCATCAGCATCTTCCCTCCTGCAAACATCTGCAAGATCCTAGTATCAAAATTGGGAAAATTCAAATCATTCCACCAGTTTTTATTTTAAAAAAAAAAGCTTGTCATTTCAAAATGTTCACAACCTTTTGAGTGAAAGCAGTAACAAATAAAGTGAAATACCTCTTTGGTCAGGCCAGTTGGTTGCCTCTTCATATTCTTGTGCCCTCTAGATAAGAGAACAGAAAAGATTAATCTCTGTTTATTTGCTGACAGACTATGGCGTTTGTCAACCATTTATTATATAGGAAGTTCTACGTACAAGGCAGCCATCAGTGCCTCGTGCTCTGCGGCTTTGACAGCGGCAAGTTCATCCTCTTTGGACAAAGGTTTGCCGTCTTTTTTGTCTCTTGCGTACCATGATAGATCTTTGCCTTTTTGCCATCTTCCTACCGGTGCCATCAAAGAGTTCCCTGGAAACAAAGATGGAAGAATTGAGGGGAAATTCTGTTTTTGAAACATGAGTTATTAAATTTTAACAAGCCCTCTTTATGCTGAACACCAGGCATATTTTTTAATTGTTTAAAAAAACATATTAAACGATTATCAAAACAGTCACCAATCCCTTTTTTGCAGGATAACTGATCATCAACTCTGTAATGATGTTGGGGTTTGTAGGTGCTGGCTTGAATATCAAAGCATGCTGCCACAGCACAAATTTGTTTTGGGGTTGAATTTTTTTCCGTAGCATGTAAAAAAAAAAACTTTGGCGAAGATATTTCCCTTTAGAATACACACATTTTGGGTTGCATCCTCTTCCCAGCAGCACAATCTCACCATACTTGAAAAAAGACCACACTTTCATTATACCTGTTTTTTATAAATGTACTTATCCTTGTTATCCTATTGATTTTGTTTTGTATGCAGACTACTATGCTTTTATGGGTATTAGTCTCCTTGACGTGTGGGCATACTTGTATCCCTCCTCCTGTGTGTGTGTGTGTGTGTGTGTGTGTGTGTGTGTGTGTGTGTGTGTATGTGTGTGTGTGTGTGTGTGTGTGTGTATGCATGCATGTTTGGTTACTGGTATTCATATTTTGTTCATATGCTATGAAAAAATGTCAATAAAATAATTATTACTTAATTAAAAAGCTCTGTCCTTGATGACACAGTTTCATCTGTGGTCACAGTAAGCAGTTTTATCAGAATCATAATAAACTCTATTGCCAAGTATCTAAACAGATTGCATAACAAGAATTTGAATAAAAAAATATAAAAGATATACACATAGAAAACACGGAAAGAACACATGAAATAAAACAAATACACAGAGAATTTAGGAATTACAACTATACAGGAAGAAGAACGCAAAACCAAATCTGCATATGTGCAGCTGACTGCGTTAATGTAACGCAGCACGATCAGGATTTCCAGAGCAGTATGTGTGTATGGCGTTATGTTAATATACCGTGTAATGTCCGTGGGGTGACTGAGCCACTGTCTTATTGATATGCGTTTACGCGAATTCATGTCCCAAAAATAATGTAATTTGATAAAAGAGTAGTGCATTCTGTGTCATCCTTTATGTCACAGCTGTGGCTGGTGCTACGTAGCTCTTCTTTGGCATGCTGACATGTTGCCAGCGGTGTGAGCTCAGGCAGCGGCAGCGGCGTGGCTACGTGAGTGTGTTGTTCGCTCAGAGGAGTGGAAGCTAATGAAAACCTGGACCTGCTGGTTGTAGAGTGGAAAACAGGACTAATATACCGAGCAGCTGTGTAATGAGGGAATCCACAACAAAAGGTATGAACATAGCAACCTGTTTGAGTACGGAGAAAGACTTGCAAACAGCTATTAGCAAAAGCGTGGTTAGCGCCGTTAGCGGACTTGACTTACCGAGGTAGTTTTCTCGGTGTTTATCCACTTTCACATCGTCCCAGTTGAACTGGTCCTGGCCTCCTCGGACCCCGCCGGATCTCGAAGCACCAAACATTTTAAGTGGGTTTCTCTGGAGACTTTAGCGAAGAAGACGCGGTGTTCCCCGTTAGCTCAAACAACTGACTTTAGCGTCATTAGCTCGCAAGTAGCGCTACTAAAAAGGCCCTCAGCGTTGTTCACTCATCCGGGTACTTTTGCGGTAACTTTTCACTTCCCTCCCCGTCAAAACAAAACTACAGTACTTACGAGTGCGCACGCGTGTCTCCCCCGGTAAAACTGTATCAACTAGTGAGTTACACGCATGTATTTAATGTAGGACCGTCTGTTCTCTAATGATTAAAACAAACTCCGCGTCTCTGTGTGTTTTGTCGCGCGCATCTCGACGCTCACGTTGTTGATGTTTGGCCCGCAGTGATGACGTATTAGGCAGCACATTTCTTCCCCTTAATGGCTCTCACAGCAAAGACGCAGAGCAGAGGAGGGAGAAAACCACCCGGAGACGGACCCACACTCTCGGACTAACCGTTACTCCCCGATGTACATGAGATATTTTTCCAGGCTATTGTCAGGTAGGAAGGAGGATACCTGTCTCTTATTCTATCACTACTGCCATTCATCCCCTTCCGTGTGAGATGAGTGAGAATGTTTCTGTTGCAGGGGGAGAAGAAGATGGTTGTTGTGTGTTCACTGAGCAGGGTTATCTGTTGTTTAACCTTCGTTTCGTTGGTCCTTGTAGATGGGAGCCATCAGTAATACCTGGTATAATGGTAAAAACAAGTCCATAGACAGGTGTTGTATCAATGCATCAAAGCCCAATGATGAGCTGTCACCCCTCCCCCCCTTGTTTACTTTTACGTTTACTTAGTTTTAATTGTGCTTCCTTAAAAACATTAAATCAGCATTTCCTTCCTAATCATAACATTTTATTGCTTCTGTGACAGTAAGTCAAAGTGCACTTTGCATTGCCTGAGTGGGTTATTTTATCTGTTAGATAATTCAAGCACAAGATGGTAACCAGTACATGCTATAATAGAACATGGCAAGTGCTTCTTTACACTTTATGCTATAGTTAGATTGACACAATTTATACATTAGGTGGAATTGAGAGATCAGGGCATTAGACTGCTTGAAAATGTGCCAACATAATCTCCTCACAACCCAAAAACCACTGTTAACAGTGTTTGGACATTACATACCGTATGTTGTACTTTCTAGGGCTGCAACAAATCATTATTGTGTTGAGTTCATCAACTGTTTTTTTATGAATAGATTTTTTATGTTTTTGTCAGAAAATTGCAAAAAAAAATCTGTTCCCAATTTCCCAGGACCCAGCGTGACTTATTCCAATTGCTTATTTTGTCCAACCAAACGTCCACACCAAATATATTCAATTTATTATCATATAAATCAAATTCTATAACGTTTGAGAAGCTAGACCCATGATGCCGAAACATTTGTTGATCATCTTATCGTTTCAGGTGTCATACTGAACACCTAGCAGACTACTGAGCCCTGATAGATTTCACATGGTTTCAATTTTGCTTTAGGGCAAATTTCAATCACATGGGGTTTAGTGCACATGGTTAAATTCAAGCACAGTGCAGCTTCCAATAAATGTCCGCTCATGCTAATTGTAAACTTGTATGTCTCTCATTTCCTGTCACAACGCTCTCTATCAGGTACAAATGGTTAATTCTTGTGTCATGTGGGTGTTGGCTTATATGTAGTCGCAAGTTTAAGAAGCTTTGTTCAAATGCTGATTTTTTTTTGTCTGTAAAATGTCAAATTATGATATATGGTCATCTGTTTCTCAAAGTGATTAATTAAAACAGTATATTTGGTCAGACTGGCATCAATAAAACGAAAATTAATAATTCATTATTAATATTATAACTCTTTACATTTGCAAAGTTGTAACCAATAATTTATCAAAATTGATTGATTAGTTACTGAATCAATTGGCCATCTTCTAATCATGGAAACAAATCTATTCACAAGCAAACCTCCAAATAATTGTTTTGTTTGCTAATGATTACAGTAGTTCTAGTAAAGAATTAGGACTCTATAAGATGGTCATAGACATTAAAATGTTCTATATTGTTTGTAAAGCTAAAACGATTAGTTAATGACCTAAACAATGCATGGCTTATCTGTTGTTTAAGTCATTTCTCAAGCAAAAATACTCAACTTTCTCTAGTTGCAGCTTCTCAAACGCAAATATTAGCTGCTGTTTGTCACATTATATATGCATAAATTGAATACCTTTTGAATTTTGGATCAGGTTTTATTTGGACAAAAAAAAACATTAAATGAAAGCCTTTGCTCAGTTGGCTAAACCATTAATCGAACAGATAATCAATAATAACAGTAATAATTAGTTGCAGGCCTAATTATTTCCATCTGGTGAGAGGGAGCCGATGCAGAGGATCCAAATAGATTAACGGATAACTTTTGAAAACCTTGTGATGAGGGTTAGGAGCTTCTTCCCTGGCTCCTGGTAAAATGAACTCCTGCACCTTTAATTAGCCATGTTCTGTTTTACGGGAAGCATTCAAGAGGTGATGGAGAATGACTCTTGTCATCTGCACCTGCACAGGAAAGCTCGCCTCGTCTGGTTTGCCTGGAAACAAGAAGGCGAACGCTGCGATTTTATTCTTGGCGAGAAAAAAGATCTTGGTGGCTTGCCAAAGGCCAGCATAATTTGCTTTTGTTTTTTGAAGATTGACATATTTAATGTGTAGTTTAATGCATTTCATCATGTCAAATGGAATACTTCATCTTTGGACTAATTGCCAATCTGTCTGATTCCTGACATCAATGTAAGTCACAGACCTATAACCAATAATAATGACTGTCGCTTTTCAGTGTACTTCTTTTAGTTACACAATAGAACGGCGATAGCTGGTTTCCTGTTGCATATATCTTATTGGATGTTCACAGTTGGTACTGAGAACAAGCTGGGATCCTGTTATACTGCATTGTTTTCTGCACATTAAAAAAAAAAAAAAAAACTAAAATTAAAACTACAATTGCTTAGAAAAATTGCCGGTTTTCTCAGCTTTTGGACCAGAAAATAAACATCTTTACTATAATATCACGTCATTCTGGATAAATCTACTCAACATTTTACATTTATCTCAATACATAACACTATCTGCTCGTGTGTAAACATGGCCCTGCCCTCTCTTTTTCTCTCCACCCTCTGCCCCCCCTAATCTTCTTGCACACAATTACACTCTCCCTGTTCACTTGAGTTTGCCGTGTGCTAGAGCTTTGTGTGTATTGACAAAAGGTAAGGAGGAACACTACAGGCTTTGCTATTTTCTTATACTTTAGATGCTTACCCAAGAAATGTTGGTAATGAAAGATACCTTGTGTAGATTAAATCACTGTATAGAGAAGGTAATATGTTGACAGTGCTATTTTGCAAAGATGTATAGCAGTTCTACGTAGGGCTGCAACTTACGTTTTTCTATTGTCGATTGATCTGTTGATTATTTTCTCAATTAGTCATTTGGTCTATAAAATTTCAGATAATGGTGAAAATTGATCATCAGTGGTTCCCAACGCCTAACATGCCAAATGTCATGTCTAATACTTAAAGATATTGAATTATCTGTCATAGAGAAAGCTGAAATCATAGAATTTTATCCCTTTTTTTCTTCTTACAAAACTACTCAAACGATTGATCGATTATTAAAACAGTTGGTGGTTCATTTGATTGTTGACAGCGACTGGATTATTTGGTCCATCTTTGCAGCTCTAGTACTATACTTAGAGGTTTAACAGTGATTGGATTGCTGCATAATTCAAAGAGAGTCTTAAGTCGTCCTTCACTTGATTATGAACCCATGTCTTTTAAAAAGCAGTATTTCCCAATAGCCTCTTGTATGTGTTAGATCAAGCGGTGTAGTGCTCTCTCTAATTAGTGATTAATTGTCCCTGCACCATGGTAACCACATGGCTTCCAACCTGTTGACTGTCTTTGCTCTTGTGGCTGGCCTATCATTTTATCATGTTCATCCCAGCGGGCATGTCTAAGCATGTTCACCCACTCTAGTGTTGTCAAATCTTCTTTTTTTTTGTTCCAAATTTGGTCCTATAATGACTCATGCCATAAGATTCCAGTGGTTATGTGTAATCCCTCAAGCCTTACCCACTTGTTTCCTATTCTGTCTCCACCTCCCTTTTAGCTATGGCTGGACCCAGGCCTGTGGTGTTGAGCGGCCCGTCCGGGGCAGGGAAGAGCACTCTGCTGAAGAAGCTCATGAAGGAATATGACAGTGTCTTTGGCTTCAGCGTCTCGCGTAAGTATGTCACTTAGCATTAATGTTGGTGGTGTTCTCACCCATTGTGAGGCTTGTGGTTGATCTGTATAGTCAATTTACAGGTGTACTTAATATTACGCACACAAGCAACTACAGTTGTTTAATTTAAATAGCTGCAATTAATGATTTTCATTATCAATTCATCTCCCTATTACCTTTCACATTTTATGGACCAAATGACCAATTAATTAAATTAATCCCCTCCAAAAAAGGCATTTAAATCATTAGTTGCAGCCTAGACTGATTCATTGCTGAATTGTTTCGACTCAAAATTCAAATAAAGTACAGACATAAATGTCTTCTCAACCCTCAGATACAACAAGAAATCCTCGACCTGGAGAGGAGAATGGCAAAGGTACAACATGTTCCTCCTCTTTTTATATCCACTGTAACTGTCAGGGTTCTTATGGGTGCTGGAAATCCTTAAAAATGCTTGAATGTAAATGATATGGTACTGAAATTTAGATTGTATAGGATACCAAGTCTACTTACAAACACCCTTCTGTAAAATGCTGTCATCCTTCTATTGCACAATAACATCTGATCTAATGTGATGAAGCGCAATGATCTGTATACTTTATATACCTCATGTACTGTATATACATATGTCATTTACCACAGCTGTAAGGTGCTGGAAAAGCTTGAAAATGCAGTTTGAAATCCTTATAAAGTGCTTGAATTTGACTTTGGGAAAGGTGTAGAAACCCCTGATCAGCACATCACATTTTTATGAGTCAGCAGTATTATAGCCTTCTGTATCTGTGTATTAAGGATGTCTCCTTTTTGGATTTTCAGATTACCATTACGTCACACGGGAGGTGATGCAAGCGGGGATCGACAACGGCGATTTCATCGAGAATGCTGTGTTTTCGGGGAACATGTATGGCACGAGTAAAGCTGCCGTGCAAGACGTCCAGGCCAAGAACCTCATCTGTATACTTGACATTGACATGCAGGGTGTGAGGAACATCAAAATAACAGACCTCAACCCCATCTACATCTCTATCCAGCCGCCATCGATGGCAGTCCTGGTAAGCACAGATGGAAATGAACTGCATCGAATCGATAGAGGTTCCTATTTTTTAGGTCAGAGAGGAGTTCCTGGGCGTGACCTCCGAATGTCTTCTGTGCTGTTGTAGGAAAAACGTTTAAGGGACAGAAAAACGGAGTCAGAAGAGAGCCTCCAGAAGCGTTTACATGCAGCCCATGTGGACATGGAGTTTAGTAAGTATTGATTGTTTGTTTGCAAAAATGTAACCACATAAACATTAAAAACATGACTGGATATAATTATATCTCCTTCTAGGTAAAGAACCTGGTATGTTTGATGTCCTTATCCTCAATGATAATTTGGAGGACGCCTACGGGCAGTTAAAACAAGCACTTCTTGAGGTGAGATACAATGATAATGTTTTTACGCGAACAAGATTCAATTGAAGCGAGACTATGTGACTTTTTACAGAAGAAAAACACCAATTTAAAAGTAGAAATTGATCCCACCGCTGGTCAGCGATTGTCCAATTCATAGCTTAGCAACTGTAACCAGGCACAGCAGGCCTGGCAACGCTACTTAGGCTACATTCACGCTAATATACTTTAATTTAAAAAACGCAGAACTTTTTGCTACATTTACACCCGGTGTCCATGTTACTTCGACCACGTTTTAGTCTGGACAGTCAGAAACGGAGACCTTTTGGAAATTATTATTTGCCACGCCCCTATCACGTAATCCCTTTAAATTCTGCATTTTCTAATGCTTCTACTGCCTACAGGCTCAGGAGGCAAACTATTATTTGTGTGATTTGCGACAATTCCTGTGTCCAGCGTTGACACCCGTACACGCATTCCCAGCGCACGTGAATAGTCTGTGATATGCGTTTTCAGGAGTGCTAATACGGATGAAGATTTGGTCTGAAACTGTGCTAAAAACACTCGTGTGGACAGAGATTGTTTTCGTTATAAAACTGTTATCAAAATGGAAGCGTAGTAGCGTGGATGTAGCCGCGGAGGCATACTTGGCTCCTAAAGAGTTTGGAGGGTTGTGTCTTTTAAAATTCTTTTATTTAGCCTTTCCAAAAAATAAAAGGGCAAAAGTGTAAGAAAGGGAATGTACATTTTGTTAGCCAGCTCTTTGCAGTCTCACGTTCACCACGGGGCACGTTCTAAAAATGTTTTTTCTCCTCTAGGAAATCAATATGGTCAAGAAAGTCAACATGTCTTCGTAGGATACAGCCAGCATCCCGACACCTTTTTAGTCCTGTCCAGCCACTCCTCACCAAACCACAGAACTCGATTCCAGTTTTGAACATTCCCTCAGATGGTGGTTTGTGAAGCTCATACTAACATCCCTTAGTGGATACACAAATATGTTTGTTTCAGATGGCGTTTAGAGGTAGTTATCACCAAATAATATCATACTGTAAAGTGGAACTTTTGTTTTTTTCTACTGATAGGAAGCGCTTTCCATTTTTTATTTTCACGTGTATGAAGAAAATATACTCCAATAATGCTTACTTGAAATGGGACAGGCACAGAATGCCGGATGCTCTGTTGGACAGGGTTTACTGATCACAGATATACTCCTCGCAGCTTCGTCCTCTCACCTACCTGGACTAACACAAATAGGGAGTAACATAACTCATTCCATCATGCGGATAAACCGGTCTTTCAAGGGTGTGGAATAGTTTCTAGGTATAATGATTAGTAGCTGGATAAGTTTTGGTACTCTTTTTTTTTTTTGTCTTTTTAGTTCAGGAGGGGAACTCATCTGAAATGTTACGCATAATTTGCCACAGAACTCTTTTTATAGTTTGGTTTGCTGGATAGCCATAGATACTGTCGTTTTCTGGTAGTTTTAAATTCTATGACGGAGAGCGTCTATGGAGAGTGTCACTTGGAGCAACTCGTTTTCGCTCCCAACTCTTCATTGGCATCTGATAACGCTTAGAAGAAAGCAACAATTGTATCTAATGTAATTTAGACAGATGTTCTATAACGGAGCAATTGAATGTTTGTTTTCCAAAATTTGTAAAACTTTTATATTGTGTAACTATCATTTCGGAGCTTCTACTGTACAGTAAAATCACTTCCATTGGACTGTTTTGATTTCTAACTAAATTAGAGGTTTTCAAATTTGAAGGAAAATTAAATGGCATGTTTCTCCTTTTTTACTTGTTTACTGAGAGAATATTTATGACCAAGGTATATGCAGGCATCCTGAAGTTCAATGTAATACCTTCAAGACCCCTTAAGAAACATTTTAAGAACTTATTGCCACTTCCAGTTCTAACAGGTTACATCAGCGACAATGATTGTAAGATAGCATAACCAAACATAGGTCGTAGGTTGTGAACACTCCATCACTGCAACATCTTTCAGATTAACAGGGTGGGAACAAAGCACGAGAATGAACTGAGTGACTAACCATTGCAAAGTTTATTATAGAGAACTAGTAACACAAAGAACTAGTAACATAATCTTGTTCCCTATAACACACCCACACTCTTGAACTCTTTATTAGGCTACTATATATCAATTATTTGTTATTGTTTTTTGTATCTATGTATGTTATGGTGCAATTAAAGTTTTTTGAGGTTCGTTAAACACCCATGATGTTATCCGTTGTGTGTGCTTTAAATTAGAATTGTGGAGAAAAAAACTGGCCATAATTGTTATTTGCAGTACATCCGTTTATTAACACTGAGTACTCAAACGTGTTTCAAAAAACTACACATGTACAATACAAGCAAGTACGGTTAGTGCTTTGATATTCATACATGACATGATCCTTGTAACTGACTAAAATACCTTTGAAAACCAAAACACCACAAATCTTCAAGGGGACAGTTACTGTATTCTAGTCACTTTTTAAACTGAAAAGGTAGTAAATTCTGTGAGCTCAAGTACTTTGCACAAACTTGCTCACAATCAAATTCAACATCATAGTTCTGGTTACTCTGAATACACACCATCTGCTTTGAAAAAAGCAAATACATGCAGCCACTCGTCTAAATATCTATCAATTACATACGACTGTCCTTGTGACATTCTGTGAATTCACAGGTGATTGCACTGCATCAACAGACACAAAAATGGTTAAAAAGCTCCATCTAACATTCACTTGACGGCAGAAACATCTGTTTCACAGTAATAAATGATATAAATGCAGTCAAACACAGAGATCAACAGAAACAGGTTCACCTTCCAAATGATTTGCCTGTAGAAATCCTATATTTGTATAAGCTGCTCACCAACAACTCATTCACAAACAAAGTAGTATAGACCTTATGTGTGATTTTACCAAATTGACTACAATTTGATCGCACGTCTTTGATTAAACTTAAAACAACAAGCCCATGGACTACAACGGTCACCAAAGTCCTGTTGTTAATTATACACCATCAGTGTTGCATATTGAAATAAACGTATGGCAATACTGAATAGGAAACATGTAGACATGACCTCACAAATAGTCATTAACTCCAATATTTGCTGCTCCAGGAATCTAAAGCACTGCAAAAGTGCAAAAGGCAACATTTCTGCAAAGGTACAAAAGGAAAACCCCCCAAAAATAAAATGTATTTACCTAAATATACTGTTTAACTATTTGTTTGTGTATATAGGAGTACACAGGTGTCATCTCTAAGGATAAAGCCTGGATCAGCTGATATTAGTGGGTCAAGGTTCATGATGTCGTGAAGTGTGTTTAAGTGAAATTGTTCATCAGTAATATGTCAAACAATCATTTCCTTTTTTTTGTCTGTCCACCGTGTATGTTGTACAAAACATACTGCATATGTCACAAAGCGTGCTGTAACATGCTTACAGTGACAGTAATAGCTACGTTTTCCAACTCACCTAGTCTAAATAGACCATCTGACTCTAACCATCTGTCAAGAAAAAAGACTCAGGATGAGCCTATTTTCTGATGGGCAGCTTCAAAATGGAATGGTTTGTCAAATGCAGTAAATAAACTTCTGGTTAGGATATGTCTTATTCATCATGTAAGTAGAAATGTCCTCATTTAAGACTAAGAGGGTTTGTGGTACCAAATTAAAATGGTTCACTATTACTGGTTCTGATAAAGTTTATCGCTAATTTGAAGAGTGACTGGGTTGCCCACTGATGTGTAGCCGTAGGTTTGAGTTGACACTTTGGTTTTAAAGCTCTGCTGCCCACCTTCGACTCTCTGCACCTCTGAGCAGTACGAAGGCTTCACTTCCAGCTTGGCGTGGCTCACTTGGATTGGGACGTGCCTTTCCGTTCTGGACTGGGCTCTGCTGGGCTGGGGGGCCGTGGATGAGAAAAGGCTGCCGGAGAGATGTTCCCTGAAGCGGCCGAAGAAGCCGCTCCTTTGTCTTGGGACCATTACGGGCCGCCCTACGTTGAAGAGCACCGGCTGTCCCACCGTGGACCCGCCAATCTCCCTCTGGAGCACGGAGATCTCACAGGGCTTTTCTGCCGCAGGGTTATGGGTGCTGGAGCAGCCGTAGGTCTCTCCTTCTTCTGGGACGTAATCCTCCAAGTCTTCGAGGGTCAGAACGCGGCCTTCTTGTGTCAGGATCTGAGACTCCTGCTCTCTCAGTGAGTTCTGATCATCGTCTTCATCATCGGGTTCAAAGATGACGGTTTGTTCATCGTCCAGGTCCTCGCTGTCCTCTCCAGCTAGAGTGAGGACAGATGAGAGCTCATGTGGCTCTCCGCTGACTCCAGAAACAGAGGCAACGTTACCCTCCTCCTCTTCCCAGGACAGCGGCTGGCTGCTGACGTCTCCCTGCAGCTGGGCCTGCTCCACCAGCTTGTTGTTGGAATTGTTAGCGTTTGGGTTTTCTGGTGGAGACCTTTTAGGTCTGGAGGGAGTAGCTGCGCGATCCGACCCCGCCGGAGAAATGCCTCTCCTCCTGGCCAGCCTGGGAGATTTATTCACCTTATACTCGATGACCTCCTCGACCTCAACCCACCTGGGCTTGGTCTCCATGGCCCTTGCTTCAGCACGCTCGGGTTCGGTCACATAGAGGGTCGGGATGGTGGTCTTTCTCGGAGTCGGCATCCTTCTCAGCCTGGCGGTGGGCGGCTCTGGGGTGGATGTCTCTGAGCGGTGGGCTCCAGCAACAGTCAAGCCGGGCGACTTGTGCCTCCTCATACGTGGGTTCTTCACCACAGTGGTTATAGTCTCCTCGCTGGGGTAAAAAGAAATAGACACAGACATTATTTGAGCTATAGTGAAAGAGGCTGCATGCATTTTTCACACAGATGATTGAAGCTGGTGGGCTTACACTGCCACTCATGAGTCATCAGTACAAGTGACACTGAGCTATGTAAGTGATTAGAAAAAGATAACTCCCCAAAAACTAGAAAAAAAATATCTGATGTGAAATAAGCTCTTGCCACCTTAGGCTTTGCTGCACTGCAAACTGTGTCTCTACAAATATAAATGCTGTGTGGGGAGCTGCAATAATAAAGTTGCTGGTTAAAGAAGACAGCACTCTGGTGTTGACAGCCCATCCCTTCCCACTCAGGCTTTAAATACAACACAGTAATGCATACACAGGGCCATGGAGAGAAGAACACACATCCGAAAGAACTCCACATTGTCCATTTTATACTTTTGGCAAACAATATCTTACACAGCCAAGCCCAAAAATAAAAACATTCAGTGCGTCTGTATCATAAAGTAAGGTAACTACAGAGGAAATATATCCTGAAATAAATATCTTTAAATATTTTTGATGTTGATATATGATCTCACAGTCAGATATTAAGTTAAGTAACATTTCTCACTCAATTAACCAGGAAATGTAATGCACAGACAAACCAGTGTCCAACAAGGTAGCAGACATGCTTGTTCATACTTACATGATGATGGTTTTCCTTGGTATTCTAGTCTCCTGCTCAGTAACTATGGAGAGGAGGCAGACAGAGAGATTAGCCTTATAGCTATGGTTGAAACAAAATCACATCTAGAGTGCATCAACTGCTTGTGCACCTTAACATCTACATTCAAATATTATTATTCAGAACCTAAAAAATGTTCATTGTTATACAAAGAGTCTAGAGAGTGTCTCATTTTGTGAGGATTAAGTCAGTGTTCGTACCTTCAATAGTGATGGCCTGATCACCAGTGCGAGCCACTGCAGAGGGTGGAACTAAATCAGCAGCACACTTGTTACTGCCCAGACGGTTGGACAACTGGCAAAAGCAGGGAATAGATGTTTAGAGTCTAAAAGGCCTGTTGCTTGTTGCTGCTATCAACTGACTGAGTCAACACCTGGGTTCTACACAAAATTTCTGCCCACAGGTATTGTTCCTTCGTCATCACTACATATAATTATCACAAAGTTTGTGATTCAAGTACGATTTTTTTTTATATGTTGACTAACCTCACACTCATAGTGTCCCAGGTCTCTCTCTGTCAGGTTTTTTATTATCAAGACCAGAACCCCACTGCGGAGCTCGCTGTATGTCTGATACTTTTGCTGATCAGTCAGCAGCCGGCCGTCCTTGAACCACCTTGACCATAAACACAGCGAGGGGAGAGAAAACGAGGTTAACACGCCGGGCAACAGAAGTTTCATAGGACCACCTTAATGTACTTAAAATGTTCTGCAAATTTCATACCTGATCTTGGGGTTGGGGGCGCTCTGTATGACGCAGGTGAACTGAGCGTCCTCGCCAGCAACAAATGTAGCGTTCCTCATTTTATTCACAAAACGAGGAGGCACTACGAGAAACATGTCAGCATACAGTACATCTTTGAAGACTAATATCTCATTAAAATAAATTGGCTTCACAAAAATCAAACTTAATTCCAAAAGGTCTATAATATTGGCAGAAGTATAGTGTGACTAATTACTGATCTTTTCTGTGTTGCATTATAACTATGAATTAAAGCATGCACGCTGAATGTCACATACCCTGAACAGTTATCTTGCCAAGAGTGCTGGCATTGCCGGCCGTGCTTGTTGCAAAGCACATGTACTGGCCAGAATCATCTGCCGTCATGTTATCCAAGATCAGTGTGCAGGCACCATCCGGGTCCTCAATGATGATGTGATGAGGATCTGCCTCCACAGTACGTCCATCTACATCCCACAAGTGAACCATGCATTGATGAAACACATTTGGTCTTGGGTATTGTTTGCTTATGGAAGTTAGTCTGTCACTCCCATTTGTGTATATATTGTCCAATAGAGCAAATGAATAAAATAAGAATGGTGAAAATGACGTACCTTTGTACCAATTGATTGCAGGTTTGGGTACTCCAGTGACTTTGCAGGCCAGCTTAACAGTCTGTCCCAGCTCTGCTGTGCAGTTTGCCAGAATTTCATCAAAGTCAGGACGACCTGTAAACGCAGATTAATAACCAAAGGCAGTGTCTTAAAGTGAGATAATATCAAAATACATTCTGAGTGATAAAAGAGAGAAATAATAAACTCACTCCACGCAGGCATGCTATATCGCTGCTGCAGTTCTCTGAAGTCTCGCAGCCATGAGTTCTTGATGGTAACGGTTCGAGCCTGCAAGGTGTATTTCCTTACAGAGTCCTCACGTTCATGCCAGATTTCAAAGGCACGGTCATCACCCTCCACTGTCTCATTCACGTCAATGTTATTCAACTGCAACGGGATGAAGAATACAGAAATCCTAATTTAGGCTGCTGATCAGGAAAGATGACAACAAAGAAAAATAATCTTAAACAGAAAACACTCTGGTTATGTTAAAAGTCTTACCTTCATCATGTTCTTAAAGACATATGCTTGTGTGTCAGTGTTGCTGTCTCTCTTGGGCTTGCAGATTATACAGTAGTTCTTAAACAGGAAGACGTGGCGGTGGTGACCTCTAGAGGACGACCTAATTCCTGGAGCCCCTTCCCACACTTGGAAGGGTCCCTGGTTTCAAAAGGAAGAAAAATCAACATAAACGGTCAAACGAACGCAATCACACCTATAATCAGTGTATTAATGACTCCACCTACCTGTCTCATTGGCTCTCCCAACACTTCCAGTGTGGCAGGATAGTTCTCGATCATGGAGACATGGTGGGTATTCTCGGAGCGCTGAGGGAGGGCAGACACCATGGCGTAGGCTTCCTCTAGTAAGCAGCAGTTCTGGCCATTTTTTGCCTTGTTTCGAATGAGCTCCTGAAGATATTGGAGAAGAGAATTCAATAAAACTGAGGTGACAGTGATACAGGTCTACAACCAAAGGCCTCTCTGTTATTGCAGAGACGTCAACATCGTAAGAGTTCATGCATATTGTGTGTCAGAGCCTTTACCTTGAGGATGGCTTTGTACTTCTGAATCCTGTCCAGTGGTTGTTGGAGGCTGGCGTTGATGCTGCGCACAGGGGGATCAGCAGGGTCTGCACTGGCTTGCACTTTCTCAATGTACTCCTACAATGAGATGGAAGGAATAATTATACTAATCCAGAGTCCTTTCACAGTCACCCTAATGACGAGGTATTATTCAAGGATGCAAATACAAGTATATAGTAGCAAGTTACTATAGAAATTACAACTTGAATTAGGCTAGGAAAACAAAAATATGCTCATAGTGTGGTAACATGTTATTAAAGGGACACTGTGTAGCATTCTAAGTAATTTGTTACCTTAAATCAATGTCTTCATTCATAAATAAGACCTCTGCCAACAGTCTGATTTACCCTCCTAAGTGAATAATTTCTTTTCTGTATTTACATAGGAAGGATAACCTCTATGGAGGCTTCCATGTCCTTCCGGTCTATAAAAAAATATGAACAGCCGAGAGGGACATAAAGCGCAACGTGGTACCGGTAAGGCTAAACGTGTATTCGCTCAGAGCCAGCGTGACTGTGGAAAACTGGAGAAGGAGCTCAGCGAGACACCCTTATTTATTTTATTTTATCTAACCTTTATTTAACCAGGAAAAAGACTCATTGAGATTAGAAATCTCTTTTACATGAGTGTCCTGACCAAGACAGGCAGCAGCATAGTCTTACATACACACAAACACAAGGTGGACACAAACAGTAAAACAGCAACATTTCAAGGTCAGCTACAATAATACAAGCATCGGGCAAAACATCTACAGCCAGATGTTTCTGCATCCAGGTCATTCAATTTCCCCTTAAAAGTGTTCAATGAGACCCACTCATTTTGTTTCAAAGTTTTCTGTAAACTGTTCCAGGCTGAGGGAGCAGCAAGCCTAAATGCTTTCTTTTCCAGTTCAGTTCTGACTTTTGGGACAGACAGCAAGAACAGATCCTGAGACCGAAGATTGTGAGTCCAAGCATTGGTTTCAGTTAATGTAGAACAAAAGGTAAGAAGGAAGTAAACCTAACATAGCCTTGTAAACGAGAATATGCAGGTGTCTCAGTCTACGTGTTGATAAGCAGGACCATCCAACCAAAACCACCCTCGTCACTGCCTCAGCAAATTTTAAAGTCTGCACTGTGCTTTTGTTCAAAATGCAAGATCATACTTATGCCACGCCACAGGAAAGGGAATCCTCGTCGCTTTAAAAGCAAAAAGAGGCAACATGACCATACCTAAAGGCCACCATAGCTTCTACTACATGCTTGGAAAGTGAAGGGTGACGGGAGGGGCATTTAGTTGGTTGTAATTTGTAACTCACCACTAGGTAAAGCTATTTACTACACACTGCTCCTTTAAGGGTTAGAAAGTGTGAAGGCTTTGGTTCTAATGCACTGCAGTTGTGGTGTTACCTTGAAGAAGCGGTGGACAGCCTTGTCACTGACAGCAGATTCAGCCTGACTCTGACCGACAAGATACTGAAGGTACTTCTCAAAGCCCTCCTTGTTCTTCAGGAAGCACATGGCTACATCATCATCTGTGTCGCAGTCGTTCAACTTTGGTAGGAATGCCCTAAAAACAAAATTGTGGGTAAATGAGTGCACTGAAAATCTACTTTTACTACACAGGAGATCTTCTCCGGGTACAAATGTTATTTTACTTTCTTTTTTAAAAACTATCATCAGACTAAAATGACAAGTCATCAAGAGGTGAACTCACTTGCTATGGAAGGACTTGATGTCATCAATGTTCCTGAATATGACTTCCTTCTGGCTGCTGACATCAGGCGGTGCATCAGGACTCTCTGCGTGCTTCAGGTGATGGGAGGAAAAGAACTCGACCTCTTTTACAAACTCTGATTCACCATTTATCAGGTCTTGGATGAGTTGGCTAGGGACATGAAATAACAGCTGGTTATGACACTTCCTTGAGTTCCAGTATTTGGTAAGTAAGTGTGGACGTGCTTTACTTACAATAATTTCCTCTTGTATTCGCCCTCAGACACCTCCTCTCCACTCGTCTCCGGAAGGTCACTAGTTTCAGCAGAGAGCTGGAAGAATACACATTGTTACTATTAATGGCAATGACAATAAATTAATAATGGTGAAAAAAAAGTTTAGATGTTATGTTTGTCGATCAATGGCTGTAGTTTTAACACGTACTTTGAGTTTCTTGTCCAGGTAGGCAGGTGAGACCCAGCCCTGGCGGGATGGTGTAGTTTTGGTGGGTTTGGTCCGAACTAACCATTTGAGTGGATGAGCTGAGTCCAAAACCTCAACATACTGCCCCTCCTTTAGAGAGATGGATTCTTTGCTTGCTATAGTGGGGTTGTAGTCAGCCGTTGCCACATAGATGTCAAACATCTGTATAAAAAAAATAAAAAAAATCTTATTGGCCAGCATGAACAGGAGGAATACACCAAGTAAAAACTGTTTCAATGAATATAATGAATAATGAATTTTATATATATATATATATATATATATATATATATATATATATATATATATATATATATATATATATATATATATTGAACCTGCTTATTCATTACTTGGATCCCAAGTAGCTGCCACTAAGGTAGTAGCTACTCTTCCTGAGGTCAAAGGGTGATTGGTCATAGATAATTTCCCCATATCTATGACCAGTACAAACATTGAGGTTTATAGTAACACAATTCTGGACAAACAAACAAAACACACTGAGAATTTCTATATCTCACCTCTCCCCTGGCATCACCCTCATCGGACTCAGAGGAGGAGTCTGCAATGAGGGAGGGAGGACGAGACCGTCCGTGATGAGGTGATGGAGACGGGGTCTTGGTCTCATCGTCACTGTCAACACCTGGTACACGCAATGAAGCTGGGGCAGCAAAGACGGAAGGAGCCAGTCAGAGTCAAAGTCAATTGTGCAAACAAGTAGAGAATCTAAAAAAATCTTTTAAACTTAATTTGTCACTGTTAGGGAACACGTTAATGTACTTTGCTTTAGATGAATATCAATCCTTTATATATGTGTGTACATATATAATTTCAGAATAAGTCAAGTATTAATCATTTGTTCTCTACGTTTAATCTCCAGTGTGTTAGACACACACACACACACACACACACACACACACACACACACACACACACACACACACACACACACACACACACACACACACACACACACACACACACACACACACACACACACACACACACACACACACACACACACACACACACACACACATTTATTTTGGCTTTTTATGCCTTTATTTGACAGGACAGCTGAAGGTTGATAGGAAATGGGGGAGAGAGCGAGTGGGCAACATGCAGCAAAGGACAGCAGGCCGCTCCATATGGGGCACCTACTCTACCAGGTGCGCTCCTAAATGATCTTTTTTTTTGGTCTTAAATTTGGTAGCAGTTATTAGTGCCCAATTTGTCAGAGCTAGGCTGAGGCAGGACCAGTCATCTCAAAGTCACATCTGAAGCAATAACTGGCTCTCTGCTGGCATCTACTGGTGTTTATATTTTGATATACTTGTTCATCCAAATATTTAAATCATTACCCCTATATATCATTTTAGATTTTTGTTCAAAACAACTACATTTTTGGGGGAATGTAAACAAATAAAACAACAATCATTTCATTCTAAATGCTTTGCTATGTGTTAGTATTGTAACAACATGCAAGAAAAAGCTACAGTACAGATAACAGTTATTATCTGAGCTCTCCACATACATGTCGGTGATCATATATTCCAGCTTTAAGTTGTTGAGACTTCACAGTCATTTTAAAATCATTTTGAAATCCATTTCGATTAGAAGTTTTAACAGTTATAATGCTGATCTTCCTGAATGTAAAAGGAAATGTAACTCAGAATTGTTTCCACAAGTCATCTGTATATCCATAACGCAATGGGAAAAATGTATTAATTAATTAATTAATTGTGAAGCTGATGCACTTAGGATACATACTGGTAGTTTTGGGCCAAGATTTCATCCACTGGAGCACTTCATGATTCTGTAAGCTGTCTGAATAACAAATTAATGAATGGATGAGCATTGAATTGGTTGGATTGCTAAACCGATGGATGTATGTATGCATGAAGCAATGAAAAGTCATATACTCATGGATAAAACAAAACAAGCATCAGAAGAGCCGTAAAGGAACACTCATTTGTCATGTTTGGTTTCAACCATAACTCTATTGGAAAGTGAATTCTAATTCAAGAAACAGAGTGCGATTCACGATTCTTGAATGATCTGAATGAATTCACTGAACCAAACCTGACTGGCACGGAACAAAAGACTAAACAGAAGCACTGTATCCAACATAATGTGTGGATTACTTGTATATTTTCAGCATCTTTAGCATTAGCACCTAGTAAAGCCATTCATTGCAGCCTGTTTCATGTGCAGAATCACAAAAATGACTACTTAGTCTGATTAAGCAAAGGGATAGGCAACCTGCAGATTTCTATTCCCACCACAGATAGCACCAGGTGATTTAAGAGATAGTGTCTCTGTCTGGGTTAAGGCGTCCTCAGCTTGTTGTAGTGTGGAATGAAAACCTACTGTAGTTAGTTCTGGGAGCCTATGGCCTTGGTTGCCTTTCTCTGACCTAGAGTATGTTATCTGGTCACAGTTAGCTTGCTGTATTTACGATGATGACAGAATGATCATTGCACACGGAAAAAAACAAGCTGGGATTCCATTGCAACCCACCTCAACAGCAAGGACAACAGTCAGTGCTGGATATTAGTTGAACATGCAGGTTAAGTGTTTACCTTTACAGAAACATCAGCTTAAACATCGATGGGCTATCTACTATTCCACTGGACACTAAATTTGATGCTATCCCATTACTTAAAGTCACTGACATGCTGTCAAAGCTTCATGAGGGCTGCGGTCAAACTCAAACAAAATCATGGCTTTATGTGTGTTTAACCTAGACCTGAATAAACCTGGTTATGTTATGACAGATTTGGTTTGTAGAAACACTTATATAAACCATTTAGGTTAAAGCTGCCATTGGTAATATATATTGTTTTTGTCATATTTGCTGAAACTGTCACTATATTTTGACAGTATTACATGTGTTCGGAGTTAGAGGTTAGAGTTCCTCTGTTAAGTTCTTTCTTTACTTTCCTTTCTGGGCTGGTAATCATTTGAGAGATGGTTGAGGGAGTGATTACGCTGTGGGATAAAACATGTGAGAGTGCAGCAGCTGCGGAGAGCAGTACTGAGTGCACGCTGCACAGAGACGCTAGCTTTTAAAGGCTGCTCAAACCAGCCACACAGCTCATGAAGACCTGCACTGTCATTTTTTCGGGGATCCATCCACCAACAATAACCTAAACTGAACTGAAGTAACATAACCGAGCTCACTGCTCACAAGAGAAGAGACCAATGCTGACGGGGTGTTTTCAGCTCACTCCAGGAAAACAACTAATATTTTAGTGTTTTGTTTAGCTTAAAATTAGAAACTTGACCGGGCCGCCATGTTGAAAACAGTCAAACCAAAACCAATTACTGGCTACTGACCGGCCAGGAATCATTATTTTCTAAAACTAAAAGTGCCTTTAAGACACAATCCTGTTTGAGCTGTGTGTAACATGGTTGAAAAAACGCTGTGGTGCGGCGCAAGCTATTAGAAATAAGAGTGCAGTGGAGCTGTTGCCACATTTGGTCTGAAAGGCCATTTAAAGCAGAAACATGGCGTCGGCCCACCACCTACAGGTAACGTTTTCTGCATGAAAAAATACAATAAAGAACTTTTTTTGACAGTACCAAGTACAGCTTTAACGCAAGACAGGCTTTTACTGTCACTTTCTGGAATTGCTCAGTATTTCTAATAGAAAGTACTTTAAAGTGTCACACACCAAATTAAAATCAAATAATTGAATGTTGAATTGCATAAACAGAATGGTCCATGACACTTACCTTGGGTTATCTTCGCTGATACCATTTCAGTGATCTGTGAGGTGAGTTTCATGAGGAATTCCTCTGTACCTACTTCACCTAGGTAGGGTATTTTACCCTCTTATGCCACACACAAAGAGGAAAGAACAACATAAATATTGCAGTATTAATTACTACAAATAATTTATGTTCCTTTAAATAACAGATGATATTGTTATGAATAATATATGCCCATGTATAAGGTAATGTGCCTCACCTTTTCCTCTGCCAGCCTCTTCTTCTGGAGGACTAACTGTTATTCCAAGAACCCTGAGGAGAAATAAATTTTACATTTATGCATTTATTTATGCATACACATATGCATTGGAATGAAAGGTATATATATATATATATATATATATATATATATATATATATTTATTATTATTATTATTTTTTTTTATGTGTAATGCCATTCTGAATCTGAAATCTCAAAGAAAAAAACTTACTCTGAGGTTTTGGTCTCTTTCTTTGGTTGTGGTGCTAGAGAAAAGAGGTAGAAACACATACAGTATATACGTACAAATACAATTACGCCCACAAGACAAACTAAGGCAGTAAGAGATGTGTACTGTGGAAGTGTCTTGTAGTTTATATACTCAAAGGTCAATATCATTTCTCTATAGAGTGCCTAGATGTCTGCTTTCCTTACTGTCATCAACCTCGAGGTGGGCAGTGCAGATGGACTGTCCTGCTCTATTTGTGGCAATGCAAGTGTAGGCGCCAGTGTATTCTGTGCCCACGTCCATCAAGATGAGGCTGTGCTGGCGCCCTGAGCTGGCTATTTTGTATCCCTTGGTGTCAGGCTTGATCCACAGGACATCTTCAATTGATTCCTCCTTTAGCCAGGAGACCATAGGAGTGGGAGAACCTGAAAAAATAATGGGTGGTATTGACTCTTTTTTTTAAACACAAGATTCATTTTAGGATCTTCCCAGATAACTGTAGGTGTTATAGGATAGGAGAAATCAAACAAACCTTCTACTTTGACAGACAGAGTGATGCTGGCTCCTTGTTTCACCTTCCTGTTGCTGAACCTTTCAAGGAAGCGAGGTGGCACCAGTGGCTCCTTCGGGTCTGTGAAAATAAGGTGTAAAACAAAAGCACAGTCACTTATAACATGTTATAATATCTACTAAAGTACCTTTGCCAAGTTTGTCAAGTTACCTCTTTTATCTTGTGGCATAATCTCCCCTGGCCCTGTTGCAAAAATGCAGTTATTATTTTATCTGTAAACATCTTAACTTTAATCTTTAAGCTCAAAGTAATTTAAAATACAGTATCTCATTTTCTTTTTGCATAGGCAACAATTCAGGTGTTTGCATACATACTCAGAACTATCAGGCGGGCAGAGGAGTAAGCAGACCCAGCTGCATTGCTGATGTAAGCAGAGTATTCCCCCATATCTTCCTTCTTCACCTCCAGGATCTCCACTCCATGAACATCTCTCTCTGCTAGTAACAGAATCCTTTGTGAAGGTCGCAGAGGGTGGCCATCTTTGAACCAGTATACTCTGGGTTTGGGGAAGCCTGGAAGGCAAAATGTATTTCAGAAACAGACAGTTACTGCTATTTGGATGCCTCAGATGAGCTGACTTTTAATATTGGTTAAAAACATACCCTTTACTTTGAGCTGCATCTTAGCAATAGGTGAACCTGGACTGACGTGAACATCACGAAGCTCGTCCACAACTTGTGGCAGCTGATCATCTTCAGTGACAGACTCAAATGTCTCAGTTTCCCTGGACGTGGAGAGGAGAACAGTACACCAGAATTCAGAATTCATTCATATTGTAAAATGTATTTATCATTATCTTTTTAAACACCATATGTAGTAAATTCACCTGGACATGTAGCCCTTGGCACTGACATAGGAAGATGTCTCAGTGGCATCAGCAGCAGTGTCATAATCTGAGCTGCAAGACACTGGTGGAAAGATTGATGTACAGCATCACAAAGTGATTAGTGAAATCTGGGACAATGTGTGTATCAATATATGTGATATGTATTTTACTAGACTTGTGAGAACCAGTTTGAGCTTCAGACTATGTCTACACTAAGCCGCTAATTTGAACATGGGTCGCTTTTGTAACATCGTCTCATGTGAGGATACTTTTCAGTAACATTTTCAAGTAGGGTTATTTTGACCACTCTGCTTTTTTAAGATGTTAGTTTAGGACCAGGACTTTTGTTTCAAGTTAAGAGGTTGACAGGTATAAGGTTTAATGCAGGAAATAAAGATGTCAGATACTTTTTAAACTGTTATATGAACTATTGAGACTACTGCTGCAGTTTATGGAAAAAAAATCTGAATTTTCTTTAATAATTTTTTTTTGTTATTAGGATTTTTCTGGTATCAAGCTAAAGGACTGGGTATCATGATATTTCTACCGTATATACTATATATCTGCTTGAAAAATCGCAATTTTAACTCAAGATGTCATATTGTATACTTTGGGCCTGTTTTCCACAACAAAAGAAAACTGCACCACCTAACACATCCCTATAACAAATACAGACAGATGAGACATTAGCAACAGCTGTTTTAAACAATGATATTAGCTTTTGCCTTCAGTCAAATGAAATGTAGTTGATTAATTATTACTCAAGCCAAGGTACTCAGAAGTATTTGTGAATCAGGCATGTGTGTGTGCATGTAATGTACTCACTGTCAACTCTGAGTTCAGCCTTTGTGGCTGCGATGCCACTGCTGTTTTCAGCTGTGCAACGATAGACACCCATGTCAGTGGGCAGCACAGTGGTAATGATGAGCTGGTGGCAGCCCTCCTGGTCTTCATTGATCATGTAATGGTCATTCTCCTCCAGCAATTTGCCATCCTTATACCAGCGAACTGTGGGAGGGGGCTTTCCAATCACAACACAGTCAAAGCTGACTGGATAACCGTCTGGAACATCCTGACTTTGTAGCTCTGTCAAAAAGACCGGTGCAGCTGGGTGACAAGAGAAAATAGTCAGAGAATTGAAAAAGATCAGAACAAGCACAATAGCAAACACAACACAGGACAGAAAACTGAATATGCACATGTTTCTTACCTGGGGCTCCAGTCATAAATGCAGGAGGCTGTCTTTCTTGTGTGGGGGTCTGTGTACCATCTTGCATGTAGCCCATCTTTCTAATTCGCAGCTCGACTTTTAGAGGCCCTGCCTCCTGGATGGTGGTCTCCACAGGAACCCCATGGATTGTAAACATCTCCTGGAACCTCTTTGAGGCAACTTCAGCCTCTGTCCGTGAGTCAAAGCGAATGTAGATGTAACTGTCGTCCTCCCGGTAAGAATGGGGATCTGGAGGACACAGATCTCCTTCATCTGCGCTGATAAATGGTTCTTCTTCAACATCTGGTGGGAGACGTGTACGCAACAGGCGCCGGAGACGTCTGCTTGCCTGTCTCAGTGACTCGTCCATCTCACTTCCTGAGGAGCTCTCAGGCTCGCTGTCGGCGCTGTAGCCCACGGTCAGAGGCCGTCGTCCGGATGATTCTCTCGCCGTTCCTACTGTGACCTTACCACTGTGAGAAGTGACTCCAAACTTGTTGGTGACCTCACAAGTGTAAACTCCAGTATCCTTCGTGGTGATGGCAGTAATGACCAATGAGCAAGTACCGTCATTGTAGATATCAATATGGTGGTGCTTGCCATCCATCAGTGGTTCTCCATCCTTCAGCCACCGCACCTTATCAGGTTTACCTTCTGAAACACATTCTAGATGTATGGTGCCATTAGGTTCTTTGGTCTGGTCTTTGAAGCCTTCTTTAAAGACAGGGCGCATGTCTCTGCGGGCTTTGTAGCCCTTGAAGGCAGCTTGAATCTTAATGGCAGCATCTCTGAGCTCCGGCTCATCTTCTTTACTGATCTCCATGATGTTAGTGTCTGTAGACACCTGCTTTTCATCTGTCTGCTGAATTGAGGTTGTTTCCACTTTAGTCTGCTGCACTGTTCTCTCCTCTGCCATCTGGAAATGTGCAAAGAATCTGTCAGTAGTCATAGTCTCTGGCTCTTTGGTCACTGTGACAGTAGACTTGCTGCTTTTCTTGAGGTAGGAGACGAGTGTTGGACCCCCAGAAACAGACTCATCCTCAGAGCTGGTGAACAATTTGGACTCTGTCTGCTTCACAGACACAATGGCCTGTTCCTTCTCTCCTGATTTTATTTCCACTTTCTCTGAGGCCTTCAGCTCTTTCTGTTCTGATTTGTTTTGACCGCCTTTACCGTCCTCCTCAGGTTGTTCAGTGATGGAGTCCAGTGTGGGTTCTCGACTCATGCGCCTTTTCTTGGCCGATTCCTCCCATAGCTCATGGACATCACCTTCTTCAGCAGCTTCTGGAGGCAGACTGGGTTGCCCAATCATCTCAGCCTCTACCCGTTTTTCCTCTATACCTATAACCACAGTGATGTTTTAAATGTTACTACATTATTATCAAAGTTACTGTCAGTACCCACACAGCACAAAACCTACTTGTGATTTAAACCCTGTCCATTAAAACTCTACTTATTCTATCTTAGCATGACTGACATTCCTGAAGGATTCAAATTTAGATTGAGAACAATAAACATGCAGATGTTTATAATTACAGTGGTACTCACAGGATAAATACATAAAACTTCACACCAAAGACACACTGTCTTACCTGGGCAAACTAGTGGCTGCATGGGTGCCTCTGTGGAACAATGAGAAAACAAACACACACATCATATAGCAGTTTATGCAAGTACAAAATATCTCTGCAATGCTATTATCAAATAATTTGGTAGAACACTGCTAACTTGTAGAGGTGTTTATATATGACAATGAGAGGTAAATAAAAGCTCAATAATGAACTACAAAGCCAAATAGTAGAAAGTCATTTATGACAAGGGTTTTGATCTTATATCTCCATATAGAGAAAAAGACTGTAGTGAAATAAGCAATAATAAACTAAATGTAGACTATTTAATAAACTTAATTAACAAATCCACACTCACCAAGCTGCACAGTCTGAGGCAACTCAACCGGCTCTCCAACGCCAGCTCTGTTGATGGCTGCCACTCTAAACCTATAGCCACTCCCCGGGATAAGATTTTCAACCACAAACTCTGTGTTGCACACAGGTTCAGAATGACATGGAAGCCAGAGAGCACTATCTACCAGGCGCATCTCCACCCTGTAGCCCAGAATGGGACTTCCTCCATTGTGGAGAGGAGTAAACCAAGAGAGGGTGACAGACTTTTGAGTCTTACTGAGGACTTCAGGGTCCTCTGGAGGATCAGGTACACCTGTTGGAAAGGAAAGAAGCAGGCGTTAGATGCCTTGATGAACAATAGTCAAAAACTACAGATTGCAGTGTTTATCTTTCATACTCCATCCAATTACATGTGGAGTTGCCACGCAGAGTACATAACTGGAATACGCAAGTAGGTGAAATGATAGTCTATTAATCAAATAAATCATGGTTATGTTTGCATCCTTTTGATTTTCTCTAAACATAACTTAAAATTTGAAACCTAAAACCAAAATTCTTTAAAATACAGAAACAAAAAAGTGAAAGATTAAAAACCCATAATTAGAAAAGGCTACGAAACTGCTTCAAACACTTACTGATGATGGTGAGTTTGGCCAAAGAGAGAGCATCTCTAGCAGCAAATGTAATTTCCTGCTGAGGCAAAAGAGGTGCCTGTCTCAGGACAAGGCGATAAGAACAGCCGTCAGCTCTCGTAGCCCAGAGGTCACTGGACTTGAGCTCAACTCCATTAGCATACCAGGCTACTTCTGCTGCAGGGACAGGCTCAGTGAGTTCAACACAAAACTCAACCTTCTCTCCCACTGCAGCCACCTTGTCCTCCAGACCCTTCACAACGTCCAGCTGCCAGCCTTATGAGAAAAAAATACACAGAATGAAATGCAAAACTTTGTCAGTTAAAGTTGGTTATATTTGAATGCATAATTCAGGAAAGATAATGCTATTAATACACGACTCACGCTTGACAGAGAGTTGTGAAGATGTGGATGCTGTGCCGGCTTTGAAGGTCACTGTGCAACTGTCTTTTACTCGCAATTCCTTGAGCAGGAGCAGATGACGACGACCACTTTCAAATGTCACAATCTCAGCATTGGGAGATTCTTTCACCGGTTTCCCATCAAGGAGCCAGTGGCAATCTTTGTTCTCAGGACGAGAGAGGGCACATTCAAACAGCGCTTCACCTCCATCAAAGGTTTCTACATTCTCCAGGCCCTGGACAATGTCAATGGGTTTGCCTGTAGGAAATACATAAAAAAAAAATGAAGAAAGAAAGAAATCAGGATTAAATAAAAAAGATTTTAAGAAGACTGCAGAGCTCAGGGCACCAAATCATTTGGGATTTGCCAACAAAGGGCATATGATGACCAGTAACTGAGCAGTTTATTTGGCCACATATGAGGGAACAGAGGAGACTCCCTAGAGGTTGTTGTTCTTTCCATTTGGAGGGAAGCTCACCTTCCACATAAAGTGAAGCGACCGCGCAGGTCCCCTCTGCCTCACAGGAGTATGTGCCCCTGTCTTCAGCGGACACATGGCTAATGTACAAGCGAGCCACATTCCAGTCCTGCTCCACTACCACCCTTCGGCCGTCAGCCTGCAATGGCTGCCCGTCTTTCGTCCACTGTGCCTTGACTGGCCTTGAATACTGGCAGATGAACTCAGCCGGTTGGTTTTCGAGCACCCTCAGGTCCTCCATGTCGCTCACCACTTCAACCGTGGGATCTGAGGTTGGGGTCAGGGGTCATATGGTCATGGCTTGGCCATTAGATATTGAGATAAGTGAAGGACATGATGAATGACGCGTGGGCTTTATAACCCCCAAGAGCATGTTGAATTGATGTTAATATGCGAGGGATATAAATATGTTTTGGTGGATTGTCCAGTACAAATTGCATGTCCTATGGTATCTCAAAGTTGATTTTAATGTCAACTGTGACCACTGTATTGTGTGCTCTGAAGATAAATAGGAGGTCAAAAAGCCCAACCGTCAAGATTCAGAGTAATGGTCGCAATCAAGGGCCAAGAAGTGCTGGCAGCCGATGACAGAGGATGGGGTGATAAGTGGATATAAATGCCAAACTATGTAAGTACAGGGAGGTTAGAGGTTTTAGTGCTTGAAGGTTAGGGCCAAGGCTAGGTGGGATGGAATAGTAGAGGTAAATAAAACATTGAGTATTCAACAGCAGGCGACCTGCATGGATGGGTGGAGCAGCACTTTCCTAACACAACATTTCAGTTGACACTTTTCTGTGGTTCACTAACTCTGTACAATAAAACTTGGATCAAACGTTGACGTCACCTAAACCAAACCTATTATATGTAATCCACTGAATCCAATCACTAAATTTGTACTATTCATCATTTATATGCCAAGGGACATGTACACTTAGGGCTGCACATTTAACCGTATAATAATCACGATCATGCTTTTTTACTCCTATTGTTAATTAAAAGACAGATGTATGGACTCGAGGGATCTAATATTACTGTTGTATTTTTCCAGCATGCTGTGATTAACTAAAATCTTCCCCAAACAGTCGAGGATACTTTTATTCCGTAGTTAAAGGGGATTCATAACACTTAGCAGTGTTCAGTGCATCTCGGACATCTCAAAATGCAGCTGACAATGTGCAAATGAGCACAGTCATTCACTGACACGGATATTCACAACCCATGAATGTACATCCAATAGGCACTGTTCATTCTTTAAAATGACTGTACCTTGATTATGTGAGACTTGTAAGCAAAGACTTGCTTCAAATGGAGCCGATGATGCTAACGAATGGAATCAATTCAGTTTTGGTGCAGTGAGTCAATTTTTGGTTAAGGATTTTGGATTCTGCTTTGGATGGAAAGGCAGAGAGGAGACTGGGCTTGGATCTGGGATTGAAATGTAAGGGGTCACATGTATATGAACCAAAGGACAATGGTTCATATACACTGACAAGGAAATTGTGAAACAGCAGGGATAAGAGACGAGAGTGAACAAGCAGCAGCTCCCAGTTAGCCACCAGCAATGATAGTGTCATCAATAAACATTGACACAGTGAGTCATCAGGAAAACCTCTGATGGGGATGACTGAGACTTGATGAACGATGTCAACTTAAAACCAGTGGAGCCAAGGGTGTATGAGCTCAAAGTTTGAATGTGGACCCATCATTTTTGTCACATTAGTTCTGTCTGGTTGCAATAACAGCCTTGAACGTGTTTACAGAAACAAATGCGCTATAGAGGAAACAAAAAAGCCAAAAGACACGAGACAACACTTGACAACTGAGTGAGTGTTTACGTAGCTAAAAGTTTTTTATGCTGGAATGTAATGTTTCATGTCAAGTCAAGGGTGTTTGGTAGGTAGCAAATGCAGTGACTGAATTGCCCATAGCAATAATTTTAATTAAAAATGCATGTGTTTCAGCCAAATATCTGCTTAACAGAGACTTTTATTACTCCCTAATGTTCCCACTGGACGAGGAATAGTTTTGATTGATGTTATTAATTTAGTTCCTGCCTTTTTTACTTGAAACAATTGCTGAAACCCAGACTGTCACAACACTGGTGCTTTGCTTTCTGTGAACTCTGTATGGACACTAAGACACACAGTGGCTCATCAGAAGTGTTTTCACTTAGTTTTTCAGTTTTCCACATCAGAGCAGCATACAGATGTCTTTCTAAACTTTTTCTCACCCAAAGCGTCCCGAATGGGGGCTGTGTGTCTGTCAGACAGTTTGAAAAACAGAATGCACAGCCGACTAGAGGGCATGTAGATTTTTTTCTTGAAATATTGACTTTATTCTCGGTCAATTACAACTTTATTCTTGTAATATTACAACTTTAGTCTCAAAATCTCAGAAAACTGATATGTGGGATGTGTTTTAAATGAGCAGAAATCTTGCTGAAACACATATGAGCTATTAAAGTCCGAGGGTTTAGAAAATAATTAAAATGAATTTGATTTTCATTAACATGAACAGGTGCCACATACAATTTAAAGAGGGAAGAGTAAATCATGTGTTGACTCAGCAGGAATAACATTACAAAGTTGATCTACAGGAGAACAAATATTTCAAAGCAATACAGAATGCCTTACCTCGTTATATTCCAACATGTTTTTATATTTTGAATTGTCACCTGAATTTTGTCTTTTACATAACATAAATAAAGACATTTCCACAATAAATTGGTCCATAAAAATGCATTGTTTAATGCCCAAAATCACAGGGCCGGGACACATACACGCAATTTATAGTTGTCATTTGACTTAATAAGACGTCTTTGGGCTGTGACACCTGCATGTATGTCACACCTTGTTCTGAAGATCAGATCGGTCCTTCACTATGCAACAGTAGAAGCAGCTTTAAAAAACGTTAGAGCTATACAACTACTTTGTTTCCAAAGCTGGATGAATAGTTGTGATGAATGATAGTGAACATAATCGTGATTATCATGGATTTATCATTTCCGCAGCCCAGCACGTAGTAAGAAATCAAAGAGTCCAAAAGAGGAGCGGGAGTGTAAATAATATAGTTTCTATTAAAATTAACGGCTGACATTTGTTTCACTGACACATCTGACTAGTTTTAGGTCTGCCCTATAAAACTTTGCTAAGGTGCTGCACCCAGTTGTATATTTCTGTTGTATCAAAGCATACAGCAGGAGCTCTCTACTGCCATTATTATTATTATTATTATTATTAATGAAATGACAAACAATGCTGCTCATGCATGATGAAGCACTGGAATGTCAAAATATCCATTAATCTATTCATGAACTTCAAACTTTTTATGGAACCCTGCAGAAAACATAATAATCTTTTATATATTAATATTTACTCATATTCTTCCAGAAGAATTGCACTAAATTGTATTTGGTTAATGCCAGTCATTAAGTATGAAACAGACAAATATACCTATGGCAAATGTTGCCATTAGATAGTTATACATTGTTGTGACAAAAAACACAACTTTTGCTGTGCTGTTAAGCTACAGATACCGTTTATGTCAGTTTTGAAACTCAGAATTAACATTCTGCAGGGTCTAAAAAGATTCTCTACTGATTATAATGTGATACCTTTGACTAAGAGCTTGGCTGTTGATGTTAAACTGCCAGCTACGAATGTGACAGTGCCAGAGTCATCCGTGGCCAGGTTCTTTAAGGTGAGTGTGTGGATGTGACCCTGGCTCAGCCGTATCTCACTAAAAGGGCTGTTCTCTAGCAAGGTGCCATCCAGCCACCACTGCACCTTGCTAGGTGCCCTACCAGACAGCTGGCAGGAGAAGGATGCCCATTCCCCAACAAAGACGTCAGTGGTCTTAAGACCACACACAATGAAGACTTCTTTCACTGTTGAGTGAAAAAATATGCATACACTGAGGTTCTAACTTACTCGACAGAAAAACATATCATAAAAGATAGACGGAAAATGACACCATACAACATTTTACAAAGACATGGGCCAGTCCTAAAAACTGACCTATGAATAAACCTAAGTATGAATTGTAGAAGGCAGTCAGAATTAAACTTGTCAGCATTAAGTAAACTAAATAGTATTGAAACAGGCTACCTTGCACTGCCAAAGAAGCTGTGGTGAGCTGGTCTCCTGCATCACAGGTGTAGTAGCCACTGTCCTCAGGCTCCAGGTTCCGTATACAGAGCTCTTGAATGCACCCTTCCTGCCTCATCTCACACTTGTTATCGGGCTGGAGGACAATGCCTCCCTTCCTCCACTCAACACGAACACCTGGCTTAGACAGCTCGCACCGCAGGGTAACATCGTCACCCTCTATGGCATCCTCGTTCTTGAGCTCTTTGTGGAAGAACACTGGGGAACCTGAGCAGAATTTAAAATTGGAAAGTTTTGCATCAGATTGTTGAGATGGAAAGTTTGGTATCATAGTTGAGATGACAAACATCTCTTTAGACAAAAGTTTAGCTGATGGACAGTGATGCCAAACTAGTTGTGTTGGAAGCGGAAGTTCAAGAGCATTTCAGCTGTTCATTTCAATCCTATCTTGGTCCACATTCTTGAATCAACAGGAATATTTTAAGGATACTTTATTTTCATCATTCTTTACCTTCCACAGTCAACGTGACATCACACTGTGCATCTCCAGTGTCACAGGTGTATGCTCCTGAGTCCTCAGGCACCAGGTTGTGGATACGAAGCTGGTGGAAAGCTCCGTTGCTCCTCAGGTCATACTTAAGACCTGCTTGAATGGCGACATTGTTTCTGATCCAGGTGACAGTGGCCTTGGCGTCAGAGATGGTGCAGGCCAAAGTGACAGTTTCACCCTCTACTGCCACAGTGTTGTGTGGCTTCTCTAGTATTAGCACTGCAAATATGGGAAAACCCGAAACTAGATTCAATAATGTTAGCATTTATATGCTGTCACAAATTTTACAGCATATGTAATAAAGATGTGACAGTTTCATTGGAAATATATCTATTGCCTTTTGAAGTTTGAAAAAAAAAGTATCTAACCTATAAAACTGTAACATTTGATAGATGACATATTGAAAACAATGCATCCTCGAGAAATACTTACAATTTTTAAGGATAAGGAGTTTATCTCCTTGATTTATAATATTTATGTTAGCATTTCTTTTTTAAAGCATGTCTAAAAGTTAGGATTTTGAAGATGATGGTGCCAGCATTTTTTCCATTTGCCATGACAAAGCTGTCTGGTGGTTGATGGAGGCGGATGTGAGGAGTAAAACTCTCTAGTGAGCGTGTTATCTCCTTTACCTTTGGGTTTCTCCTCCACCAGAAGACAGGCCACACTCTTTTCTTCTCCCACCACGAAGGCAACGTCCCCTGATTCATCTGTAGTCACCATCTTCAGGGTCAAACGGTGCACTCTGCCATGGCTGCTCATTTGATTCAGATCATTATTTTGGAGGAGGTTGTCACCAAGCCACCATTCCCCGTTTGTCACCCCTGAGTGTGACAACTCAACCTCAAAGACAGCATCCTGCCCAGTGATCACCGTGATATCGCAGAGTTCTCGGGTGAGGCGCACATGCTCTGAGGGTAAATGTGATGATGGGAGGTCAGTGATCAGATCTCTTGAGCTTCCAGAGGGCATCAGTAAGAAGGTGTATCCATGACCAATGATCTCATATTAATACTTCCTTCTACCTCATGCCACAAGTTTGGGAACATGGACGTAGTGCTATGACATGAACCTTTCTAATAACGACTAATAACCAAACAAATTGTTGAAATCCATGGTAACACTACATAATACAGCCTGTGACTTAGAGCGTACCTATCGCTCACTTTCCGCGTAGGTTGCCCCTTATTTCACACAAGTACTGACTAACTGCCGCTCACTTCCCCTGTGCATTTACAGTGTAAATAGGCTGTGTCTTGTTACATAACTCTGGTTAACTTACACCCTGCTTTAAATCAACTTCCACAGAAGTACAGAGTAACTCTCACTCACTTCCCCCACTGATTTCCCTGCGTTTAACAGTATAACTAGGCTGTGTCTTAGAGCATAACTCCTGTACAATTATGTGCTACTTTGCCCGGACTTACAGTGTATGTGTTACACTCTAAGACACAGGCTCTAAGTCTTGGGCCCTATTATGTAATGTTACCAAATCCATTAAACATATCTGTAATTTGATGACTCACAAATAGTAGTAATATAGTTTAAAAAAGTAGTAAAACTAAGACATCACACTTATAACTCAAGGACTATGAAATCCAAGTTAAAAAAGAAGAAGAATTGAAGATTTGATCCACTTGTTAATGGGATGGATGGATGTAAAAGATGAAGACAAGAGGTGACAAGAGACATAGATGAGACGAAGCTGTGCTGTTACCTTTCACAGTCAGTGTAGCTGTAGTTTTCTTGTCTCCTGTATCACAGGTATATTCTCCACTGTCCTTCACATTCAGCTTGTGTATGACCAGGCTGTGAGTGGTAGCTCTCTGCTCCATGCTGTATTTCTCCCCGTTGGAGATCACAGTCGAGCCCTTCAGCCAGGTCACCTTGCAGTCAGGGATGGATGTCTCACAGGACAGGGTGGCTTTGTCTCCTTCAGTGACCTCTTGACTTTCCAACTCCTTCTTGAATAGTACAGGTGCAGCTGCCAGAAAGACAATTAATTAGAAAGAATCATTTCAAAGTTTCTCGGGTTAACAGTAGCCCCCACAAAACACACTGTGCTGATAAGCAGCATTAATTATACTCACAATTCTACCAATCCATACCTACAAGAATCTTAAAACAGAGCATGAAAAGAAGTTAATTTAATGTTGCTAAGATAAAATGCATATGCACTATTGACACTATTGATCAGAATAATAATCGGGTGGGGAGGGTGACATGCAACAAAGGTTTCCCAACAGGGCTTGAATCTTGAGACGTGACTACATCTGTCAGCATCTTAAACACCAAGACTTCAAAACTACAGAATGTCCGTTATTGAATAATATAACACAGAATCAATCAGTGAATCTTTATGTTGTGCGTCAAGGTATTTAAATAAAGTGTACTGTAAACAAAAGGAAGTGCAGAAAACATGACATACTGTAAACAAGAATTACAAGGAAACCGATCAGTGTGACCAATATGGACCTCAATACTACATTAAAAAAAGTAAATGGGTAGTGTTAGTTCAATTTCAATGGAAAGAGGAGTGAACATGCATACTGTAGAAATATGATGGAATATGCAGTAAAGTGCAGATTTAATGCAATTATCATAGTGGGATAGATGAATGGATAATAAGTGAAAAGAAAGAGATTCAGGAAATCACAAGCATCCATGTTTTGGAATGCTTTTTGAAAAGAAAGAGGGAAGGTGTCCCACAAGGAAGATGATATAGACAAATGAACGGTCCAAATGATACTTGAGAAGAAAAATCATTCTTGTCCCATGACGTAAAATGTCCTTATATTCCCCTTACCTCTCACTGTCAGTGAAGCAGAGGAAGTGTGGTTACCCACAGTGAAAGTGACTGTTCCTGAATCAGCTGTGGTGACGCCTCTGAGCATGAGGCTGTGTACCCGGCCCTCAGACTTGATCAGGTTCATTTCATTATTCTGTAGTGGGACGTCCTGAAGTTTCCACAGGGCCAAAGGTGCCTCCTCTTGAGAAACCCGACATTCAAAGTGGACATCTTCACCCTCGTATACAACGCAGCTCTCCAAGAATTTCAGTATGTTAACCTCGACCTCTGGTTGACAAATACATTTCAGCAGAATAATTACGTATTTGTTTTCTGAAGTTCTAGGCAATGATATAGTTCAAGCTGTGCAGATTGTGATCAGAGTGTGATTTAATATATAAAGATTTATTCTGAGCTGTTATTGTGAGTAGCAAGTGAAGAAAAAATCAGTAATGGTGTTTTAATGTTTGTAAAGAGAGACCAAAGGCAGGCACAAATGATGAGAAGAGATGAGTGATCAGGCTCAACAGAAAAGTGTTTTTGTGAATAACTACAAGTGCTTTGAAAAAGGTAAAGAACACGAACACACGTGGGGTGAGAAGTAATAATAATCACTTAAATGCAGTCCAGAAAAAGGCAAACATTATCTCCTGGTAAGAGGTTGATGCACTTCATGCTCAAGTGTTGGAATGAGTAGAACACGTGGAAAGAAGTGACTCCAGAGGGTACGTGAAAAGGACAGTCTTAAATAGGCAACTCCTACCCTGCACTGTGAGGACAGCTGTAGTCCTCTGGTTTCCTGTATCGCAGGAGTATTCTCCCGAGTCGGCTCCTTGCAGTTTATAGATGAAGAGCTCGACTGTGCTTCCTTCCTGTTTCAGGTGATACTTGCTGCTGGATGTCAGCACCCTGTCACCACACCTCCAGACAACACTGGCTCCCGGCTTTGTGGTCTCACAGCAAAGGCTAGCGCTCTCCCCTTCTTGTTTTTCAAGGTTCTGCAGCTGAGTTTTAAAAAGGACAGGCTGGGCTGCAGGGAAGGAGTCGGAGGAAATGAGGAAAATAATTTTTAGGACAACCGAGAGGACGCTAGCACAACTTGCCACACACATAAAATGACTGTGTTACATCAAAAAGTACGTAGCAGAGGTTGAAGTGTCTCATGTATTAATCCTTAAATCGTGTAAAACCCCAAATTTGTTCTTCATACCAAAATGCCAGAAAATAGAAGACTCTCCTGTATTTATAGTTTTCATCACATACTACATAATAGTGTATGATCAACCAACATTTGGTTAAATAAAAGGTGAATTTTATATAACTCATGTTCAATATTTACAGTAGTATGTCTTACACAAGGAAGTCTTTAGTCAATTAATTAGCAATTCAAGTATCTCCAATACAAATAACAGGTTTTATCAAGCATACCCTTTACAGCTAGTTGTGCAGTGCTTTGATGGACACCAGTGTCACATGTGTAACTCCCAGCATCCTCTGCGTCTAAGTCATGGATTACTAGCGAAGCCAGGTTTCCTGTTTGTCTAATGTCATACTTGGCACAAGGACAAAGACCAAGTTCTCCTTTCCTCCACTCCAAAGTAACACCAGGTTTAGAAAGCTCACAGTGCAGGGTAACACTGTCTGTCTCGTCAGCCATTTGGCTTTCCAGCTCTTTTGTGAAAATAACTGTGGCAGCTGATGAACAAAAGGAAATAACCAGATTTTTTATCAACAGTACAATGTCAAGAGTGAGTGAGATAAAGAAGGATGGATTTAAAACAAAAATTAAATAAAAGATTTGATGGCAGAGGAAGACAGCATGAGACAATGATGTGGTCTCCATCCTACCATTTACTACAAGAGAGGCTGAGCTTATCGTGTCTTCTGAAAAGCATGAGTAGCTTCCGGTGTCTCCAGGTCTCAAATCGAAGATCTGTAGCTCATAACTGAATCCCCCTTGTTTCATTTGGTACTTTTCGCCACAACACAGGACTTTAGTTTCCTTCCTCCACTGGACGGGGAGTGCAGCTTTAGAAAGCTCACAGCGCAGAGTGACATTGGCTCCCTCCTCAGCCTCTTGGCTCTCCAGGTCTCGAATGACTATAACTGGAATAACTGGGGATTGAATCAATTAGATAAGATGCCGATGCGTATTGTTGTAACTCAGGATCTCAAATTCCAAGATGAAGATTAAAGTATTTTTAACTTACCTGAATGAGCATTTTATTTGAAACAAAAAATTACACACACACACACACACACACACACACACACACACACACACACACACACACACACACACACACACACACACACACACACACACACACACACACACACACACACACACACACACACACACACACACACACACACACACACACACACACACACACACACACACACACACACACACACACACACACACACACACACACACACACACACAGCACAGCCAATGATCTCTACTCTCGTTCAAAACAGGAGGCTAACTCAGCATTCAACAGTTCTGTCAACCATAAGTTCTTAATTATTCCTATTTAGAGACAACAACAATCCGGAGACATCAGCAAATCTGGCACTCACAAGTGAATACCAAGTGAGCAACAAGAAGCCAGACTGATTACACAGAATACAAAACCTACATGGAAAACATAACATAACTGAGGGGAATATACAATGTGTGGGTGCCATAGAACTTCTACCTTGTTCTTTCACTTTGGTATCCTGCTTTGTAGGCTCTGGCTTGGGGATAACTTCAGAAACAGCAGGCTTTTTCATCTCTGCAGGTGTGATTCATTTAATTAGATCTTAAATAACTATTGTAGTCAACACAGAGCAGCAAAAATGCAACGATCGTGACATCTCATGAATCAACAAACACTGTTGCGGAACTGATAAATGACAAAAAACAACAATGACCAACAACAACTAAAGCAACTGTGAGGACTGATTGACTCCAACTAAATGCAATTTCTAACTTGTTAGCCAACAAATACAAATGTGCAAGACTATTGACAAAACCCTCAAGACCTGGATGTGCAGTTATTCTATCACAGATTTTGCTTATGCAACAAGCACAGCATGCAAACACCTTGTGAATACAAAAAAAGCCCATTTACACTCAAACTGTAAACATTAACCGGAAATCTTCACCAACAGACTGAACAGGACAAACTTATCCAAAGCAATGTGCCACAATGAGCCACAATGTCCAATACAACACAATACCATCTTCACTTGCTTCTTGTTTATCTGAACTGACAGAGGTGAAAGCTCGTCATTTTTTATATAATCGTATATTCATGCAATGTGCAACAAGAAAAGCAGAATCTTCGAAACGTACACACAAAGCCATGACCAAGAACTTGTTCAACAAAGACAATAGTGTTATAAATGATTAAATGATGTAAGGCTATGAAATCATACCTTCCACCACTTTTTGGGAATCCTTAGAGTGCAATGTCACAGCTGCGGGAGAATCTGGTGGCCTCACTGCTGTGTCAAAACATTTAAGCCTTTACAAATTATACCTGAAACATGGCGCCTACAGAGCCAGCAGCCGCAAATCCTATTTCTGTTCATCTATATTCATGAATCGTCTATAAATCCAGTGAGCATTTGTTGAGTACACATGCAATATTTCTGCAACATCTTATGCATCATCTCTTGCATTGTTGAAGTTCACATCGCATGATAAATAACTCCAATCACTGATCTATAAATGGAGCTTTGAAAAAAATTACACAGTACACCAATATACTGTACAGTAAAGCCTAAGCACATCAAAAGACACAATAAACAGTACATTCCCAAACCAAAACGTTTTGAGTATCATTGACAATAATCTATTTTATAATGATAATAGCTGCTTATTTGCCACTGTCTGTCACTTATTTCACTTTCACCAAAAACACAAAAAGCACAAACACTTAACATAAGGAAACACAAGGAACTGCTGTGTGAGGAAAGTTGAAAAAAACTTCACAAAAGTAATTGCCAGCTATTTATACAACATCCAATATAATCCCATATCATACCATCTCTCCCTATATTCATATGTGAGATTCTGTTAACCTAACCTTAAAAACTAATTTTACTTGAAACATTTTTTTGTCCAATGCTGACCTCTTACAACAGCTCCAACAAGCAGCAGTCAAACATAAAACATTCTTGATACGACAACACCATAGAAAGCAGTAAAAAGTTGAGATAGAACACTTGCATTTGGCAACGCAAAGACAAAGTCGCATGTGTTAGGACACAATAAAGAAGTACAAGGCCGAGAAAGAGCTGAAATCTTTTCATACCTTCTATTGGTTCAGTGGTCCCCTGCCTCTGTGTATCTTGTTTTGCAGCTATTCCAGCAGCAGTCTTTTCAACTGGGATGAAACACAACATTGACCTCACAATCTTACAGTAATGAGTACTATAACCTGAAGACAATAGCCAACCAGGGCCAGTAAAGGACACATAAGCACAAATGACCCAGTGCACTTTAAAACAAAGCACTAAAACAACTGGACAAAGGTATTTGCCACAAAATGGACTTGACAGAAAAGCACCACACACAAGGGCTAACAAGAAAACAAAAGCCAGCTTCTTTTTTTTTAACACATTCACCAGGGTAGGGATTTCCAGCACTTCATCTACTTCCAAAGTGCATGGAGAAGGGTAAAAGTCTGAAAAGGTAACTCCAAAGAACAACTTTATTGTTAAGCCACCACATTTTGGCTGGGCTGTGGTCCTTTTCAACAATAAAGTTCTTCTGTATACTTACTACAAGTGTTACTACAAGTGGTTCGGACAAAAGCCATGCAAACGTGTCTCTTTACCTTCACCTCCTACTTTGAGCTCTTGAAAACCTCTCTGAATCTCCTGCTTGAGGAGCTGCTGTTTAGGAGTCTGTCCAGTAGTTGGCACTGTCACAGCTATGAAATTGAACACAATATTGATGGGAACAAAGACATGTCTCCATACCAATAAGTCAGCCTGAGCCTCCATGCAACAAAGTAACCTGGAGACCACAGACATCCACAGATGTTGAGATAGAAACCATATTTCTTTTCACAATAAAATTACCCAGACCATGACATCTAGCAGATAAAGATACCACATTTACCAGCAAGCAGATTAAATTGCGCAGATTCCGTCAAAAATATCACAAGTGTAAAACTACATACAGCCTGAAAGCAGTTCCCTCTTGAAGCAATAAGACACAAGTCAGCAGCCAAGAACTATAAACTAAAGACATCAGCCAACCAGAAACAGCAAAGCACACATAAACGCATGATCCAGTACACCCAGTCTACTGCCACATGTTTACAACTTGGCATTCTATCAAATGTCTTTATGTTAAGATTAAACAAGTTGTTGTCTGAACAGTAAGTGTCAAAACGAGGGTAAGCGATAACCATGAGAATCGTGAGCAATCAAAATCAATAAAGCTGCAAGCAAAAGCAATTAAGGCCTCTCTCTCCTTAATCTCTCAATAATCCCATACACAGCAGCTATCTAACAGATTACTGCCAACATGCCATAAACATATAGCATCAAAAAGTTCAACATTCAATGCATAACTGTGGTAAACAAAGCATTAAAACTGGACAAATACTGTATATGCCACAAAATGGGATTGACAGAACAGCAACACACACGAGGGAAAACATCTTCTTTATATATTTAACACCGACTGCAAAGACACTAAATCCAAGATGAGCTGCCTAATCCCTCTATATTTTCAGTTCTTCTTTCTTGTTCAGTGTGCTTTTTCTACAAGCCTGAAATTACATCTGGAACACAACAAGTGAGGACCATGCTTAACAGTACTGACAGATGTCACAGTATTGGACAAAAGCCATGCAAACATGTCTCTTTACCTTCACCTTCCACTTTGAGCTCTTGAGAATCTCTCTGAGTCTCCTGTTTGAGGAGCTGCTGTTCAGAAGTCTGTCCAGTAGTTGGCAGTTTCACAGCTATGAAATTGAACACATTGGACGCGCAATCTGAAGTTACCTTAGGATCGCACTAGATGCAATAACAGCTAAAAGAAACAAAGACATACCCGTTCTCCATAACAATAAGTCAGCCTCCATGCAACTAATGAAGCATGAGCCCCAAATATGACACAGATCCTGACATTTAACGAGTGAATACTAAAAGCCACATTTAACCAGCAGGCAGATGAAATAGCACACATTAGGTAAAAAATATAAACGTTGAGTAAAACCATTATTCAGCCTTGAAGCACTTCCTTCAAGCAACCAGACACAATGTGAGACAATTCATGACCCAACAAGTTTCTGTCTGATAACACAAGTCAGCAGCAGCCAAGACACGGTGTGACAGTTTTAAGTACCGAATAGCTTAATGCATGTTTCTCTTTTCACTTCTGGCTTAACAAAGCAATGCATTACACTGAATTACAAATGCACATGGGTCAAATAACCAAGCAAAGACAAGAATTATCAAAGAATTACCTTCTACAGTCTCATATATCTCTTGCCTCTGGTACTTGTCTTTAGCTATGGGCAGAGCGTCATGGATCTTGGCTGAAATGCAAACATGACACGGACATTGAAATGCTGCATAAGGTACATGGCAGCTACCAGTGGCAATGCCAGACCTACAGTATTTAGCCTGTATAACTGCCACAAATTCAATGACGTTCAGTCTTCCCAAAGCACGCAAATGAAATGGAAAGGACAATGAATCCCCACACACAACTAAGTTATGCACGTATAAAAACAGGTATCATTCTCAAATCATCAACGCTCTACCAGCATAGCTGAAAGAAATACTGAAAGAGCCCTCGTAATGAGTGGGTTATGCCACATGTACTGCAATACAGTACTGAGGAAAAAGACATTAACAATGCAAAACAAAATACAACTATAAGACAGAAGGAACATATGACACAGCAGACAGGCACAAAACCGCAACCTAAAAAATGTGGTAAACTAGAAAGAAAATAGTAAGGCAAACATACATTTATCATAACCTATGTAGGCCAAACAGTAAAGGTCCAATTTAAGGGCAGGCTGCACATGACAACACAAAGGCCATTATCAAGATGGACAGAGCACATAAAGCTGAAAGTCAGGACTGCACATGGCCATCTTCCTTCTAAAACTTCCATTCTTTCTTTGGTCTCTTGCCTGTTAGACTCGAGTTAAGCGGCTGAAGGATGAGCTGACAGTTGCTCAGCGGAGAGGAAACTATTTGAATTCAGAATGCTGCAACATACTTGATCATCTACATTCATTTACCATCATAATTAAAAAAGTGAATATCACCTGACAAAATGGCTCAAAACTTGTAAATTAAAAACAATGCCAGGAATCAGCAGGCACGGTAAAATACAGTTCATAACTATACAACATAAACAAATATCAGTCGGTTAATAAGACAAGGACAGTTTATGTACCGGCATACATACATTATGAACAGCCAACACTACTACCAATAAAAACAAAAACATAAGACACACAGCAGCAACATCAAACAAAGTCTTGTGCTTTGGTATTGTAGTCTGTTTTGGCTATATCATTCTTATGTTTGTTTTGTGTGTGATGAAGTGATGAAAAAGCTTCTAAAGATGAGGTCAAAATTCATGCTCTATATTTAACAATGCAGAACACACAAAGTAATCAAGGCGAAGACATCTAAGCTATTGATCCACCACATACAACCTGAAAGAAACATTTGATGAATCCCACAAATAATAATGTTGACATTTTGTGAGCCAGCAAACAGAAAGAGACACAAGATAGTACAGCAATACATCTCTTGCAGTGACATGTTATATCACAAAATATATTTTTCTAAATTATAAAGATATCTTAATACACTGTAGAGGTTTAAATCACAAATCCTCATCCTACCCTTGATCTTGAGGCTTGCTGTGGTCTTCTGGTCTCCACACACACAGCTGTAGTCTCCACTGTCTTCTGGCACTACTTGGCTGATCAGGAGTTCGTTTACAGAGGCCTTCTGCTTCATCTGGTACTTTTCTCCAGACTTCAGAACCTGTGTTCCCTTCTTCCACTCCACTGGGACTCCAGGTTTAGAGAGCTCACAATGCAGAGTAACACTTGCTCCTTCCTCAGCCTCCCGGCTCTCCAGATTCTTTTGGAAGGTCACTGGTTGAGCTGAGCAATTATTAGTTGGTCAGCAGTCAGACGCATGCCGTGACATAAAATATAAATATATATTTATATATATATTAATAAAAATGGCAAATAAACAAACACAGAACACAAACGTCAAAAACAGAGAATTTGCAATACAAAAAAGCTTTTCTATACATTAAACATGTTTTTTACTTGAACAGACTCTTCAAAAATCCTCGTCCTACCCTTGATCTTGAGGCTCGCTGTGGTCTTCTGGTCTCCACACACACAGCTGTAGTCTCCACTGTCTTCTGGCACAACTTTGCTGATCAGGAGTTCGTTTACAGAGGCCTTCTGCTTCATCTGGTACTTTTCCCCAGACTTTAGGACCTGTGTTCCCTTCTTCCACTCCACTGGGACTCCAAGTTTAGAGAGCTCACAATGAAGAGTAACACTTGCTCCCTCCTCAGCCTCCTGGCTCTCCAGCTTCTGTTCGAAGGTCACTGGTTGGGCTGAGCATTGATTAGTTAGTTAGCTATCAGACACATGCCTTAAAAAAAAACACTTACAAGTGGCAATACCTGATGACATACAGACTCCAAAATAAACAAGACTAAATCCGTACATATAAGAAGCAATTCTATACATGTTTTTTTTTTTAACTTTCCACGGATCGAATCTTTAAAAATCCTCGTCCTACCCTTGATCTTGAGGCTTGCTGTGGTCTTCTGGTCTCCACACACACAGCTGTAGTCTCCACTGTCTTCTGGCACTAATTTGTTGATCAGGAGTTCATTCACAGAGGCCTTCTGCTTCATCTGGTACTTTTCTCCAGACTTCAGGACCTGTGTTCCCTTCTTCCACTCCACTGGGACTCCAGGTTTAGAGAGCTCACAATGCAGAGTAACACTTGCTCCTTCCTCAGCCTCCCGGCTCTCCAGATTCTTTTGGAAGGTCACTGGTTGGGCTGAGCATTTATTAGTTGGTTAGCAGTCAGACGCATGCCGTGACATAAAATATAAATATATATTTATATATATATTAATAAAAATGGCAAATAAACAAACACAGAACACAAACGTCAAAAACAGAGAATTTGCAATACAAAAGAGCTTTTCTATACATTAAACATGTTTTTTACTTGAACAGACTCTTCAAAAATCCTCGTCCTACCCTTGATCTTGAGGCTCGCTGTGGTCTTCTGGTCTCCACACACACAGCTGTAGTCTCCACTGTCTTCTGGCACAACTTTGCTGATCAGGAGTTCGTTTACAGAGGCCTTCTGCTTCATCTGGTACTTTTCTCCAGATTTCAGAACCTGTGTTCCCTTCTTCCACTCCACTGGGACTCCAGGTTTAGAGAGCTCACAATGCAGAGTAACACTTGCTCCCTCTTCAGCCTCCTGGCTCTCCAGCTTCTGTTCGAAGGTCGGCGGCAATGCTGTACAACCAAGTTTTCATTACTTGACACAATCAGTTGAACTAATCTAACAACGGTTTGTACAAAACATGAAAATACAACATAAACAATTATTCTATGTAAAAAATAAAACTTTCCTGAAAAGGACTTCATGTATTCATACCATTGACTTTCACATTCGCAGATGTCTTCTGGTCCCCACATATGCAAGAATACTCTCCACTATCTTCAACCTCCAAATTCTTTATCCGAAGCTCACAAGAGGTTTCCTCCAGTTTCATCTCATACTTCTCTCCAGCTCTGAGAATCTCCGAGCCTTTCTTCCACTGAACACCGTGCGCAGGTTTCGATAACTTGCAGCGGAGTGTCATGCTCTCCCCTTCCTTTCCCTCCTGGTTCTTGAACTTCTCTTCAAAACTGGCAGGCAGGGCTAAAATAAAATGAACAATGACTTGATATAAAACAGGGTGTTGCATTTTGTTGGGTGGTGATGGATTATGGAAAATAATTAGAGGCGAAGATGATGTATGAGTTGTTGTGCTCCAGTCCTCCAACGTTAGTCTTTGGAACCCACACATTATTCCGACAGTCGGGCTGATGCTCCTTTTAATGAAGGGTTATCTACAAAAGAGCACTTCTAAAAATATCTACAAACAGAAACAAACTCTCTCATTAAAATAAAACAATGAAATCCTTTTTAAAATGCATTACTAACAGTGTGCAGTCCTTGCATAACAAGACAATGCATTTGGGAACAGATCACTTTGAAACACTTGCACATGCTGGTGGATGTTGTTCCTAAATGGTGGATGTGCAAACAGCTTCTCAATCATACAATCATCCCCAAGACAAACAGGATAGAACAAGAGATCCAAGAAGATCTTTCAGCAAATACACTCAAAATGAAAAATGCAGACTTTTTAAAAAAAGGAAACACAGACAAATCAACTTAAATCTACAATGGAGGTAGATCTGTATGTGACTGTGCACGGTGTCAGTTACCTTTGACAACCAGGGATGCACATACTTCCTGATCCCCAGCAACTACAGAAATGGTGCCTGAGTCCCTGGGAGTTAGCTCTCTTACAGTTAGAGAGTGGTAACCCCCCTCTAGACTGCAAATATCATTGGGGGGGCTGTGTTGCAGTGGGGTATGGTCTAAGCACCACTGCACATGAGGTAGATCAATAGGACTGACATGGCAAAGAAATGTAGCAGATTCCCCTTCAAAACAATTAACATCCTGTGGTTTTTCCATTTTAACCACCAACTGGCCTTTAAAGCAAAAACAAACCAAACCAAACCAAGCTATGAGCAAGTTCAACATGGCATTCATCTCATTGACCTCAGAAACCTTGCAAGATACATAACAGTAAAATCCTCAAGGCAAATCGTTCTTAAAAAAGGAATTCATAAAAATAATCAGCTCTGCGAGACGGAGAACTTACCCCAAACTTGTATACGTACATACTTAGGTACTTACCGTTGATTGTCACCTTTGCCATGCTCTTGGCAGTGCCCACGTCACAAGTGTAGATATCAGTGTCGTTCTCCTCCAGGTGTTTGATGGTGAGAGTAAAGACCCCTTCCTTCTGGGACATCTCATATCGACCTCCAGCCTTGAGCTCTGTGTGACCTTTAAGCCAAATCACAGTGGATGGGGTTTGTGCGGTCTCACATTGCAAGGTCACGGAGCTCTTCTCTTCAGCTTGGCTGTCCCTAAGCTCTTTAGTGAATTTATGGATTGGCTCTGTGAAAACAAAAAAAGAGAAAAGAAAGTAGGTAACATTTTAGGCACAGTATGAAATTGGAGGATTCATCTATTGTTTCAGAAAATAAGATTATCTCTGATTATATATTTAGTAAATATATTGATTATCTTTTTACCACAATTTCTCAATAAGTGTTGTCATAGCCAAGTCTCTTAAATGCTGTTACCCTGTCAAAGATAAAATGTTCAATAAGATGGAAGTAGATAAATACTGAATTTTTAGTATTACCCTTGATTTCCAGTTTGGCTTTCGTGGTCGCACCTCCAACAACTTCACAGCTGTACTCTCCGGAGTCTTGAGCACAGACCTTATGGATGGTCAGCTTCATGATCTTATCCTCTTGGCTGATGTCATACTTCTGACTCTTTTTGATGGCTTTGCCTTCCTTGGCCCACTTAACTGTGGAACTAACCTGTGTTACCTCACAGGTGAATGCAGCATCTTCCCCTTGAACAGCACTGACATTCTGTAGTCCTTTAGACACAGTTGAAGCTTTGGCTGCAACAAGGCATGATGACATTTTTATTATAGTACCTTTATATTCTTGGAACTTTGTCTAGGCCTCTTAAACATGTAGCTTACCTTCAACTGTTAATGTTGTTTTGGAGCTCAGGGCTTTAATGTTGAAGACTACCTCTCCAGCATCAGCAGGAGTGACATCCTTAATGGTCAGCATGTACTTGCGTCCTTTATTTGTGACTTTGAAGCGGCCTCCATGTGTGACGATGTGGCCATTAAGAGTCCAGGAACACTCCTCTGTGCTCTCACGAGATAAGATGCACTCAAAGCTACATGTCTCTCCCTCATTCACCTCAGCTGACTTCAGCCATTTGGTAATTCCAATGCCAATCTCTAAATTTGAAATGTGTAACGGAGAGCATACGTTGGTGATGATGCCAAATAATACCATATGTATAAAGGATAACACTGTAAAACTATTTATCTCAAACAACAGTACCAACCTCTTACAGTGACCTTTGATTTAGAAACCTCAGTTCCAAGATCACAACTATACTCTCCAGCATCTTCTGTGGTGACGTCCTTGATGATCAGTCCCAAAGACTTGCCTGTGTGAAGGAGCTCATACTTTGATCCAGCTTTCAAGACTTTACCTTCTTTTCGCCAGGTGGGAGAAACCCTGGGCTTGGATGCCTCGCACGCTAGAGTTATCATGCCTTTCTCCTCTCCAATGACATCATCTAGAGACTTAAGGAACACAGCACGCTTCTCTGGAGGGGAATTGAGAAAATAAAGTATGACCTTGGGATGTATTATGTTCTCACCTTTTGGGTGGACTGGCGTAAGCCACACTGAGCGCAGTTATACTTTAATCGGAGAATAATGTAGCCATGATTTCCTGCCTTAACCTGGTACAGGTCATACAGGAATTTTAATTTTTGATGTGCTTTTAAACGTAGTGCATGACAGTTCTTACCTTTAACCTTAAGGGTCACAGACTCTTTCACCTTGCGGACTTGAAAGGTGATAGTCCCCCCATCCTGAGGTGCTAAGCTCTTCAGTGTGAGCTTGTGAACCTTTCCTTCATGAGTAAGGGTGTTGACTTCATTAGTGAAGAGCACCTTGTCATTCAGAAGCCACTGTACCTCTTCATCTGCATAGTTAATCTCACATGTGAACACTGCATCGCTGTCTTCATCGATCTCTGTGTCAGCTAAATGCTTGGTGATCTTAATTTCACGCACTAGAAGGAAGAAACACAACAGTTTTAGTTCGAAGACCATTTTAGTTCATTTAGCATTAAAGCCATTTTTAAACAGCTGCTTTATGTGATGGTTTTAATAAAAAAATGCACAATAGCTCTATTCTGTGGCATTGAAAGGGATATACTGTACCTTCGACAGTAAGTGTCCCTTTGGTCTCAGCAGGTCCGGACTTACAGCAGTACTCTCCGCTGTCTTCCTCAGTCAAATTTTGAAGGGTAAGTTGGGCCCTTGTAGCATCTTGCTTTATGTTATACTTGTCTGACGCTACCAGAGGTACCTGACCTTTGAACCAATTAACCTCTTTGGGTTTGGCAGAGAATTTGCAGGTAAGTATAGCAGAACTTTTCTCCTTCCCCTTCACATCTTTGATGGGCTCTGCAATCTCAAGCGGGCGCTCTAAATGTGAGGAACAGCATGTGATTAGACATAACTGAATTATGCAGGATATATTTACCTATAACAGTATTCAAGTACAACAGTTATTGCAGCCGACTGCTGTATAAATGTAATCCAATCAATTTACCTTTGACTGTTAGCTGGGCTAAAGATTTGCTCTTCCCAGCTGTAAACTGCACAGGTCCTGTCATCGATGCTTTGGTCTTTTTGAAAGTGAGACGGTGCATAGTGCCCTCTTTTTCCATTTCAACATCAGTGCTCTCCTGCACGGCAGCTCCATTCAGAGTCCATATAGGAGGCTTCACCAGTTCCATACTGATTTCAACTTCAAAAACTGCTGCAAAGGGTTCTGTCACTTCTACTGAACTAAGCTCCCGCACAATGCTGATGGATTGCTCTGGAGGGTCCAAGAAAAGAGAATGGTTTAATTAGAAGTCAATGATATGATTTCATGAAATGAAAGTACTGCTGAGTTACGGTAAAGTATTTTAAGGACCTAAATCAAATTGCAAGTCCCATACAGTTTACATCTCATCTCATCTTCAACCGCTTATCCGGGGTCGGGGGGGCAGCAGCTCTAGCAGGGTACCCCAAACTTCCCTTTCCCGGGCCACATTAACCAGCTCTAACTGGGGGATCCCGAGGCGTTCCCAGGCCAGTGAGGAAATATAATCTCTCCACCTGGTCCTGGGACTTCCCCGAGGCCTCCTTCCAGCTGGACGTGCCTAGAACACCTCCCTAGGGATGCGCCCAGGGGGCATCCTTACTAGATGCCCGAACCACCTCAACTGGGTCCTTTCAACGCAAAGGAGCAGCGGCTCTACTCCGAGTTCCTCACTGATGGCTGAACTTCTCACCCTATCTCTAAGGGAGACTCCAGCCACACTCCCGAGAAAACCCATTTCGGCCGCTTGTACCCGCGACGGCCAAATGCTATGAAGTGGTCAGAAATAAAGAAATGGCATCTAATATTTTGTGTAAGCTATATAAATCAATGTGCAGGAGCTTAAGCCTTGTTTGGGATAAGTAATACGAGAATAGTCACAGCTGTTTTTTGTCATTCCAGATGGTAAGGGAAAAAAGTCATAGTATCCTGTAAAAAATGTTCCGTAGTATAAAGTATAAAGTACAGTAAAGACTATGCAAGTTGAGGGCTTAAATATGCACAACCATCTTTATGCTCCATTAATAATACACATATGATTACTTTTAAAGAGGCACTACAAACAACTGTTAGCATATCCTCATATTTCTTAAAAATAAAGCCAATCTCATAAACCTATTTTAAAGCATATATACACTTGGTACTCTCACCCAGGTGTTTTCACCTATATTGTCTCACTGG